>NW_027529554.1:993025-1050658 GCF_008692635.1 Crocuta crocuta
CTCTGGTTTCCTAGCTCACTCACTCTCTCTCAAAAATAAATTAGCATTAAAAAAAATCAGATTCAAATTTTTACACATACTTCGATGGAAAGGACATCCTTTGAAATGGAGAGGTTTCCCAGTGGTGGGTCCAATGCCTTTTTCTCCTGTACACAGTGCACGAAAGTTTTCTGCTGTTTTCGGTACAATGTCTGCAAACAATTCTAAGACAATTCGACCAACTAAAATAAAAAATGAAATAATGTCAGTAAGCAAGCAACCAAATATGCAATTGATAAAAGGGAAGTAGGTAAAATTCTAGTGACTGAAATACCAAGTTCTCTTTTTTGGTCATTTTTCTAATGTTCAAACTTACTCTAACGTTAAGTGTCATGTATTTTGAGGAATTTGAAACAATTACTTTTCTACATCTTCACACAGGATCATAAATACAGTAGCCAGAAGATATCACCATATAAGGGACACTATGAAGTACAAATTGTTTTATATTCTGAGTTATTTCTTCTACTTGTACTCAGAAATTCCTACCACCAAGTAACCAATAGGAGAAAATTAAATCTCTTTTGAGTGCTCAGGCTGGCTCAGTTTTAAGTATAGCTGTAGCCTCTGTGTTCTATGGAATCTGCCTAGTGCAGCCGCAAGGTGTTCCCATTTTAGACAACTCCTAAGGCAGGTAAAAATAAACCTCGCGCTAATTTCAAAACACACTAAATGTACTTGTCTGTATCCATCATCATCCACGGGGTCCCTAAATCCTGATGGGTGCGTCTGTATATGCGTTAACAGTCTGGCCCACAAACCTAACCCGTTCTAAAACAAGAGCAATTAAGTTACAAATCAGTATAATTCACAAGATCTAAGAGCTTCCGGGCTGCTGATGTAGCCTAGGCAACCACACTGCTACACTGAGCTCCTTTTTCCCAATGCCAAAACAGAGAAAACATTCACCAATCCGATGGGACCTCTAAATTAAAAATCGGTAATAAGAAAAATCAACAAAGAAAAGTCGATCTATTTATAAACCACATGGCAGCTGCTGATCTCGCGTGGCAAGACATGGCGTGACTGGAACTCAACAAACCTCTTATCATAGTTTTCTGAATGTCCCACTGCAAACATAAAATAACCTTATTTCATGCTTGCTTGATGCAAGGTGGCGAGAAGGTAAAACCAAATCAGGAGAGACGAACTAAAGGCCGACACAATCCCCAAACCAGAAATTTCCAGAAACTTCCACACGACCGATGGTATTGGTGCAAGGGTGCAGGCTCGACCCAGCCTTGGAAGCCTGTACGTGTTCCAGCAGTCCAGTCTGGGGCGCCATCCCCTCCGCACCACAGTGCAGCCCCTGACCCGAACCGCCCACCACCCTCGGAGTCCCCCAAATCCCGGGAAGCCTAGCTTCCTCGGGGCCACTCCCCAAGTATCAGACTCTGCTCACCTCGCTCCCCTCCGATGTCCACGTCAAAAAAGACTCGAGGGTTACTGGGGTTGGAGGGCTTAGACTGCGGGGACGGGTGAGACATATTGAATTGCAGTTGGGTTTGGGAGCGAACTCAGAGAACCTCGTGGACGCCCAGCAGCTCAGCCCTAAAGCTACTTTCTCCGCGAAAATCTGTCCGCGGCGCTGACGAGCCACTTCCGGCGTGAAGCCAGGAAGCCGCGCCCTGACTTCCGGCGCCTCCTCCTGGCGTCGTTTCCGCGCGCTCGAGGTCGTGCGAGTTTTCCGTAGTTTTCTGTCCTGTTGTCTCTCACTTTTCCTGGGCAGAAGTTGCAGCCCCGATCGTTTTTACCGTTTTCGCACGTGCTTCATTGCTTTTCCTGCCGTGGTAGTAGAAAAGAGCTTTGGAGACCATCGTCTCCGTCCCAGCCTCAGGTCCGCCACGAACGGATGTGTGACTTCTTCTCTGAAACTCGTTTTGCTTGTCTGGAAAATGGGAATAAAAATGCTCACCTTCAGGGGTCGTTTTGAGCATCAAAACGTAAATTGCTTAGCACAGTGCCTAACACAGCCTGGTGGTAGCTAATCAGTAGCGGCCGTGTTGTGCTGCCGTATTCTTAGAAGTCGTTCTTAATATTAACATCCTGAGTGATGCCTCTGAAGCTGAACGTCCAGAAAAGAGCAGTTTTATTCCCTGATAAAAGTGTGTTATAGTCCACTTTTCCCTTACGAGAATTTGTGTAAACATTTTACCCAGCCATATGAACACAGACTCACCTCCGGTAAAGCCAAATTTTGGAGAGAACCTGCTATGTTTTTTAGCACTTTGTAATATTCTTATTGTTTTTCACTTCACTTATGTCTCCCGCATTAGAATTAAACTCTGCCGGAACAAGAATTTAGTTTTGTTCATTGCTTTATCCAGGGCACTTCTAACAGTGTCCAGCAGGTCGTAGGTGCTCAATAAATACTTTTGAATGAATGATTGAGTTATACAGAATGCTCATGGCCTTGAGAATTTTTTAAGAATGTTAAGAAATTTCGTTACCAGACGTCTTTGTGTGTAATTTGAGAAGATTATCGGTGCTTCCTGCTGATTCTTTCAAATTCCAGCACATTAAAATTAATATAAATCTTAATTCCTTGTGGGTTGACATCCTTGAATTCCGTGTTTATTCCTTGTGGTTCCCTGAGGATCTAGGTCAGCTCAGCCCACAACTCCTATGTCCTTTGATGAATAGGAGTCAAAATAAATTGTTCTCTGATCCAGTCTTATTTCCAGGCTGCAAACTGGCAGTTGACACTTTGTCTCACAAATAACAAATGATAAATTCACCTGAAAAGTTTTATTCTACTCCTCTAGCTTAAAGACAGCCTTTAGCTTATTATCCTGAGAATTGTGACTTTCACACTATAACCTCCTAACCATTATCATCATTATGAATATCATTATGATTACATAGTTAAGCACTTCTGTGCCATCAGACTTCAGGGTTCAGATTCAGTCACTAATTAACTTGTGACTTTGGACAAGTTACTTAACCTCTCTGTGCCTCAGTTCCCTCATCTGTAAATTAGGATAATGATAGGTATCCCTTGTTTGTTTTTTTGTTTGTTTTTAAGCAGGCTCTATACCCAATGTGGGGCTTGAACTTACAGCCCCAAGATCAACTATTGTATGCTCTACGGACAGCCATCCGGGTGCCCTTTCTTAAGGTTTTTATGAGGATTAGGTGAAGAATTATTTAAATGTTTTAGTATCGGAAGCATAGTAAATACTCAACAAGTATAAACAATTATTAATCATAAATAGCGAATACCTTATTAAAATAATATCAACATATTTCAAAATGAAAGTTCAAATCACAAAGGTGCTTTTGAGGCTCTGTGTTCTCAGAAAAATATAACATGATTCTTCCTGTTCTACAGGTTTCTGAGTGTAAAAGACTAAATGTTACTCTCACTGTGTCTAGATTTTTCACAGTAAAGTAACAGCTTTGTATAAACTGTCAAATTCCTAGAACAAACTTGGATAACAGAATCATACCTTTCAAAACCACTCCAGTACTGATCTCTAATGAACAGATAAATTCTTCTAGAAGACAAGCTGTCCCATTGTCTGTCTGCTTGCTTAAAACAGGGCTTCAGAGTTCTGAAATCTTGCCTGTGTGCAGAAAGAGTAAGGAGCATGCACTATTTCTTAGGGCTAAGGACACAATTTCATCTGAATAGAGGGATGAATATTTGCTCTAAGAGTTCTATTATTATTTCCGTCTGTTCCTCATAAGTGTGGTAGGATAATATTAATAGATCTCATCCCCCACACAATATTCTCCTTTCCAATCTCTTTGCCCATTACTCCACCCAAACAAGCAGCTAGGCTCTGTGCTTGTTGCTTTAAGAGAAATATGTGACAGCAAAGAAAACAAATGGGAGTAAAACAGTTTTCCTGACTTTAGAGCTGCAAAAGTCTTGGCTTTATAGGAACAAAAAAAAAAGACTCCTGGCATAGCAAGAGATTTGGACAAAAGATCTTTTGTAAGAGCATGGCTTTCCACTTGCCAAAAAAAAAAAAAAATAATAATAATAATAATAATAAAACTCAAGTAAACAAACCTGTCCCCTATCCTGGAGAATGAGGGGTTGTCGATGGTAGACAAAGGAGAGTAAGAGGGAAGGCAATGGTGGAGCAGATTTCCATTGTCTCAGAGATGAGATGTCTCTGAACCATGTTCCCCGGTCACATCCCCGGGAAGTCCAACACACCTCCATAGATGTGTTTATGAGATCTAAGAGCAGAGGAAATATGTGCCTAGATTCCTGAATAAGCCTCAGGAAGGCAGCAGGCCCCAGAGAGACTATGGATTAATGACGTGGTTAAGTAGATGGAAACTAGACAGACTCCCAAAGATTTCCTATGCCCTAATTTGGAGTGGGAGCAAAATGATATCCCTGTATTCCTAAGTGTGCCATAGAAGAGGAAAGGTGGCCTCTACATTTCAAGGAAGCTTGCAGAAGGGAACTCTGAACTAGGGGGAGGTGAGGGAGAACTGGTAACTGAGGTAGGATGTTCATTTTCTCATTAGATGCCTATGTACACAGATGACATTGAGAGCCAGAGCCTCCCAATCCCAAAACTTGCTGCAGCACTAGTCATTATCAAGTTTAGATCCAACCTCAAGAGGAAAAAGTAAGATACCAGAAATTGACAAAGACTATGGTGTTATCAACCCTTTGAGTAGGTGATTCAAATTGAACTTAAGGTGTGTTGTAGAAAAAAAAACTTGTTTGCACACATCTGAGTTCATACCTTTCTATGGGCATAAACTATGGATCATTGAGATCCTAACTAATAGTGAGACAAGTTTGAAATAACACCCAGCCCCTTCGTCAAAGGTAAGATGTCAGAAAAGACACCAGAGTTTGGGGAGAAAGTTTCAGGATCCTATCTGTTGAGAGTCAGTCTCCAACAGCAAATCTGAACTCCAAGAGGCTAATATGTAACTCTTTAAGGAGACAAAATGATTCTGCTTCTAAAGGAGGCGTTGGTGGTGATGAGATATAATGTGAGGGAGAGATCCTAATCAAGAAGGAAAAGCAATTCTCAAGCTCTGCCTGCTAAAATTTATGACTAAGGATAACTGTAATTTTTCTGAGCTAGACCCTTGAACCCATGGAAGACAGCAGATGCCACCAGGGGACAGCAGAGTCTCCGCCACCAGCAGCAATTTTCCCACAGACAGAACTGGTGCAGTGGACTTTGTGCCTGAGAACTCCCAAAATAATAATCTTCAAGGAGCTGGAAGTGATATGATCAAAAAAGGATATTGAATATTGGTTTACAATAACAGTAGGTAAGAGAGGATTTGTGTGTATTCCTTTTCTGAGGAGTAATAATAAGATTAATTTTAACTGTTTTCAGTTGTCAACTGTTTATCTGATAGAACAAAATCAATGATACAGTGATTTGAACCAACAAAATCATTGTTCAAATCCTTAGTATTCCTGGGGTGCCTAGGTGACTCAGTCAGTTAAGTGTCCAACTTCAGCTCAGGTCATGATCTCGTGATTCATGAGTTCGAGCCCTGCATCAGGCTCTGTACCGTCAGTGGGGTTCTTTCTCTCTACGTCTGCCTCTGCCCTTCTCCCACTCTTGCTCTCTTTCTCTCTGAAAATAAATAAATAAACTTTTTAAAAATTCCTTTTGTATTCCTTTCCTCCAAGAAAAAAAATTTACCTTAATCTAAAAGGACATCCTTAAAAAGGATTTTGTGACTGTCACAAGCACAAATAATAATAACTAGACCCTATTGATCATTGCTATGTGCCAGGCTCTCTACGAAGTATTTTACATACTTTATGTTAGTTAATTCTCAGAATAACTCTGTGTCAGAGGTAGTAGTCTTATTATCCTATTTTACTTGTCAGACAGATAAGTGCTGGAGAGGTTAAGAAAGTGTCCTGATATGATTCCAAAGCCATTTTCCTATATACTAGAAAGATAGGAGCTGCCGGTCTATCTTTAAACATGTAAGGTTTAGATATTGTGTAAGAAATACCATGATATGTAAATGATCCTTGAGCTCCTCATGGCATTAACATTGGACTTGTTTTATCCTTACATAACTTAGCTTTGATCTGGCATCCTAAAACGGATTAGGCTTCTCTGCCTTCTGAAAGATATTCTATATCTATAGAATGTGAAGTGAGAAGAAGCATTTTTCCATAGAAAATGAGAGCAATAATAAAATTTTCTCCTAATCACTTTGTACAGAAGTTGAGAGTTGGTGCCAATCTACTGGATCTCCATGAATTTCCCTAATTTGAGGCAGAGATTGATGGCAAAAGAAACTAATAGAAGATATGCAAGTAACAAATCCTGATGGCTCTGACAGAAGGGTTATACTAAGTAGAAGAGTTTACAGAGAGGATGTGATAGGTTCTATTGATTGGCAGACTCTTGTGACATGTTAAATAAGCCAGTGTAGGATTTTTCATAGGGTTAACTTTAAAAGATTTGCATTTTTGAAAGATTATTTTGGATCTAAAATAGAGAACAAAATCAAAGGGAGTCATAATAGATGTAAGGAGGGGAGTGAGGCAGTAACTAGTGATGAGACATGAATCTAGTTTATACTGAAGTGATGATAATAAAGATGGATGAAAGTTGATGGATGAGAAAGGCACATCAGGAGTGTGTATAAAATCAACTGTTCCAACAGATTGGATATGGGACATGACCTAGAAGAATGGGTGGAGGATGATATCTGGCTTTCTGGGATACACAAGTAGGTGGGTAGTAAGGCTATTTACTTGGATGGGCACCCTGGAAGAAGATAATAATTTGAGTGGAATACCATAAGTTTGGATTTGGATTCATTGAGTCTCTGGTGCCTTTGAGATGTTCAAGTAGATATGTTGAGTAGTTAATTGGATATATAACAGAAGTCTAAGAGATAGAAATTTAGGTAACATTAGTAGACAGATGATTTCATGAAGACAGGTATGATTGCTGGGGGAGGAGGGTGGGGAATGAATAAAGAAGAGGTCCTAGGGCAGAGCCTTGAGGAACTGCAGGGTTTAAAGGCCAAGGAGAGAAAGGTGTGTCTGTAATGGAGGCAGAAAGGAAAAGTAGGAAGACAAACCAGCAAGAGAATGTTGTATCATGGAACCCAAGGAAGGAGTGTTTCAAGGAGAGAGTGAAAAACAGGTTGAGTGGTAAACCTGGGAAGTTAAGTAAAAATGGACTGATAAACATCCACTGAATTTAGTGACATGGAGGTTGTTGGTGGCATTGCTGAGACATTAATAATCAATGTCATATCTAATGAGATAATTTGGGTTTATTAATGTCTTAAATGCAGAATATTCACATTTATTCTGAATAATCTTAATATTATTTTTAATGTCCTTAAGCTAACTGAAAATGATAAATACAGTATAGAATTCCTACAGACCTATAAATGTCTTTGGAAGAAGAATTTTTCTCCACGGTGAAATCCAGTTCCTTTGGCAGAATAATTTGTAAGAATTAAAAGTAAAAGTAACATTACTGAATATGGACTGTGTGCCAGATGCTTTTACATATCTTATAAGTTATCTTCTGTATCCTAATGTCAACGCCAACCACTTAAAATAAGTAGTGATTACTGGTGGTAACACTTTGAAGTTGAAAAAGATGAGTTGGTACATGGAAAGTTTTTTTTTTTAAGTTTATTTATTTATTTTGAGAGAGAAAGAGCGGAGAAGGAGCAGGCAGAGAAAGAGAGAAGGAGAATCACAAGCAGGCTCGACACTGTAAGTGCAGAGCCCAACTTGGGGCTCAGACTCACAAACCGTGAGATCATGAGCTGAGATGAAATCAAGTGTCAGGTGCTTAACTGACTGAGCCACCCAGGCACCCCTGGCACGTGGAAGTCTTTGAGCCCTCTTTCCTATATCCTGTGCCACCAAAGTTGCTGTGTACAAACCTGAGATCTCATCTGTAACTCCCCACCCTTAAATTACATCCTTTGCAATGGGAGGTAGGTGGGAGAAGGGCAGAGAGAGAGGAAGAGAGAGGATCCTAAGCAGGCTCTGCTCTATCAGTGTAGAGCTCGATGCAGGGCTCCAACTCCCCAACCGTGAAATTAAGACCCGAGCTGAAATCAAGAAACAGACACTTAACTGACTGAGCTACGCAGGCACCTCTTCCCTGTTTTGTTTAAAGGTACCATAGGCTGGAGATACTTAAAGGCATTTGGCACACAGTAGGTACTCAGTAATGGTCATTGTCACAATTTGTCTATTCTCCTTCCTGTGTTTCAAATGATGGCTCTCAAATCCACCTCCCTCTTGTTCAGAACCTTTCAAACTTAAATGAAATAGTTGTTAATGGGTCTGCCATTTCTAGGTTCTCCCCTAATCTAGAAGAGGAGCATTAAATAACATGATGGATAGTGTTCCCGATAAGACCGAAAAAAGTATTACTACTCTCAGAGTGTAGTGCTCCACCCAAGTCTTTTCTTTCATTGACTCTCAAACAAAAATGCAAATGAACATATTGCTAAGTTATTTTTACAGGTGGCCAGAATAGTGATGTCTATCCAGGTGTACAGATTTCTAGAACTCAAATTGGAAGGATGGATATGTTTAGTGAGGTCCTAGGACTTCATGGTTATTATGCTCCTTATGCATATTCTCACTTGTTATCAGCTAAGCCTTTAACAGTCTCTGCATTGTAGCTACATCACTGAAATCACTGCTGACAAAGTGAAATGAAAGATTTCTGTGCTGTTGATTGAAGAGTAATTTAAGTGCCCTGGGTCCCAGGCCAGTGGGCAACAAAGAAATGAGTTTGTATTTTTGCCCACAGAAAGAATATCTCACCTTGTTAAGGAGGAATGTTTCAGAGTGGGTTATGACTTTTCTCAATTTGCAACAGTGGGTCTATTTAGATTCTGGACCTCTGTTGGGAGCCCCAGAAATCGGTACTACAAAACATCATCAAAAAAACAGACAACCTGGGCTGTGAGTGAGGCTGGTGTTTCAATCCCATTTCACAGAGGAAGAAACTGGCTGAGAGGCTAAAGAACGTGCCTCCAGCCCAAACTGTGAGAGCTGTGCGTGCTTCTATTGCAGGCCATAAAACATAACCCCTAGGTCAGAAAAAAACATTTCTCTATTAGTCTATCTAGAAGTTTGGGAACATCTGCCAAAGCTAACAACTTTGGTTTTATTATTACTGATGTGAATTGTTCCTTTTGAGAAAAGAATAGCCAAAAGATTCAGTTGCTTCTTGAATATTCCCCTAGAAGTGATCATTGGACCAAGCGGCTGGAAGGAGGTTGTGCACTCAGTTATAAAAAAAATGATGAATCTTTTAAGCTTAAGATGGGGAATGTAGAACACAATTATTTATTACACTATTAAATTGGAATTTGATCTAGGAAAACAATTGCTCTGTATTCAGATTTTTGATTAAGACATGCTGGATAAGAACTTTAATCATTTGATTTACTTTTATATTTAATAAAACACTCAAATATAATAAAGTCATAACATTTGCTGATGTACTTTCATTAGTAGTGTAACATCTACTGGAAAAAAAAATGGTCTTTATTCAGCATCAGACATTATTGAGTACCTAATACTTGCCAGGCCTGGCACATAGTTATGAGGATGAAAAATAGAGCTAATGTTTTACAGGAGTTCACTGTTTGCTAAAAGAGACAGATTGTAATAGTATATGTATAGTATAGAGGTAGATTCAAGACACTGTGAAAAAAACTGGGAGATCCAGTTTTGGAGATCTCTAACAATTTCATAGGCAAGATGCCATATGATCTAAGTCTTCTTACATTCTGGAAAATACTTTATGAGGCTGTGAGATTAGAGTCTAGAGGGATATGTGTTAATAAGATATATCTATTGCATAGCTTAAAAGCTATATTTAAGAAGCTAAAAACCAGACAAAGTATTATCAACAAAGTATGGGGGAGAACAGGATGTTAGTAGTAGAATATCTGATAAAAGTGACAAACCTACCAGCACAGTTTATTGAGAAAGAAGCTAGGGCAGCCTGATCGTCTAAATACATACAAGTAAAATAGAGAAAGAATTATTTGTTCGCAATTCATCCAAATTTACTCAAAACTTAGAACTGTAAGCAAACTCAGTTGTAAATAAAGAAATGATTCCAAAGTATGCTCAGTATTTTATTTCTTTGTCAGAATCCAGTTGGTTAAGCGGCCGTCTTTGGCACAGATCATGATCTCATAGTTGGTGGGTTCGAGCCCTGTGTTGGGCTCTGTGCTGACAGCTCAGAGCCTGGAGCCTGCTTTGGATTATGGGTCTCCCTCTCTCTCTGACCGTCCCCTGCTCAAGCTCTCTCTCTCTCACTCGCTCTCGCTCTCTCTTTCAAAAATAAACATTTGAAAAAAATTTTCTTAAAAAAAAATCTAGTAATGTCTTAAATGACACCTCTTATCTACCAAAATTTCAATTGCGCAATGACTAATGAGACATTTGCATTTGTATACAGAAAACTTTTCCTTCTAATCATGTTCATTGCATAAGTAGATTTTTAAAATTACCAATATTTTAATACCTTTATGAGAAATGTAAATGATAACAGACCCTGAAATCATAAGACTTCATGGGCTAAAAGAAATCCTTACAATTTATATTAAGACCAATTTTCTTGTTCAAAATTACTCATATATTATAAAACTTGTAGTATTTAAATTTTTAAACAGCTGATTTTTAAAATTTTCTGGATATCATATTTCACAGCAAAATAATTACAATGAAGTTGGGATTGTATATATATAAATGCTAACATGTGCATGCTTACTATGTGTGACAAGTTTTCTATATACTTTTTTTTTTTAGGATCTTATTTTTAAATAATCTCTACGTCCAATATGGGATTCAAACTTACAACCCTGAAGTCAAGAGTTGCGTGTTTTACCAACTGAACCAGCCAGGCTTCCCTATATTGGTTTATTGTTATTATTTCAAAAAAATTTTCTTAAAGATTTAAAAATTCTTTTTTTAGGTCATCTCTATACCCAGCGTAGGGCTTGAACTTACAACCCCAAGACCAAGATTTGCATGCTCTACCAACTGAGCCAGGCAGGTACCCAATATTGATTAATTTTTTAAAAATAAGTTACACATTCACAGAGTATAATCAAACGATGGAAAAGATACATAGTGAAAAGTTTCTGGGACATTCAGGAAATTCTTACACAATTTCCACCAAGAAATTCCAGTTTTAGAGGAAATCAATGCTACCATTTCCTGAGTGTTTTTCTTGAGCATTTCTGTGATTATAAGAGCATATATGTGTGTGTGTATGTGTGTATATATATATTGTATTTCCATCACCTGTTTATACACATTGCTTCTTCTGATTACCAATAATATATTTGGGTAATATCCCATTCAATAATAAAAATATTTCCTTGTTTGGGGCACCTAGGTGGTTCAGTTGGTTAAGCATTGGGCTTTGGATCAGGTCACAATCTTGCAGTTCGTGGTTTGTGAGTTTGATCCCCACAATACACTCTGTGCTGACAGCTCAGAGCCTACAGCTGGCTTCAGATTCTGTGTCTCCCTCTCTATCTGCCCTTCCCCCACTTGTGCTTGCTCTCTCTCTCTCTCTGTCTTTTAGAAATAATAAATGAACAAACTTAAAAAATATTTATTTTTTTAATGTTTATTTATTTTTGAGAGAGAGAGCGAGCGTGAGCGGGAGAGGAGCAGAGAGAGAGGGAGACACAGAATCTGAAGCAGGCTCCAGGCTTCGTGCTGTCAGCACAGAGCTCGACATGAGCCTCAAACTCATGAACTGTGAGATCCTGACCTGAACCAAAGTCATACACTTAACTTATTAGCCCCTAAGTTGCCCCATTTCCTTGTTCAAATTTTTACAGCATGGTATTGGATTGCATGAGCCCAAAACAGTCCTTTGTAGATGGAAATTTAGGTTGTTTCCACTCTTTTTTACTATAACAGTACTGCAATAAATATCAGCATATGGTTATTAATTTGTTCATTTAAAAGTACATCTGCTTGAACAGGAGTGCTGTTTCAAAGGGGTACGTGCACCCCAATGTTTATAGCAGCACTATCAACAATAGCCAAAGTATGGAAGGAGTCCAAATTTGTCCATCTACTGATGAATGGATAAGGATGTGGTGTATATATATACATATACATACAATGGAATATTACTCAGCGATCAAAAAGAATGTAATCTTTCCATTTGCAACAACATGGATGGAATTAGAGTGTACTATGTTAAGTGAAATAAGTCACAGAAAGACAAAAATCATATGACTTCATTCATACGTGGAATTTAAGATACAAAACAGATGAACATAAGGGAAGGGAAGCAAAAATAATATAAAAACAGAGAGGAAGGCAAACGATAAGAGACTCTAAAATACAGAGAACAAACTGAGGGTTGCTTGCTAGAGGAGTAGTGGGTGGGGGGATGGGCTAAATGGGCAAGGGACATTAAGGAGGGCACTTGTTGGGATGAGCACTGGGTGCTATATGTAAGTGATGAATCACTAAATTCTATTCCTGAAATCATTATTATACTATATGTTAACTAACTGGGATTTAAATTTTAAAAAACAACAAAGGGGCACCTGGGTGGCTCAGTTGGTTAAGCGTTTGACTTCAGCCTCAGGTCATGATCTCTTGGTTTGTGGGCTGATAGCCTGGAGCCTGGAGCCTGCTTCAGATTCTGTCTCTCTCCCTCACTCTACCTCCCCTGCTCACACTCTCTCTTAAAGAAATATATTTTTTAAAAACAATTTTATTTTGTTTTTGTTGTTGTTGTTGTTGTTTTTTTATTTCTAGGAGAAAGAGAGAGAGACAGCGTGAGCAGGGGAGGGTCAGAGAGAGAGGGAGTCACAGACCAAAACAGGCTCCAGACTCTGAGCTGGCAGTCAGCACAGAGCCCGACGCGGGGCTCGAACCCATGAACCGCGAGATCATGACCTAAGCAAAAGTCGGACGCTTAGCCGACTAAGCCACCCAGGCGCCCCTTAAAAACAATTTTAATAAAAATAAATAAATAAATATAAAAATAAATCGTACATCTACTTGATAAATTCCAGCTAGAGGAATTGCTGGTCAAAGGTATGTACTTGCATTTGTGATTTTGATAGATAGCCAAACTGTTTTTTTTAGGTGGTTGTACCTATTTACACTCCCTCAAGCAATATATGAAAGTACCTGTCTCTTCCATACTCACACCACCCAATATATGATTAAACTTTTTGATCTTTGCCAATCAGATAGGGAAGAAATGCCAAACTTAGGGTTAAAGTGGATTTTCTTATTAATCCTTATAACAGTAAGTACTATTCTTACCATTTTGTATATGAGGAAATTAAGGCTTACAGAAATTAGGTTACTTGCTCACATTACTCAGATAAAAGGTGGAAGAATCAAGAAACTCACCCTGTCTACATTTTGAACAAAACCCCTAACTGATATGTTATACAGTGTTTCCATCAAGGAACACAGCCCAATAGCCATGAAACTTACATTCTTATTTTTTTTAGTGTTTATTTTTTTTGAGAGAGAGAGAGAGTGCTAGATCACAGAGAGCCTGATGCAGACCTCAAACTCATCAACCATAAGATCATGACCTGAGCCGAAGTCGGACGCTTAACTGACTGAGCCACCCAGGTGCCCTGAAACTTAAATTATATTTCTCATAATTAGTTTGAATGATTTAAGAACTTAATTCAAAAGCTATAGCAGTATTTTGTAGTGTATTAGTGTCAGCTTTATCAGTATAATTATCACTGAACAATAAATGTGTGTTCTAGTTCAAAAAACATAATAGATACCAGGTGAAACAGTTTTAATGATCTGATATGACATCAATTCTGAAGTTTCATTCCATTCCTCAAAATTTCGGCCCTCATAATCCATACACAGTGACCTGATTTCATGGCTAGTTGAACACAGAGAGATAAATTTATACTAATTAAAATAAAACTTCATTAAGCCCAGAATGCTGATGTTACAACAATGTGCTTGATGTAAAAAAAGGTTAACATGAGGGTTACAATAGCAGTTTTCTTCTCTGTAGTTCAAAGTGATTTGCAAATATTAAGTTCTGGTTTTCCTCACATAGTAAACAACCAAAAACCATGTGACTATTTCCTGCCATCTTTTGACATTATGGGAGAGAATGTGCATGGGGTGGAGGAACTAACAATATGAGAATCATGTGCTCACAACATTTCAAGCTACAATTTGAAGACATGTATGCATTTACTGGGTGTGGGCTTTCAGCATATTACAGGTTTAGCCTGTTTGCAACTTTCAGTGTTTGAGGTGTCTGCCAGCCAGCAGAGGTTTCACAAAGAGAAAACACTGTTACATCAACCTAAGCTCACAGCCATTAAAGTTTGCCTGAGAATCTCCTGAATGGCATTTCACGTCAGTGGAGAAACAGAACAGTCAATAAATGGTGTTGGGACAAAATGGGCTATCTGGAAAAACAATAAAATTGGAAGTATATCGCACATCCTGTATTAAAATGAATTCCTGATGAATAAAAGATTTAAATGTTAGGGGGGAAAGTATGATTTAAAAATATTATCTCAGGTGGGAGATATCATATGTTCTTTTATGGTATGGGACTGTACTCAGAACCCAAAAAAGGAAACATTAAAGAATTAGGCTTCCAATTTTTAAAAATTCTGCCCACCATAAATGAAGCCAAAGACAAATGACAAACTGGGGAATTATTATTCTAACAGATAAACAGATTTTTATTCTAACAGAGTAGGTATTCATTTTCATAGTGTACAAAGAGCTTCTACAACTAAAGACCAACATCCTCAGAAAAGTGGACAAAGGATATGAACTTCCAGTATTCAGAAATGGAAATACAAACTGCTCTTCAGCTGATATTTAAATTGCCTCGTAAGAGAAGAAATAAAGATTAAAACTACACCGATTTTGTAATTGTCAAAAATTCAAGGGGCGCCTGGGTGGCTTATTGGTTAAGCGTCCGACTTTTGCTTAGGTCATGATCTCGCGGTTCGTGGGTTCGAGCCCCGCGTCGGGCTCTGTGCTGACTGCCAGCTCAGAGCCTGGAGCCTGTTTTAGTCTGTGACTCCCTCTCTCTCTGACCCTCCCCTGCTCACGCTGTCTCTCTCTCTCTCTCCTAGAAATAAATAAAACATAAAAAAAAGACCATTTTAGCTGTTATAATAAGAACAAATGAGTGGGTCAGAGATCAGTTAGGAGGCCATGGTAAGAGGTAAGAGAGGACAATGGATTGAATCAAGATGACAACAGTATACGTGGGGATAAATGACCAGATTGTGGGGTTTGCTGGCAGATTCTGTTTGGAGTGGAAAGAAAAGAAAGTGTCTAGAATGATTCCAAGACTTTTTTTACCTCAGCAACTGGAAAGAAGGAGTTGCCATCAAACGAGATGGAGAAGTCTAATGAGAAGCAGATTTGGAAGGAGGTCAGGTATCAAATTATGGACATGATCAAGTTGAGGTGCTTCTTAGGCACTCAGATGGTTATGTCAAATAAACAGCTAGCTATATGAATTTGGATTTCTTAGAAGCAATCCAGACTTAAGCTATAAATTAGAAACTGGATACCAGGGACATCTTTTACCCGTTATCAGGAGGGGGAAAGAAAGTGTGAGGAGGAAGCATTGCTCTTGTTAAAACAAGAGAACTAGCCTGCAGGCACCAGACATCACTTAGGCTCCTATTCCATCAGCAAAATTTTAGTTCTATGGCTACAGTTAAGTGCAAGGAAGCCTGGGAAATGCAGTGTGTATGGTCAGCTCCGTGCTTAGCTACAATTCTATCATTTTGGAAGAAAGGAGGATGGAGTTTAGTGAATAACTAGAACTCTCTGCAAGGGAGTGATCCTAATAACTGATGGAGGGATTTAATGGTAAGTGATGAGGAATGAGAGGATCTGAGAAGAATGAGGCATTATCCCACAAGTGAAAGGTGGTCGGGTCAAGGGACTGTGGATCTCAGCAGAATGACAGGGATGTTGGAGTCAGGGTCCTAGAGGGAGTGGTGGTGGTACTAGAGGGACGCTTGGCATTGAGAGTCGGAAGGAGTTACTGTTACAGATAATGTCAAGGTCAAGGTGTGATTTCATAGTGAGCGACTGGTAAAGGGTGAAAGGCAAAATTATAGGAAGAAGAGGTTAAGGAACTAAGGCCAGGATATTTGAAGACTGACCAAATGGATATTGAAATTACTTAGAATTATGTTAGGAGAAGGTGCCCATGAGTCATCTGCTATTCTCTGAGAAATAAGAGCAAGTGACAATAAGGGACAGTAGGTGGTATATCTAATGACATGAGATTCAAAGCAGGAGATTTGGGGAGAGCAAGGAGCACCCTCACTCTGTCTCTAGGCCAAGGTCATGTAGGGTGTGGTGGAGATCAGGACCACCACTGGGGAGGGCAGCAAGGGCAGGGGTCATCTCCTGGGGAGATTTGAATTCAGTTGGAACAGGACAGTGAAAGGGGACCTTCAACGAACAGGTTGAGAACATATAGGAATTTTGCTGCTGACAGACTAGGCATTACAGTGAACACAGTGGATGCATTTTGAGAGTAGGAGAGGGTGGGAGAAGGGAGGAGAATGAGATTAAGAGCTATATGGGGATTTTGGAGTAAAGGAGGTGAGAGTCCACTGGCTTCTTGCAGTAATGTTGTAAACAGGGATAAAGGGATAATGTGATTAATCCTGATGGTTTCCTGGTAGATAATGTTAGCAAAGCCGTGCGTGTTGTGGGGTAGGGAGGACTGAGGTCCTTCTAGAAATTCTGAGACCTCTTTGCTCCTGCCGCTGCTCACAAAGCCTGGGGAAGGAAGGGTCTGAATCCCTACAGAGAGTAACAGCTGTCATTTTGAAGGACATCCCCCTCTTGAGGAAGGGCAGGGTTCTCCTCAGGCTTCTGGATTAAATCTTCTCATGTTTTCTGGTGGTGCCTCAGCCTCATTTTAGGCCACATGACAACAGGGAAGCCTGCAGGTGAAGCAGCAACAAGATCCCTTCTTTCTCCCCATCCCCCAGGCTCTGTTCAGTAAGCTGTGGCAGGAGTCTCAGGTCAGGGGAACTTCCTGTCACAATGAATTCCGTCTGCCTAAGAAATGTTCCACTGTCAATTTCAAACTCCAGGACAGAGTCTTTCCTCTGCCAGTGCAACATCTCTAGTGCCTCAAAAATGTATTTCTCCCTCACCACCCATGGCCCCACATACGGAGTACAGAGACTGCGAACACTTTTCCTAGCCTATGGCAATGTCTACTGACCTCCGTGGCCATCTCTACAAGGTGGTAGGTAGGCACAGGTGGATGGAAGCAGTCTGCAATGATGAGAATCTTCCAGGCAACAGACTAAATGGGAGCGGTTGAAGGGATAGACAAAACGTACAGAAGGGCTCCACTCAAAACTCCCTTCACCTCTGACACTGCTTAGTCTTTGGGCGTAACATGTTCCTTACTTAAATGACCAATTATATCTGTGACATTTAGGCAGCATAAAATCTTTTTAAAAGAAAAGTTTAAATTATCCTTGATATTCAATGAAAATAATGTTTTAGGAAAACTCACAGGTAGAAAAACTTTAGCATTTTCCTCAAAGTCTGAGGAAATCAGAAGTAAATATTAATCTCCTCTGGATCTCTGAGTAAATCTACAGTAGGAGAATTTAATATCCAGGTCATTTTGTCTTTTTAGTTGAAAACAAACGTGTGTGTGTGTGTGTGTGTGCGTGCGTGTGTGTGTGTGTGTGTGTGTGTGTGTAGGGGTGTCTGGGTGGCTAGTCAGTTAAGCATCCAACTTCAGCTCAGGTCACAATCTCACGGTTTGTGGGTTCGAGACCTGTGTCAGGCTCTGTGCTGACAGCTAGCTCAGAGGCTAGAGCCTGCTTCAGATTCTGTGTCTCCCTCTCTCTCTGACCCTCCCCTGCTCACGCTGTCTCTCTCTCTCTCTCAAAAATAAATAAATAAATAAATAAATAAATAAATAAATAAATAAAATAAACATTTTTAAAAAGTTGCATATATGTAATATATGTATTTATAGAACAGCTTGTCAAATCTGTCCTGTGGTATAACCAAACCATAATTTGTCATCCATTTTAAGGAATTATAATTCTTTTGAGGCCTTTCCTGGAATATCCCCCAGATTCTTCCTGTTGCATTTCTAGTTTATGAATCAAGACTTTTATTCATTTATTTATTCAACAAGTATTCCTTTCCTTAGCAACCATTTTAGCATAGCTTTAATCACGTAGGAGATTATAAGGGCAAGCCATTCCCAATCCTGTGAGAGTTTCCAATCTATTTGTAAGAGATTGTAGCAGAAGAAAAAGAAGAAAGAAAGAAGTAAGAGAGTGAGGACACAGAAAGAAAAATGCATTTAAAGTGGTCAGAATAGGGGCGCCTGGGTGGCTCAGTCAGTTAAGTGTCTGACTTCAGCTCAGGTCATGATCTCGTGGTTCGTGGGTTCAAGCCCCACGTCGGGCTCTGTGCTGACAGCTCAGAGCCTGGAGCCTGTTTCAGACTCTGTGTCTCCCTCTCTCTCTGACCCTCCCCTGCTCACACTGTCTCTCTCAGAAATAAATAAAAACATTTTTTAAAAAGTTATAAAGTGGTCAGAATATATTTGTTACCTTAAATTCAGAAACAAATATGTGAAACCCATGAAAAGAAAACTAGGAAACTTTACTGTGGGACATAAAACAAGGCCTGCATAAACAAAGAGACTGATAAGATCCTGAATGAGAAGACTCAGTATTGGAACTATATCAAATATTCCCAAATTAATCTAAAATTCAGTACATTTCAATAAATATACCAACCCAAGATTTTAAAACTTGACAAGGTTGATCATAAAAACCTTTGAGAAAGGTAAATATTAGCCAAAATAATTTTGAGATTGAGGGACTGGCCCTTGACAGATATCAAAATATCCTCTAAGTCTATAATAATTACAGAATATGATACTTAACTGAAAAGGAAAAAACAAATAGAGGAGAATAGAAAGCCCATTAAAAACAGTTGAGACTTGGGGTGCCTGGGTGGCTCATTCGGTTGAGTGTCTGACTGTTGATTTGGGCTCACATTTCATGGGATTGAGCCCTGTGTTGGGCTCTGTGCTGATAGCGTGGGGCCTGTTTGGGATTCTCTCTCACCCTCTCTCTCTGCCCCTTCCCTGCTCACACACTCTCTATCAAAATAAACAAATAAACATTAAAAAACAAACAAACAAACATTGAGGGATGCCTGAGTGGCTTAGTTGGTTAAATGTCTGACTTCAGCTCAGGTCATGATCTCAGCAGTTCATGAGTTTGAGTCCCATGTCGGTCTCTGTGCTGACAGCTCAGAGTCTGGAGCCTGTCTTCTTTGGATTCTGTGTCTCCCTCTCTCCCTTCTCCCAATTGTGCTCTTTCTCTCTCTCTCTCTCTCTCTTAAAAATAAATAAACATTAAAAATATAAATAAAAATACAGTGAGACTTAATGCTAACTTCCAATAGTTTTTCATATGCTGGACACCAGTCTAATTTATGATGATAGAACACAGTGATTTTTTTCTAGGTTTATTTATTTTGAAGGGAGGGGGAGTACAAGTCAGGGAGGGACAGAGAGAGAGAGAGGGGAGAGAGAGAGAATCCCAAGTGGGCTCCAGGCTATCAGCTCAGAGCCTGATACGGGGCTCCATCCCATGAACTATGAGATTGAGATCATGACCTGAGCCAAAATCAAGAGTTGGACACTTAACCTACTGAGCCACCCAGATGCTCCCCAGAATACAATGAGTTTTAAAATGTAACTTAAATGGAAAAAATTATAATGTTCTAACAAACCTCCTTGCATTCTCATCTCCTTATTTAAAGTTTCTCAGCATTTATAACTATAAAAACAAAAATCATAAATTAATGTTGAACCTGTCTCATTCTCACAATGAATAATCTTTATCCAGAAGAGTGAATAAAATTGAATACAGCTCCATTTGTCACTGTGAAATGCATTTACAACACAATTTAATTTTTTGTGTTTAAGAATTAGAAATTTATGTTATATTGATAAATTTCGTACTACTAATAATTACACTGAGATAGAGTATTTTAATATTTAGAGCTTTAATTAACTCAAGACAGGGGTAACTGGGTGGCTCAGTTGGTTGAGCATCCGACTTCAGCTCAGGTCATGGTCTTGCAGTTGATGAGTTCAAGCTCCTCATCGGGCTCTGTCTAACAAACAGTTCAGAGCCTGGAGCTTGCTTCAGATTCTGTCTCCCTCTCTCTCTACCCCTCTCCTGCTCATGCTCTGTCTCTCTCTGTCTCAAAAATAAATGCTAAAAAATTTTAATTAATACAGGACATAAATTCATACATTTTTTTAGAGTATAGCAATGTAATAATTAAAGATTTTGAAGTATAAACATTGTTTTACATTAAGATAAATTCATGAGGGAGAATTGGAGTAGAAATATTAGTTTAGGGATATCAAAGCATGATGCAAACTCTTTGGCTAGTTTATTTATTAATTTTGAGAGAGATAGAGTGAGTGGAGAAGTGGCAGGGAGAGAAGGAGAGAGAGAATCCCAAGCAGGCTCTGCGCTGCCAACACAGAGCCTGACAAAGAGCTCAAACTCCCAAAACTGTGAGTTCATGACCTGAGCTGAAATCAAGAGTCAGACATTTAACCAACTCAGCCACTCTGGTGTCCCCAAATTTTTGGCTATTAAAGAAGAGCTGCCACTTTATTAGGACACTTAGATTTCATATGATACATGTGTTTTACACTGATGTAATATGGCTTAGCTTTTTTTCCCAAAAAATAAATGTAGTGATATTTAGCTCTCACTTACACCCTGATTAGAAAATAATTAAGAAGTGTAGTTCAAAGAATAAGCATTTAATTGGGGGCAGGAGGAACAGGGAATGCAGACTTTTAAGTAAGAATTTTGGTAGCCAGAAGGTTGCATGAAGGTGCATGATGTAAAAGTTACTAAGTCTTGAAAGAGAAGAAATTGAGGGGAGGCAAGTAAATTTAGGAGGACCTGAGAGAATAGCCAAAAAGGAACAACATAAATGAAAATTTCGAACCATTCTTTAGGCCATCATTTCAGAAAATGTATTTCCTGAAACATGAGGTTTCCACAAGATGTCAGTTGCTAGTTGATCTGTGAAAACAGAAAAAAATGGTTACAGTGATATTTTTCTTTTAAAATGCATCTTTAAAAAATCTATATAGGAGAAGTTACCATATATATTGATGTAATTGTTTATGTGATTATTCTACAATAATATGCCTTGTGGGAGTATAGCATAACAGTTAAGAGGACAGATTCTAATACCAGATTGATGAGTTCAGATTACGGCTCAGCTGTTCACTGGTTGTGTACAGCTACATAACTTTGTGTATTGGTTTGCTTATCTGTAAAATAGGAATAATAAAAATACTTCCCTCATTGTCGCAGATTATAAGGCTGGAGTTCTCTCTTGTCCAGCAAGAGAGGGGATGCAGAATTCAATACGAGAGAGGCTAATGTCTGACAAGAGCTCCAAACAGGGGTTTTGTCTCCATATTTACTGAGGTCACAAGATATTACCCACGTGGTGAACATGAAGAAAACAAGCTCTTACACACATGGTGACTGTGAAGAAAACAATCAGATAGTAATTATTAACTTGTGTGTGTAAGAAGCCAAGGGTCTGGAGCTGGGAGGGGGGGAGCGGGGATCAAGTGGAGTTTGTGATAAAAGTATAATAGTATATTGGTGTCAGATGGAAAGTAATTTCCTGCAGGTGATGTAACAAGTTACTCATGATTCTATTATAATATCTTGCTAGCTAACCTCACGTGCTTTCAGCTTTCTGAGTGGCGGCTTTCTGCCCTAAGCTTTTTTCTAACCCATTTATGTAAGTAGAACCTATTTCCCCACACCTCATGCATTGCCAGAGTTAAATGAGATAATACAAGGGAAATGCTTGGAACAAAGTCTGGGACATAGTAAGTGGTATGGATGGCCTTGCTATTATATTTATGTTGTTATTTATTTATTTATTTTGAGAGACAGAGAGAGAGGGAAGTTGGGGGGAGGTACAGAGAGAGAGAGAAAGAGAGAATCCCAAGCAAGATCAGTGCTGTCAACATGAAGCCCAGCATGGGGCTGAATCTCACCAACCATGAGATCATGACCTGAGCTGAAATTAAGAGTGAGGCACTGAATGGATTGCACCACCCAGGTACCCCTGGCCTTGCTATTATTTTTAAGAAATGGTGTGCCAGGGCACCTGGGTAGCTCAGTCAGTTAAGCATCAACTTCAGCTCTGGGTCATGACCTCGTGGTCCGTAAGTTTGAGCTCTGCGTCAGGTTCTTGTCCTGACAGCTCAGAGCCTGGAGCCTGCTTTGGATTCTGTGTGTCTCTCTCTGCCCTTCCCCTGCTCATACTCTATCTCTCTCTCTTTCTCTCTCTCTCTCTCAAAAATAAATAAACAAAAAGAAATGGTGTGCCTGCCACATTTAAGAATATCAGACATAATATATGAAGAAGGGACATTTGATATGCAAATTGTTGCATAATCAGCTTTAATAACTAACAATGGCCATGTTGTATGTTATTGTTCATACAACAAATATTAAACTTTTAGCTTCTGGTTTGTCCTGGTCTATGTGATTTATCTTTTGAAATGTTTTAGGGGCGCCTGGGTGGCTCAGTCGATTAAGCATCCGACGTCGGCTCAGGTCATGATCTCACGGTTCGTGGGTTCAAGCCCCGTGTCAGGCTCTGTGCTGACAGCTCAGAGCCTGGAGCCTGTTTCGGATTCAGTATCTCCCTCTCTCTGACCCTCACCGGCTCATGCTGTCTCTCTCTCTCTCTCTCTTTCTCTCTCTCTCTCTCAGAAATAAATAAAACATTTAAAATAAATAAATAATTGTTGTAGACCTTTTATAGTCACTAAAATTTAAAAACTTAGTTTCTCTAACTTCATGTATAATTGAAAAGAAAACATAAAACAAAACTTAAGTCCTTCTAACAATTAATCTGAAATCACATTTTTGCTGTCTAGTTTAATCCAAATTACATCTCATTAATTCCTGTAATCTTTTATAGGCTGAAAGCCTAAGTTTGAGAAAGGCTGGCTTTCACCATAAACTACTTACTTTGTTAAATAAAAGTACAAGATTGTCAAAATACATGCATTAATTTTCTCGTTGGACTCTAGCGCTATCTACGTGGCACTATTGTTCTGTTAGAGATAACACTGAATGACCATATATGAACATTTTTTTCAGCAGGATAAACTTAACTATAGACTTGGTCAACACTACTGGTAGGTGTCAATGGATTCACATTAACTTTTTCAAGCTCCTAGACTTATATTCAATGCACTGCAGTAGTAATGTACTGGTTTTTAGCTTGATAACATACTAAGCAATTGACTAAGAATTTTGCCAGTGACTTCAATACATGTGATTATATAACGAGTTTTATGAAGTGTTTAATTCACCACCAATAATTAGCTATCATTTGGCCTTAACTAATTAATGGAATCTCAATTATTGTTGGAAGGAAAGAAGGCAGACATAGAATAGCAATTAAAAAAAAATTTTTTTTTAATGTTTTTATTTATTTTTGAGATAGAGACAGCATGCTCAGGGGAGGGTCAGAGACAGAGGGAGACACAGAATTCAAAGACAAGCTCCAGGCTCTGAGCTAGCTGTCAGCACAGAACCCGATGCGGGGATCGAACCCACGAAACGTGAGAGCATGACCCTAGCCGAAGTTGGATGCTTAACCGGCTGAGCCACCCAGGTGCCCCTAGAATAGCAATTTTTAAGCTTTTTAGGGGGTTGAGAAATCAAAGAGAATTTGTAAATTATGGACTTCTTCCAAAAAACCCTGTACATTCTTACAATATATCCTATATAATTTAGGGGATCTGGGTGATATTTCTCAAAGTATCATCCATGAACCTTCTGCATCCAAATTTCTTGAGGTTTCAGTTAAAAGTTCAGATTCCTGAGTCCCACTGAAGATTTATTGGATTGGAATCTCATAGGCTTGGTCCCCAAATAAGACTTTTAACAATGTCCACAGGTGAGACTATTCAAAAAAACTATTTTGAGGGGTGCCTGGATGGCTCAGTTGGTTAAGCGTCTGACTCTTGGTTTCAGCTCAGGTCATGATCTCACAGTTTGAGTTTGAGCCCCGCGTCAGACTCCACACCGACAGCACAGAGTCTGCTTGGGATTTCTCTCTCCTCTCTCTGTCCCTCCCCAACTTGCTCTCTGTCAAAAATAAATAAACATAAAAAATAACTATTCTTTTTTAAACAGTTTATTTTTAAGTAATCTCCACACTCAATGTGGGGCTCAAAAGTCACAGCCGCGAGATCAAGAGTCTCATGCTCTACCAACTGAGTGAGCCAGGCACCACAAAAATAAACTATTTTTTTGTCAAAGGAAAAAACACATATACACACACAAGTACATTCATATATATAATTTTTTTAATGTTTTATTTATTTCTGAGAGAGAGACAGAGACAGTGTGAGCCAGGGAGGGTCAGAGAGAGAGGGAGACACAGTATCCAAAACAGGCTCCAGGCTCTGAGCTAGCTGTCAGCACAGAGCCCGACGCGGGGCTCGAACCCACGAACCGTGAGATCATGACCTGAGCCGAAGTTGGACGCCCAACCAACTGAGCCACCCAGGTGCCTCTCATGTATATAATTTTAAAAGCCAAACAGTACTGCATAGCTTATCATAAAAACCAGTAGTCTCCTGCCCCACCCTTCTCCGCACCCATTCCCAGCCCTATAGATCAACACCCTCTACTTTTCTAGCTAGTTTCATTGATAATTTTCCTCCATATCTTTATATGCTTATATCACTATTTCTTGATTTGCCTGTTGACTTCCTGCCATTGTGAATACGTACTGGAATATCACTTCCCAACTCCACTTTTCTTCTTCTATCCCCCAATATTGTTATATACAATTTTTTGTTAAATCGATAGTCAGCATTACATCATTGAAACTATACAAATATTGTCCATTGAGCAAAGTAATGCACTGCAATCATACCTTTATTTCTATATAAATAGCTTTTCTTTTTTCTGAAGTTAGTAATTGCCTTATTTTATCATTTGTATGGTTTTCCATCTACCTATTGTTAACTTTTCCTCATTGTTCCAGTATCTCTGCCATCTACTTATTAATACTATGTTCTGTATGCTCAAAAATTTACATTTCACTTGCCTCAGCTGCTTCTGGAACCCTCTACCATCCTCCTCCTCTCTGGTCTTGCTGTTTTCCAGAGGTCCTGGGATATTCCTTCCCACCACCCCACAACTTTCCCTGCTGCTAGATCTTCCTAAGATCTTCTCCTGTATCTTCCATTTTCATATTTTAATCCCCTATGTTGCTAAAATACATCTTCCAGCTTCTTAAGAAAGAATGGAGGTATAATGCTTGAGACCTTGTATATATGAAAAGTTTGTATAGTCTACATTATTTGAGTTGCAGTTTAGTTTTATGAAGGACTCCAGGCTGAAAACATTTTTTTCCTGAGTTGTTAAAGTGATGCTTTATTGTCTTCTACCATCAAGAGTGGTTAGTAGAAATTCCAATGCTATTCTGAATCATTCCATCTTTTGTGATCAGCTTTTTTTCTCTGAAAAGTTTTAGAATTCTTTTCTTTATCCAAGGTATTCTGAAGTGTAATGATGATATACCATGACATGGGATTTTTTAAAAGTGTGTTGTTCTGGGTGAGCCCTATCTGGGAAGTTTTCTTCTATTATTTCTTTGATAATTTTTTCACCAGTGTTTTCTCTGATCTTTGTTTTTCCAAGTTTATTTACTTTTGAAAGAGAGAGTGAATGAGCAGGGGAGGGGCAGAGAGAGAGAGAAAGAGAGAGAGAGACAGAGAGAGAGAGAGAGAGAGAGAGAGAGAGAGAATCTCAAGCAGGCTCTACACTGTCAGTGCAGAGCCAGACATGGGGCTCAATCTCACAAACCATAAGATTATGACCTAAGCCAAAATCAAGAGTCAGACACTCAACTGATTTAGCCACCTGGTAGGGGCCTGCTTTTACCTTCTTGCATGCTTTTCTTACCATGCTGGAGGTATTCATCAAATGTTGTGATTCTTGGATTGCTATTCATATTTAAGAATGAGACTCTAAAAATTGTATTAGAGGGGCACCTGGGTGGCTCAGTTCGTTGAGCATCTGACATAGGCTCAGGTCACGATCTCATGGTTCATGAGTTTGAGCCCCACATCAGGCTCACTGCTGTTAGTGTAGAGCCTGCCTTCGATGCTCTGTCTCCCCCCTTCTCTGCCCCTCCCTTGCTTGTGCTCTCTCTCTCTCTCAAAAATAAATAAATAAACCTTAGAAAGAATAAAAAGGAAACATTGCATTAGAAATTCCCTGTGTGGGGGCGCCTGGGTGGCTTATTCGGTTAAGCATCCGACTTTCGCTTTGGGTCATGATCTCGTGGTTCGTGGGTTCGAGCCCCGCGTCGGGCTCTGTGCTGACTGCCAGCTCAGAGCCTGGGGCCTNGCACCTTTTCTGATCCATTGACCAAAAGTTGTCTGACTGCGTGGCATGAGTATAGAAAGGAAACTGGGGTCCAACTATTTCATATGTAGACTTTCACCTATCCCTCCTATTTTGAGTCTGCATCTGACTTCCCTCTCAATGACATGGCAGGTCCCAAATATTCAGAATTTACAGAATCTCTGAAAGAGAACTGGCCCTCACCTTCATTCTTACATTTTGAATTCTTCCTCTCTGCTCAATTAACGATTATTCCTTCCTCTACTTTCTGTCTTCCAAACACTTGTCCCTGGCCAAACACTTGTTGAAATCTGTAATTCTCTCCCTGTCCCTCCTCTTATCTTTGTTTTTCTGTAGGTGAAAACCTTTTTTTATTTCTTTGCTGTCAGTTTAGTGGGATTGAGGAAGTGGGGGTGTAGAGGCAGAATGCTTAGAGACAAATCACAATATTAAGCAGAACTTGAAAGTATATCTTACGCAACACACACTTGAGTGCCACTGGCTAGAACACAGTTAGGATACTGGATGACTGCTAAGTACACGAACTTCATCAATTAATGTAGTACTAATGACTTAAGACAAACAAACTATGGTGTTTATTGAGCTGTTGACCTAAGGCAGAGGATCATCAGAACCTGAAACTAAAAGTCCCTGTCAAACAAACAAATGGATAAGAAAGAAAAAAAGATAGGAAGGAAGAAAGGTCACAAACATGTTAACTATAGCTCTTTCTTTTTTTTCTAAAAGAGATCCTACATTTATTAATTTTTTAGAGTAACCTCTACCCCCAACATGAGGCTGGAACTCACAACCCTATGTCCTAGAGTTGCATGCTCCATTGACTGAACCAGTCAAGCACTGCCTACCTGTAGCTATTTCTGTCGCTATATGGACACATTATTATATTCACCTTTGTATTTTTGTACATTTTCTAAATTTTATGCAGGTGGATCAGTGTATTGAGTGTGAATGAGTGTATGGGGGAAAATTTCAGACAGAGTTGTGAGCTGGGGGTGGGAGCATTCCTAGCAGAGGAGGCCTGGTAGAAAAAGTAAAAATACATTAGTGCGGCTGGAGGATAGCAAGTGAGTGGGAGGGTGATGTGAGATGAGTTTGGAGAAGGAGGGAGAGACCTAATAATATGGAAGACCATGTGAAGAACTTTGGATTTTACTAAGTGTCATGGGAAGCCACTGAAAAGTTTTAATCAGTGACAAGAAACAATGCGTATGTATGTATATATATCTATATGTATACATATATATCTATACATATATATAGATATAGAGATATATACATTAAAGTAGGCTTTGTGAAGGAGGCATGTGGGTGACTCAGTTGGTTGGACATCTGACTTTGGCTCAGGTCATAATCTCACGATTGGTGGCTTCAACCCCTGTGTTGTGCTCTGTGCTGACAGCTCAGAGCCTGGAACCTGCTCCAGATTCTGTCTCCCTCTCTGCTCCTCCCTCCCTCAAATAAATAAACAGTAAAGAAATGTTTTTAAGTAGGTTCCTTGCCTAATGGGGAGCTTGAACTCATAACCCTAAGATCAAGAGTCACGTGCTCTACCGACAGAGCCAGTTAGGCACTCAGAAACAATTCATATTTTTAAATGATCCCTATGGCAGATGCTCATAGAATAGATTAGAGATGGGGCAAGAAAGTAACAAGTTACAACTCTTGGAGGCAGGAGATAATGGTGACTTGGACTAGGGTAGTGGCAATGGACAGGGAGAGAAATGGATGTGAGAAATATTTTGGATGATGAAAGAAAGCAAAAGGTTAAGAATGCTTCCTAGGCTTCTGTTGTAAACAAATGTGCAAAGGCAAATTTATGTGTAAAGAAGAAGAAGGCAAGAGAAACAGGATTTCTTTTTTTTTATTTTTTAATTTTTTTTTACAAATAGTTTATTGTCAAATTGGTTTCCATATAACNGAAACAGGATTTCTAATAAGAAATAATTGAGAGTTCAATGTGGGATGCTTGTGAATTATCCTTTGGACACATCAAGTAGCTGGTTATCAAGGTCTAGAATGGAGATTAGGATCAGAGGTAAAAGGTTAGGTATCATCTATATATAGATGGCATTTAAAGTCACAGGAATGGAAGAGTTTTTCTAGGGAGAAGAAGAGTATGAATGAGAAGAATAGAAGAGAGAGGAGAAGAGAAGCTTTGAAGAGTTTTGCATTTTATTTTATTTTATTTTTTTAAATGTTTTATTTATTTTTGAGAGAGAGATAGAGACAGAATGAGCAGGGGAGGGTCAGAAAGAGAGGAGTCACAGGATCTGAAGACAGGCTCCAGGCTCTGAACTAGCTGTCAGCACAGAGCCTGACGTGGGGCTCGAACCCACAAACTGTGAGATCATGACCTGAGCCGAAGTCGGACGCTTAACCGACTGAGCCACCCAGGCGCCCCAAGAGTTTTGCATTTTAAAGGATTGGGAGAGAAGGACTCTCCTGACAAGACTGAGGGAGTAGTCAGGGAGTTTAAAACTAGAAGAAGTCTATGGTACCAAAAATGAGGGTTTCAAAAAGGGAGAAAGTGGTCAATTGTATTGATTGCAAAGAAGACAGGAAAATCATCCCTTGATTTCGGCACCATGGAGGTCATTGATTGCTATAGTGAGATTATCAAGTGGATTGAGTTCAGCTGAAAATACCAGAGAATCAATTTACAGTGGATTAACCCTTGCACCATCAGAGTTGGATGGACCCAATTTTAGAGTTTGAGTTTCTTTTCTGAGAAGTTCTAACTATTTATAAGGATGGGTATTTCATGACCTTTATTCTTTCTTAAATTCCTATTTTTTCCAAGGAACAAAAAGTAAGTATACTTTAAAAATGGTCTATCTTGCAATTACCATATAGGTCCATTGAACCCTTCCATAATTTATAGGATCCCACTGATCTTAATTTTCTTTACCTTTAAACATTTTGCTATATCATCATCCTAGGAATTATTTCAACATTACTCAACAACTATTCCCAACTATGCTAGAGAAGACAAAAATAATAAGAAAACAATTTGGAATCACCTCGAAGGTTGATTCAATAGTAAAATAAATAATCACTATGACATCATTCTGTTATTATCTTATTGTATTGTCCAAAGCACTACATCATCTTTTAAGAAGGTATAAAAAAATCTGGAGACATTATCTTTGTAGTTTTTTATTAAAGCTTTTACTAATCACTGATGAGAATTCAGAAATTTCATCTTTTCCCCCCATAATGCCAAAGTAAAGAAAATTGTAACAGGAAGGCACTTCAAATATATTAGAAAAATCAGAAAATAATTGCAAAAGGATAGACAAAAACACTCTAGACTTTAACGATCCTGGTGAAATCTATCATACAAGTGAAATACCAGATGATAAGCCTTTCTTTGTTTTTTAAAAATTTTATTGATTGATTTTTTTAAGTAATCTCTACACCCAATGTGGGGCTTGAATTTATAGCTCCAAGATTAAGAGTTGCATGCTCTTCCAAGTAAGCCTGCTAGGCACCCGCAGGTGATGCGTCTTTAGATAATGGTATTCTAAGTTTTCTCAAACTCAAGAATTGATAATTCCACAATATATTTTTAAAGATGAAAAGGAGATATGGTGTTCTTAGCCATTCCACAGGAATGACTTCATTATTCATTATTTTGCATCGGGGACATGAGCCACCCAAAAAAGATGTGATGTATTCTGTCATCTTTTTTCATGTTTTGCATCATATATACTTGATATAGTTAGCAAGTCAACAAATGCTAAAGGCAATATATACGCAAAGGTAACTGGAAGGAAATCAAGATGTAGAGGAAAAATTCATTAAATTGCTAATTCTTGTTTCCTTTAGTTTTATTGAGATATAATTGACATACATTGTATAAGTTTAAGGAGTCCAATGTGTTTGAATTGCTAGTTCTAACGTTTATAAATCTAAAAAGGAAAATGTGTCACAGCTAAGAAGTGAAGATGGCTATTTTCTCTTCAATGAAAATGTAAGCCATAAAAATTTTCAACTTTCGATGATTCAAGTGCAAGAAGAAGCAAAAGTAATAATAATTAGTGCATTTGAGATATATTGTTAATTTGGAGTCAGTATTTATGAGATGATTGGTTCAATACATTCTGTTGACTGACCCACAGTTGTATTTAAAGGATATGGCCTGGGGCACCTGGCTGGTTCAGTCCGTGGAGCATGTGAGTCTTGGTCTCAGGATTGTGCGTTTGAGTTTCATGGGCATAGGGATTACTTAAAATAAATAAATAAATAAATAAATAAATAAATAAATAAATAAAGGGCATGGCCCATTTAGGGTAATATTCCTTTAATTGCAGGAAAATATAGAATAAAAATTTGAATTTACTACGTTTAAATTCTTATTAAAAATTTAAAATTGTTTCACTATTCCTTTATTCTTGCTTCTTACAAATGACTTGCAAAATGACTTAAAAATATGAAGTAAAAAGCAGATCCATTGGTGATGATTGGTGTATGGAGGTTAAAGAAGCAGGGGTTTGTTTGTTTCACATGACAAGCAATAGAGGACGCAAAACAGGACCCTCTCTTACAGATTGCTTTTGGCTTCGGATAACAGATGTATCATCTCATCAAATGGGGAAGGTCAGCTCAAGGTAGAGGTATTGTGGGTCAACAATGTGTTAAGGACACAGCTTGCTTCCACCTCGCTGCTCTGCCATGTCCAGATCTGGTTTCAGGTCCAGGCCGGTACCAAGATCGGTAACATTACACGTAAGCTATACAACATACACGGGAAGAAAACAACAACAACCCAGATTTCTCCTTATAGTTCTCTATTAAGACTGTGAAAACGTTTTCCAGAATCACTCCTTCTCTGGCTCCTTTCCTTTTTGCCTTCTTGGCTAGTATGGCCTCAAGTGCTCATTCCTGAACCAACACCTTGCAAAAGCAATGAGATTACCCTTAGATCATTCAGACGACAGTTTGGGGATAATGTCAGTTTACCCTGAGGCGCGCTGGCCTGGGGTAGGATGGACACCTGAACCAACCTGGGGTTCTGTCGGGAGGAAGGGGTAACGGACATAAGGTAGGCTACCGTGTACTAGGCAGTCTAACTGTACAAATGAAACTCCTAAAGGAACTTCCAGAACATACATTAACTGAGAGAGCTGTCACCAGGACTCAGAACGGAATAGGATAAGTAAATCAGCCCTTTTGCGATTCCACCTTTCCCATCTTAGGTGTTATTCTGTCATCTCCCAAGAATTCAAGTATCGTTTTACTTCCTCCTCCTCTTGACAGCAGCGTACAGGGACAGCCAGCTGGTAGATTTTCTAAGATGGAGCGAGGGGATGAAGTGAATGAGATGTATGGAATCGGGAGACCAGCCACACAACTGTGCTGGAGACTGGGTGTAGGACAAGCTTCAGGGAAGAGGCAGTGGTCAGTGGATAACAGGCAAACGGGGAGGCTTTGAAGAGGCCTTGACCAGACAAGAAGAGAAGTATTGACGCTGGAGCAGGAGAGCTGCCTGGAGCTATCTCTCCAAATTTTGCTGATTAGGATTTTTGTTTGCTTTTAGAATTCAGAGCAAGAGGTGTGGCCAGAACCAGAATGGGGAAGAATGTGATGTTGAGAGGAAACAAAGGGAGAAAAGGGGGAGAAGGGAACCATTTCAGTTCCTCGTTTTCTCGCCTAACTGAAGTTGGTCCTTAACAGTTTGAGATGCACACACTCCCTTCATAGTTGCCCAGTGGGGATCAAAATTGAGGATGATGTCTGGGGCAGGCTGACTTTTAAACTGCCTCTTTTGGGTGATGCTGCACATTTGGATGGGGCTGGAATTAAACTAGTCCTTGGAGGCGAGGAACAAGGGAAACCATGCCAAATTCCTCTTCAATGTACAAAAGCTCTAGGCACATCAAGAGTATGCACTTCAGTTTGGGGAATAAAGGACATTTTCTGAGCAAGGATTGGGTAAGGGAAGGTGGTGAAGTGCCACCCATAACATGACTTGGGACCATGTCTTAATAAAGTCACAACAGATGAAGCCAATAGCTGCTATATAGGATACTGACCAATACTCGTGATCTCATGAGGAAGATGCTCCCAGTAAACAGAAATGCCAAAGTTGCAAACCAGGGTTCTGTGTACACTCCATTGTGCAAAACAAGGATTGCTTACCGGCAAGAACGCTTAATCCACCATTTTAATACTAGAGATCTGAAAGGAAAACATGACTGGAGTTTCCATTTCTACCATCTTTCCCTTACCTTTGTGAAATTTCAGCACATTTAGTAAACCAGCACAGCTAGTTTACTACAAGAGCCAGAAGAGGCATTTTCGATTACTTTTACTCATGGAAATACATTTGCTTTTTTTTTTGAGTTTCCAAGAGTCCTCCTTTGAACAAATCTAAGGGAATCCAGGTGAGTCACTGTTCACTGCTCATGAAGGAGAAGCTAGGAGAGGCACGGTTGGAATTTTACTTCTATCTCTATGACTCCTCATCAGAAAAAACTTTAAAGCTGAAGCTATAAAGGAGATTAAGAAGCTGCTTTGAGTCTGGCATGTTCCTTCACCACCACAGGCTGTTGGGAGAGTTCTGCACCAGAGGCTAAAGTACTCACAGAGACTGGGTGGGACTGGATAGGAAAGCCAACTCAAATACCATAACCCCTCCCTTCTCCAAATCGAATAGTATCTATCTGCCGTTGATATCAGATTATTATGTGCCTTGATGGTTAAATATGTACTAGGAAAGCATTTTCTTGTTATAAAATAGCTTCTCTTAATTTTCTAAATCTATGTAGTGAATTCCATGTGTTTTTTAATTTCACAAGCAACTTTTTATAGAACTACGGTATAGTGACCCAAGATGCTAAAGATCGAATAATTCAACTAAACGGTTTAAATTAAAAACCAAAAAGGAAAAGAAAAAAAAAAAAAGACGGAGAGAGCTAATCTGGATGTGATAGAAACATGCCAATATCTTGGGTGTTGTGAGATTCGAATCAGTCCTGTGAAACAGCAGCCTCACGTATGAAACCCTTTCCCGCGCCATGGGGTTTCCATAAACGAGCCCTTGCACCTGCACAAAGCCAGGACCCAAGTTCAGGGGCTTTGTCTCAAAAGAACAAAGATCGGCCCAGCTGCTTCTCTCGCTTTCGAAAGAACGCAGCCACCTCCAGCCCCACGCGCCGCTCGCNACCCTGCTCCAGAAGCTCTTCAACAAAAAGGGCAGCGGTGGCGGCGGCAGCTCCGCGTCGGCTTCTGCCCAGGGCAGGGCTCCCAAGGAAGGACCCGCGTTTAGGTGAGGGGGCGCCGAGAGGCGAGGCTGGAGCGGGACCGGAGTTGGCTTCGGTGCCCGCCGGGGGAGGGAAGGAGAAGGGAGTGGGCCGCCCGGGACGTCGCAGCCCAGCGCCGGCACCGGGTCCCGGGCTTGTCATCGTGGACGCGCCCGCTCCGAGTGTGGCCCCGAAACCTCTGTGACCGGGAGGGTGCTTTCCTCCCTTCCTCCGCTTCCTCCGTCCGGCTCTTTCCCCACTCCTCGGGGTCCCTTCCTCCTTGCCGAGAGTTCTCGTGTGTTCCTTGGGTTTCCCAGGCGTGCGCTTGCTTGGCTCTGGAGACGGAGGTTCGCCCTGAATTGGGGTGAACCCCTTCCCGGTAGAGCCGCCTGGGCGCCTCTGCGGGCGCTGCAAAGCTGTGAGCTGTCATTTTGAGGGCAGCTCCAACCTATTGTGTACGTGACAGTATTTTGAAGTTAAGAAGGAGCAACAGTCACGAAAAAGACATCTTCCTTCCTTCTTGCTGTTTGTGACAGGCTCTCAAACAGATGAATGAAAGTATGTAATTTGCACATCTTTTCGAAGGCTGATGCCGCCTGATGTATGGAAAGGGAGTAAAATGCCTTTATGAAATGGCTGAGGTTTTATTTAACAGTGCTGATGCACACATTTAACAGATCCGACCTTGGGAACGCACACCTCTGAATAATAATTGTTAGTATTTATTGAGCGTTTACCATCTGAAATGCGTTATGTCGATTTCTTTAACAACCCTGTGAGGTAGGTGCTATTGTAACTCCCATTTTACAGATGAGGACACTTAAAGTTGGGAGAACTTCAGCAGCGTGTCCAGGATTCACCGCAGGACAGGGGCAGAGCCTACATTTTGACCCAAGCAGCTTGACCACAGAATCCCCTTTTTAAAATCTGTTATTCTGCGTTCAAGAGCTAACTTTTAGAAGGTGACTTAAAATGCCCTGGGTTGCCTTTCAGCACGCTTCTGTTGAGAAGTTTATTCATGTACTTTTAACAGTTTTATTCAGCAGATTTTTTAATTGAGTATCTACTTCCAACAGTGACAGGCTGCTACCGCTTTTGGGCCAGAATGTCTTGCAGAAACAGTTTATTATTAAGTAAATCCAGAACCAGTATAGTAGACCTTTCAAAAGTTTGAGGTGAAACTTCGAGTACGTTTGGATTAAGTTCTATATTCTAGATTTTGTTTTTCTCCAATTCCGTTCGTTTCAAAACCTAGCTTCCTCACTGAAGTTATGTGAACATTACACACGAGTATTTTGTGTTTCTGAAGTGTGTGTGGGTGTGGGTGGGTGTGGAGGTATTTGGAAGGTAAATTGTGGGGACTTCAAACTACCCTGGTTAAATTCTCGTGTTCGCTTTAGACCAACTGAATCCTTCTAATTTGAGTAGGGAATCCTATTCGGTTCCCTGCTCTGAGTACTAGTGATGTGGTGTCCCTTCTCAGAATGGTAGAATTACTTCAGACCCCGGGTATGGAATTTCTTCTCTTCCCTCCAGGTAACTCAGACTCGATCAAGGGAACAAAGCCTGGAGAGAAAAGGGCATGTGCGTGCGTTACGGTGTCTTTACTTTGGCAACCCTTGTCAAGGACATTGAAAGCCATTTTAATGTTGGTGGAGATAGTGGAGTTACACGGCCACTGTTTCCTGTGCTCTCTGCCCAGTTGCCCACCGCCATTTCCTCCATCCACGAGTTTAATTGAGTGTATTTTGAACAAAAAAAATCGTGGCTATATTTAGGGCCTGGCCATATTAGGGAAATTGATTCCCGCTTTGTGGGAACATTTTCAGTATAGTGTTCTGATGTCCCATTGGTGTATAATGAAGAACACAAAAGTGTGCCAAAGACTTTTTTTTTTTCTTTCCTGACCTCATTAGGATTTTCTAGATAGATTTTCTAGGTAGATTTTTGAGATAGGGAGAATTGGAGGTCTCAGTTGAACATTTCACATGATGAGGCCGTTCAGCAGTGTCTCTGCCAGGGGTCATCGTGGAAAAAGAAGTGAACTAGCAGATGTCTGTACAGACTCAGGAAGGTGGGGACAAGTCAACCAGCGCCCACCAGACCAACAAAGGATACCCAAGCAAGTCTTCCCTCCTGCTCTCTCCGCCTAGCGGAACTCTGAGATGCAGTATAGCCCTCCTGGGAAAAGTCTCCTAGAAAATTTCCTGCAGCATAGCCCTCCTGGGAAAAGTCTCCTAGAAAATTTCCTTTTCTTGCCTTGTGCTTCGTTTTACTCAGATTGTAACAAATAGAAGCTGGCATGTGCTTTTTGGGGAAGTGGGTGCCTTACACAGGGGATTAGCTGCCCTTAGGAATCCACTTTATAGTTGAATAGATTTTGAGAAGTTAAGATAAAACCCTCAGGTAAAAAATCTAGTATTCCTAATGTGAACTTATTTTTCAGGGCATTTAAATACAGTATGTAACTTGTAGATCTTGAGAATGAAAGTCTCCTGAGGAATCTGGTAGACTTTTTGGGCAGGCTTGTAGCTTTTATTAACACATAGTTGGGAGAAAAGCCTAAGTAAAAATAAGGTCCAGCTGTATTTATTAACTTATTTGTTGTTGTTTGTTTTAAAGTTGGTGGAAGCCTTTTTTTAATTCTAATTTTTGAGAAAGAGACAGAGCATGAGCAGGGGAGGGGCAGGGAGAGAGAGAGGGAGACACAGAATCTGAAGCAGGCTCCAGGCTCTGAGCTGTCAGCGCAGAGCGATTGCCTACTCAAACTCCTGAACCATGAGATCATGACCTGAGCTGAAATCAGAGGCTTAACCAACTGAGCCACCCAGGCGCCCCAGTGGAAGCCTTTTTGTATCTTTTCTCTTTCTACGATGGACTTTCACTACTTTTCTTCAGTTCTCTGAAGTTTTGCTTTTTGTCAAGTTGCCCTTCATGTTACTCTGTGTTCTCTTGTGCACTTCCCGGTCACTTAACTGTGTTTCTTACTGTTACCTCACTCCCCGGTTTTCACTCACTACAGTTGACAAAAGAGGACATTTTCTGTCCAGTATAAGTAGCTTATATCATAGGCCGTTTTCAGATCTTCATGCTTTCTGGCATTCCATCTAAAAAAGGGGATCATCACAGTCAAGGTTCTTAACTGTATTTTGTTAAGTGTATTTTGTTTGGGATCTCAACAAAAGCCCTTTCATAGCTTTGAGGAAAGAGACTTCTAGGAAAACAAAAGAAATCAAAAGAGATTGAATTTACATGTTTGGGAGAAGTAGTTAGGAACAATACATGATTATGGTATCTGGGAAGTTTAAGCTCTATTTAACATTATAAAGTTCCATTGTGGTCTTGAAATTTGAAAGTATCCTCTATTTGCTGGTCTTCAGAAAGCTTTCACTTTGAATTAGTGGGTACATAAATATTTATTTGAACAATTCTTTGTTCTAGAAAGTTAAAGTAGAACAAAAAGAGGTGATGCGTCTAGAGGTTCAAGTTGGGAATAAAATTGGGTTCCTGGTCACCTTGGATTTGAGATCAGCATGTTCACATAGGAATTTTTAAAAGCCCAGGTATGCCCATTGACTTGCATATCTGGTTCAAATTTGAGGTTTTATTTTAAAGGTTTTTTGTTTTTTTTTTAATGTCTCTGTTGAACTAGTGGGCCAGTCTTCACCTAAAATATATATGCGACAGGGGCGCCTGGGTGGCTTAGTCGGTTAAGCGTCCGACTTTCGCTTAGGTCATGATCTCGCGGTTCGTGGGTTCGGGCCCCGCGTCGGGCTCTGTGCTGACTGCCAGCTCAGAGNTAAAATAAAATATATATGCGACAGAGAGGTGAAAAGATCGTAGGTTGTCAAATAATTTTATTTTGAACCAGTTAGAAGAAGTGAGTAAGCTTATCTATCGCCTGGGACATGAGGAATAAGTGGAAGCATTTCAGCTGTCTGGTAGCTAGCTGTAAAATGCTAGAAGTACACTCCATTTCTTCTCCCCTCCAGTCCTGAATATCTAAGCCCAAATGGCCCAGTTTGTACTAATCCGCATTGTTCTGTTAGAACAAATGTAAGTAATCTGTTACAGGGTTAGTATAAGTATAATTTAATCCACTTATCATCATTATCAAATAGCATCTGATGCCCATGTGCTTGTGGCTCCTCCTGTGCAAATCAAGGGAGGACGCTCATGACACAGGACATAGATTATTTACCAAGTATTGGACACTATAACAAGAAGATCACTGAAACACTGATAAAGAGTAAATCTTTACATTAAGTAAGGCATTAAGAACTCCCTGTTCTCAAGCTTCGAGTGACTGAGGGTAGGAGTATAAATTAGTCTTCTCTTGGACAGAGGGAATGTACACAGAAGTGCTTCCTCCCCGCCCACTGCCAGCTCCCAGGATATGTGCATTTCTAATGAGATTTTTCTGAAGTAGGGAGAATATTCTGTAGAAAACTCTGTGTAATTCCACTACACTCATTTTTATTTTATTTTTTTAATGTTTTCTTTTTTTTTAAATTTCTGACAAAGAGGGAGAGAGAGCGAGAGAGAGCGAGGGAGCGTGAGCAGGGGAGTGTCAGAGAGAGAGGGAGACACAGAATCTGAAACAGGCTCCAGGCCCTGAGCTGTCAGCACAGAGCCTCACGCGGGGCTCAAACCCACGAACCGTGAGATCATGACCTGAGCCGAAGTCAGACGCTTAACCGACTGAGCCACCCAGGTGCCCCTATACTCATTTTTAATGCCTGTAACATAAGACATGTGACATGCATGGGACAAACAGCACTTTTGATTTCTTTCTTCCTACTTTCTAAAAGTCTTCCTGGAGGTTTCCTTGCCTGCTGTTTCGGATTTACTGGCGTACTCTTTACATTCTGTCTCTTTGTCCTGAAATATGCCGTACACCATAGGGGGTTATTAGAGATTTTTGGCAGAGGTAAAGAAGGGACTGTGCCAGCTAATGCAGTGGGCTCTGTTAAAAGCACTTCAAGACAGATTGAGGAGACCATTGATTTAGTCCTGCCTCAGTCACCATGTCGACATGGGCCTTCATTTCTGAACAAGTCTCTATTTCTCTAGTTCTCAGTTTTGTCATTTGTAAAGTCACAGCACCAGACCTATGTCATAGGGTTACATAGGTGCTACGGAGGTAATATAATGAGTTTGAAAATCTTTTTCAAAAACATCAAATGTGGTACAAACTGATTTTAAGTATTCCCAAGGAGGCTTTTAAGTCATGGAGTTGACTATTATTCACATTGAGGCTTTTATTAAAATTGAACCAGTTTTCAGAGACGTCAGATAGAACTGAAGAGATATGTTTTTATTTACTTTTTTTTTTTTTTGACCTTGTTTGTGATGAAATAGAGACCCTAAGTTTTCAGAGAAGTGTTAAAGACACCCAGCAGGCTGTAACTTAGGCCTGGATAGAGGTGACTGAGAGTTCAGGAATATTTTTAGGAGTATGGTGTATTTGTTTTTCAGAATTCTATGCTATTTTTCTTATCAAGAAAAAAATCTTACTTAGCTGCAGGGGGAATATTGTTAGGCAAAATGATATGGTTGCACAATGGATGATACTGTGCAGCAGCCAAATCATTATTTGTGTGTGTGTGTGCATTTGGACATGCACACGTGCACGGATACATACACATGTGCATATGTATACACCCACAGAAAGGAGTTCTCCGTAGAAAAAGCAAAAGCAAGATACAAACTTATATGAGTAGTTTTTAAATATAGGCGTGGGATGGATGCTGCAGGTATGGAAGAGAGCCGCACTGTACCCCAGCCAGTGGCTGCCAAGGGGAGGCTGAGAACTTAACTTTACTCTTTTGTGTATTCATTTTTGTTAGATCTTGCTCTGATGAATTTGTGTGGTTTTTATGGGTTAAATATTTTAAATGTTGAATAGGCTTTGAGTCCTTTATACCATGAGGGGAAGGGGGGGTGGGGTGAGGATCATATTGGTCGAGAAACCCGATTTGAATAAAAACTCTCTGTAGAAATTTTCCTCTTCATTAAAACAACTGGTAGTTCCTGTTATTAAAAGTAATATGCAGTGAATTTTAATGTGCTTAAAACCTTAGTTCATTACAAGCCTTCGGAGGCCAATTTAATTGTTGGTATTGATAATCGTAGGCGGTATACATATGCAGAATTTTTACTAGTCGGGCAGGGTCAGTACTTCCCCCACGTTTCAGAGCCCACCGTAACCTTCACCATGGCTCAGGGTGACTGAGAGGGAGATCTCATTAAGAGTTATTTGAAACACCTTTAGGAAAGAGTATCGCAACCTTTTAGACCGGGAGAACCTGGAGAGGTTAAGGGGCTCGGATTAGATATCTTTAAAGCTAAGATATGTATTATAATTTTAAGTTCTGAAATGTGAATTGGTCCTGTTACTCATTGTCATTTGGCTTGGTATGTGGTATTGAAGGATGGGCCCGGTATGTGTGTTTTAATGCACAGAGTATAGATCTAAAGCGAGCATTGATTTTGTCATTGTGGCTTAAGGTTGTGTTTCTCATGGTTTACTTGTGAGGTCAGCATAAGGAAGCCACTCTGCTGTTTTGTTTCCTTGGCAAAGGAAGTTGTAAAAGATTGTCTTTACGCTCCTGAAATGCTTTGGCTGTCTGTGTGAACTCCTGGTGGGTGAATCTGATTTGGGAACTGGCACTGTGCTGATTTCTCTAGCCACTGTTTTTCTTGGTGTGGGCGAAAAGTAACAAATGTTTTATCCTGATTGTACAAGTCCCTTGCCTAGTGTGAATTGTGAGGCCTGCACTATGAGGTCATGTCCTTGGCTGTAAAAGTAGTGAGTCTTTCCCCTTTGCGTATGAGTGCTGAAATATTTGGTGAGTTCCTACTTACCAAGTATTCTTTATCTCAGGTTTGTGAAAAATGATTATTATGTAAAAGAGGAAAAACAGGATGGACTTTTCCAGCTAACTGGGCATGTAATAGTGATTTCCCTCAACTCCACCCCGTCTGTAAATGGAACATCCATGACTCACTTCTCAGGGCCACACAAGCACTTTTGTAACCAGTGCTTGAATGGGAGGGTGGGATGGGGATGGAAGGAGATGGGCTGGCATCCCATTTGTGTTTAGCCAGAATCTGTCCAGCTGCCTTTATAATGGACTTCTGAAAAAGACAATGTGCCTTCTCACACACCACGCTACATATTTTTTTCTTATCGTATTTTCTGTTTGTAAAATAATGCAATATGTTCAATGCAACAAATGCACTCATTAATACTATAACATTGTGGGTAAGGATTGTATAGCAGCGTGTTCTTTCTGTTACATAAGATTTTGGTATTAGCATGGATAATCGGGATCCCTGATTATCATATTGCTGTCTCTTTAACTGTATGCCTTTCATTTATTTTTTATTTTTTATTTATTTATTTTTTTACAAATAGTTTATTGTCAAATTAGTTTCCACATAACANTATGCCTTTCATTTATATACATTTAGAATATTTTTGTAGCTATTTGACCCTGTACTCTTGCTTAATTTATAGATAATACTCTAGAATTTGTGCCCAGCATAGTGTTATAAAAAGATATGTACACTGCTTAATAAAGCTGATCTTATCACCACACCTCACTTTTTTTTAAATCATAAATAAGGACCTTTCTGTATTTGCTAGAATACATCTTTAAACAAGTGATCACTGGTGTTTGATAATCCACTGATGTCTAATTGAAAATGACAACCAATACATGCAAGGTCCCTAAGTGAAAGTATGCATGGATGCAGTAGAAATTAATCCCCAGAAAGTTGAGGGGGACAGATTGAGACCCTACATATCTGATGGGGACCTCAGCCTGGTGTCTGGTATGATTAGTTGCATGTTGGAAGTTAATGATTATGTAGCACATGTGAACATCTTAAACTCTGTGTGTTTATGATGGAAATATTTTTTCTAAGAAAATTGATAGTCCACTTACTTGAATATACCCTGGGATACATTGTATAATAGACATAAGTAGAAACTGAACACATACAAGAATATACTCAACTTGACATAGCAAGAAATAAACTTACAAGTGTCTGCTTTTCCTTGGTTTAGGCTACTTGAGACCCTGTAATACTAGCGTTATACTAAGTGCAGCGTGGCCAAGACTCAATGGTCAGTTATTGTTGAATTTTATTTATTTGTGGCCTACTCTAACAGAATATATGTGTGTGTATTTAATGTTTTGTCCCTGAAACTTTCCAGAGAATAGATTAAAATTGACTCTAACAGTTTGACAAACAGAAAGAATGAATTTGCTTACAAGTACACATGTATCAGTTAAATGGCATTGAGTGGATTTTTGCATTTCATTGGGTAAATTATGCTAACTAAACTTTTCATTCAGTTGTCATGGCAACTCTATTTCTTCACAAGTTGAAGACAAGTTAGATGTTAACCTGCACATTCCTGGAGAGATGAAACAGGTGTTGATTTAAGATGTGTTGGGAAGAGTCAAAATCACCAGTCTAATCTGTTCTGCCTTTAACACCTTATAAATACCTTATACTGCCAACTCTCTCTCCCTGGTGCATCCAGAGGATTGGACCTTTTCTTTTTTCTTATATTTAAACAATTAGGCTTATAGAAAAAAATTGTGTGTAATCAGTTGCCTCTTAATTGTCCTCTTTTACTCAAGGTCTTTTATAAAATATGATGGAGAAATAGTAATAAGGTCTTTTAAATTTCCCACTTTATTTATTTGCTTATAATTTTTTTTAAGTTTATTTATGTTGAGAGAGAGTCAGGGAGGGCAAGAGGGAGAGGGGCAGACAAAGAGAGAGAATCTTCATCAGCACAGAGCCTGATGTGGGACTCGAACTCCTGAACCATGAGATCATGACCTGAGCTGAAACCAAGAGTAGGATCCTTAACTGACTGAGCCACTCAGGTGCCCCTAAATTTCCCACTTTAAAGCATGTACTTGAAAGTAATTGAATGAAACAAGGAAATGTACATGTTACGGTTAGAGCACTGATATGGAAGTTCCTCTAAATCCTAGCCCTGTCATTGTGTCTGTAGTGCTTAATGTAGTGCTAAATGGTTGCATTTAATAAATATCTGTTGAATGAATGTATTTAAGAGTTTTGAAAACTGGCAATCCTTGAAGATTCTCTGGTATTCCAGAATCTGATCTCTTGAAATAATAATGCTTTTTTTTGTAAGGAACTTCTTTCTTGATGTTTCTGGCATGCATTGTGGCATTGCTCAAAGGAATTGTATTTTATACAACTGAATTTCTTTCTTTCCAGTAATTATAATGAAAAATTTTCTGGTATCAAAATCATAGGATAAATATTCTAAAGGGAACTGTCTTCACAAAACAAAAACAAAAGCAACAAAATACTCACACACACACACACACACACCCCAACAACTAAAAAGACACCTAAGTAATATGTCTGAGACCAGTTATAAAATCCCACAGCTATTGAAAGTAAACTATTGAAAAAATATTTAAATAACATTTATGAACCTCTCAAATTATTAGCTGTGTTGATAAAATGTAAACCTCTGTTCTATACTTTTTAGATTTATTTGAATTCTTGTGTGGTTTGGTAGAACTGAAATATATGATGAACTCCACTCGTTTTTTTCATGTTCATAATATAGCACACTTAATTATAAAAACAACATTGGTATTTTGAATCCTGCAGGAACTGTGTGCGTGTCACATGAAGTAAGTACTTTAGAGAAAAGGTGGAATCACTTCTGCTTTTCATTTGAGAAACCAACTTGAGAATGGGTAATAAATCTGACATGTTCTTGAAGAAGCTCTTAACCCAGACTGACATAAAGGTGACCTACGCTGTGTGAGGAAGTGAGCTATGAGTAAACATTTTTCCCAAGCATAACAGGCAATGACTGTTTGCTTTAGAATGGTACACTGAATAAGTCAGTTGCTAGGGCAGAAGGAGGGAGAAGAGCAGGAACTAGTGTCTCTGCCCAAAGGGTGAAGAGTGAGCCCTGGTAGCCTCTTGGTTTTCTCCTGTCTGAGAGTCTCCACAGAGACCCCGTGAGCATTGCTCCCTGGCCCCTGCTGTGGGGTACTATACATTTCTCAGTGCCATACGTTCCTGAAAAGTTGTCTGTAAATTATGTGATTTTGTTCAAAATTATGAATTTTAAATGCACCTGATTAAAAAAATGAAACAATATAAAATGATATACATTGAAGTATAAACCTCTCACTTCATACCCCTAATCTCTCTTTCCAGAGGCTCCCGTTATTATAACAGTTTCTTTTATATCCTTTCAGAACTATTCTGTACAAATATAAGAAAAAATATTCTCTTTCATTCATGCAAAATGGTAGTTCCCTGTATATGGTTCTGCATTTTGCTGTTAGTTACCTAATATTCCATTGAATATTCCGTATGTATTAATACTTTACTTTATCCCTGTGATTCTGTTTTTATAAATTAAAGAAAAATTTTTATTTATTTTGAGAGACCGAGAGAATGAACAGGTGAGGGGCAGAGAGAGAGAGAGGCAGAGAGAGAATCCTTTGTAGGCTCTGCACTGTCAGCATAGAGCCTGATATGAGGCTTGAACTCACAAACTGTGAGGTCATGACATGAGCCAGAACCAAGAGGCAGGCACTTCACTGACTGAGCCACCTAGATACCCCAAACCCTGTGGTTCTTAAATCTGGCTGGACATTAAAGTCATCTAGAGAGATGTAAATGCCCAAACTGCCCTCGTGGAGATCCAGATAATTGGTCTGTGTTAGGGCCCTAACATGCTTGTCTTTATGAAACCCTCCTCAGGTAATTTTAAGTTAAGCCAGTCCCCTATTGATGGATATTTAGGTTGTTTCCAGGCTTTTCTGTTGGAAATGATGAACTTCTGGTCAGAAGATCTTATGCATTAGTACAATTATATTTCTGGGATAAGAACTTGGGGTGAAATTTCTGCCACATTGCTCTTGGAGATGTTGCACCTGTTTATACAATAGCCTACAACACTGGCTGGCTAGTGGAGATGAGTTCGGAGACCCTAAAGAAACAATCTGCCTGGTGGGGTTGTGGTGAAACTTGGAGTTTAGATTTCTCTTGTAGCCGTTGATCACTTCTCCAATCCACCGTTCATGCACCTTGTTTTAAGCTCTTTTGCAATTCAGTTTGGCAGCACTATCGAGACATAACAGTGCTTGTGCTTTTTTGACCCCAGCAATGTAAAAGAAAAGAGTTCTGTGCATTAACATATTTGAAAAACCAAAATAACTTTAGTGCATGGAGATGTTCTTTAGACATGATCATTAATGATAAAATCTAAAAAATCATAATAGCTATCTAACAGCAGGAAAGTGGCTAAATTGTGATGTTAGGTTCACATGGGATACTATATGATGGTTAAATGATTATGATGATGTATTAATATAATCAAATTACAAGTATCAATATAATGTTATATTAATGTATTGATTATATGATTATTCTGTAATTAGCATATTAATTTGTAATATAACAGTAATATAAAAAGGAAAATACAATAGATGATGTGATGGAGTAATGAGCTGGTGGGTAAATGTCCTTAAAAAATTATCCTTGGGGCTCCTGGGTGGCTTAGTCAGTTGAGCGTCCGACTCTTTTGATTTTGACTCAGGTCATGATCTCACATTTGTGAGATCAAGCCCCACATCTGGCTTTGACTGAGTATGGAGTCTACTTGGGATTCTGTCTCTCTCTCTCTCTCTCTCTCTCTCTCTGCCCCTCCCCCGCTCACACTCTTTCTTAAAATAAATATTTAAACAAGTTATCCTTTACTATTATAAAATTGTATGGGCAAAAAATGAAAATTAGGGAAAAAATTCTTTTATAATGCAAATATCCATTTGTGGTTTTAAAGATGTATTTTCCTATTAGTGAAATATTTCATATTAGTGAAATTAGTGGCGACATACTACAGAATATGTATGTAACTGGCTTTGAAATCTTTTAAGATGCCTATAAATAGCTTCTTCTCAAGTATTTTAAGGGATCCCTCTGATATTTGTTGAAAATAAGACTGCATGTACAGTTGCTTCTACTTACATCGTCTCACCCATGTCTCACAGTTCTCCTTTGAGGGTAGGTATTTTTATTAGCTAATTTCTAGATTATAAAGTTATAATAATTTGTAGGTGAAAATATTGAGGCTTGCTTGAGATTACTGAGTGGTTAACTAGTGATGCTGGGAATGCAAACCCATGTCCGCCTATGACTTCCTTACTGATACATGACCTGTATCTCCTCTCTGCAGATTAATATTTGAGATATCTGATAGGTTAAGAATCTGTGGTAGAGTCTGTCAGGATTATAAGGAAACATGTAGTCTTAAGTATTATTTCTAGGGCGCTTCCTATTTTATTTTTATTTTTTTAAGTTTTATTTTTGGGAGAGAGAGAGAGAGAAAGTACGGGAGGGGCAGAGAGAGAGGGGGAGAGAGAGAATCTCAAGCAGGCTCTGCACTAATGGTGGGGCTCAAATCCACGAGCTGTGAGCTGAAGTCAAACATTTAATCGACTGAGCCACCCAGGCGTCTCGGGGGGCTTCCCACTTTAATTGTGCAAATAATAGATATTAAGTGTAGAAAGCTAAGTGATAATACGAGAAGCAGTGGACTCCAGGGCCAAATATCCAGTGTCAGATTAAGATGAAAGTGAATAGTAAGGGCTCTTTAATCTGAGCTGGTTAAGGGAGGCTTTACAGAGGAGATAAAATCTGATGGGAGAATATTTTCAGAGAGATGAAGAGGAGGAAGATGATTTATCTTAGGAGTGTTCCTGGGTTAATGAGTGAACTGTTTTTTTGTGTGTGTATTTTTTTTTTTTTTTTGAAATAAGAATGCTCTAGTGAGGCAAGATCCACTGGGACCAGATTGTGCAGGGCCTTGAAAGCATTATTAATTTTAAGTGTAAATTTAGGAGCCCCAAAGAGACAATGAGAGGTCTTTAATCTATACCTTGAAAGTTAATAGAAAGTGTAGGGACTTTGTTATCTGTCTGCATTTCTTGTGTTCAGACCTTGTTCCCCTCCATGAGGTATACCACATCATCCTCTCTTGATTTTTTTTCAAAGTAAAATGGATGTAAAATCCCTTTTCTTGTAAGGTTGTTATGAGGACTAAAGCTAATATATGTCAGTTGTGTTACCCAGTGCTTGGCACCTATCAGGCATTCGATAAATCACAGCTCTTAGAACTCTCAGGGACTTGGGGCGCCTGGGTGGCTCAGTCGGTTAGGTGTCTGACTTCGGCTTGGGTCATGATCTCACGGTTTGTGGGTGCGAGCCCTGTGTTGGGCTCTGTGCTGACAGCTAGCTCAGAGCCTGGAGCCTGTTTCAGATTCTGTGCCTCTCTCTCTGACCCTCCCCTGCTCACACTGTCTCTCTCTGTCTTTCAGAAATTAAAAAAAAAAAACCATTAAAAATTTAAAAAAAACCTCTCAGGGGCTTAAATATTATGTCTCTCCCCCCAGTTTCTTTAGCCGCTTCCCTGTATCAATCCCATGTCTTGAGCATCTCCAGATTGTAGGGAGATGGCAAGTAGCTCGTCTTCATCAAGAAATGGAGTTCCTTCGGGGCACCTGGGTGGCTCAGTCGGATAAGCATCCAACTTCAGCTCAGGTCATGATCTCATAGTTTGTGGGTTCGAGCCCCGCGTCGGGCTCTGTGCTGACAGCCAGCTCAGAGCCTGGAGCCTGTTTCAGATTCTGTGTCTCCCTCTCTCTCTGACCTTCCCCTGCTTGNTTCCTCCATGCCCATTACCCCCTTCCCCTCGCCTCCACCCCCATCAGCCCTCAGTTTGTTTTCAGCATTCAAGAGTCTCTNGAGTCTCTCATTGTTTGCCTCCCTTCTTCTCCCCAACTATTTTTCCCCTTCTCCCCCATGGCCCTCCATTAACTTCCTCCTTAATCCTCCTATACGTGCAAACGTATGGTATCTGTCCTTCTCTACCTGACTTATTTCACTCAGCATAACACCCTCAAGTTCCATCCATGTTGCTACACATGGCCAGATTTCATTCTTTCTCATTGCCATAGTATTCCATTGTATGGATAAACCACATCTTCTTGGTCCATTCGTCAGATGATGGACACTTAGGCTCTTTCCATGATTTGGCTATTGTTGAGAGTGCTGCTATGAACATTGGAGTACATCAGCACTCCTATTGCTGGGTCATAGGAGAGTTCTATTGTTAATTTTTTAAGGAATCTCCACACTGTTTTCCAGAGGGGCTGCACCAGTTTACATTCCCACCAACAATGTAGGAGGGTGCCCATTTCTCCACATCCTCGCCAGCATCTAGAGTTCTCTGATTTGCGCATTTTAGCCACTCTGAGCAGCGTGAGGTGGTATCTCACTCAGTGTGGTTTTGATTTGTATTTCCCTGATGAGGAGGGATGCCGAGCATTGTTTCATGTGTCTATTGGCCATCTGGATGTCCTCTTTGGAGAAATGTCTGTTCATGTCTTTTGCCCATTTCTTCCCTGGATTATATGTTTTTCGGGTGTAGAGTTTGGTGAGTTCCTTATAGATTTTGGGATACTAGCCCTTTTTCTGATATGTTGTTTGCAACTATCTTTTCCCATTCCGTCAGTTGCCTATGAACTTTATTGATGCCACTACAATTTTGAGTAATGGATTGGTGAAGCATGTTGCTCAGCACAGGGACCTTAACCTAACTTTTGGTGACGGAATCCAAGTTAGTGCAGTTTTACTGTGTCTGGTATCAGCAAGCAGATATTTCTCAGTCTTCCTGCTCTCTCCCCCTGACCCAGACCTCTCATCTCCAAAGGGAAAAGCTGAAACTGATCACAAGCCAGTAACATCATACTCTCACCTTCTATGACTTTCTTCCCAGCCTGTGACAGAACCCATACTGGTAAACCTATCAGATATAGTTATCTGGGTTTTGTTTTTTGTTTTAACAAAACTTTAGTTGTTTAGAGCAGTTTTAGATTTAAATAAAATTGAGGGGTAGGTACAAAGATTTCCCGTGTAGCCCCTGCCACCACACATGCATAGCCTCCTTCGTTATCGTCACTCACTGGTGTGGTACATTTGTTACCAAGGATGAACCTACATCGACAGGTTATATTCACCCAAAGTCTATAGTTCACCTGTTGGTATTTTAGATTCTGTGAGTTTGGACAAGTATATAATGGCATATATCCATCCTTATAATATCCCACAGAATATTTTCACTGCCCCAAAACTCCTCTGTGCTCAGCCTATTCATCTCTCTCCTCAGCGCGAGATATCTCTTTTTGTATCTCAGCACCTCTTTTTTTTTCTTTTAAGTAGTTTCCTGATAGTCTGCATCTCGTATTGATTAATTTCCCAAGCATTTGTGAAGAGTCAGTTTTGGCTGTGTCCTAAAATTCCAGATTTACACCAAGGAGAAGAGTTTGTGTTTGAAGACTAGCTCAGTTACTCATGATAGTCAGATTTTTTACAAACGGAAAGGAGGGAGGTGGGAACCGGGAGATGAGGGAGAAGGCATTTGCCTCAAAAACAAGAAAAAGGAAAAGCTTTTAATTGTCCAGTCATCTTATCTTATTGAAGTGCTAAGTACTGCCCCTAGTAATTGCATGGAGTACTAGTTTAAATAATGTGTCAAGAGAAGTGTGCAACGTCTGCTTGTTCCAAATAAAGCTATTAAAAAACAGCCTATTTCAGTAGGCGCAAACTCAGCACTTCATAATTTGTCATTGTGTCTTCCTTCTTCCATCCTCTCTCCTTCAAGTCCAGGGTGTGTTGGACTTTGATCTTGCAGCTGATTACCGTACTCTAGTGCTCTTTGGGTTATTCCAGCGAGTATTCAGTTTTATAGCTTGGACCGTTAAAGTCAGTATTGTGTTGAACGCAGCGCAGTAGCAACGTGAGTTCTCTTGAGCTTGCCTTGAGCTCAACTTACTAGCATGTTAAGTAGCTGTTTAAGAGGAGGGTTCTTTTCAGAATTGTGCCATAATTAGCACTTGATTGTCAGAATTGCTTTTTTTTTAATATTTACTTTTGAGAGACAGAGAAAGAGCTCGCATGAGAGTGAGAGTGGGGGAGGGGCAGAGAGAAGAGGGAGACAGAATTCTAAGCAGGCTCCAGGCTCTGAGCTGTCAGCACAGAGCCCAACGTGGGGTTCAAGGGCTCAAACCCACGCACTGTGATAACTGGAGCTGAAGTCGGACACTTAAGCGACTGAGCCACCCAGGCATCCTGATTGTCAGAATTGTTGTAGTCCAATCAGCAGACCATAGTAAGTAGGTAATTTACCTTGGATTAAAGTATTGCCATAATGTCAGACCTCTTCTCCTTCCTTTTATTTTAGAAACCTTTATGTGTAAAGCACTGGGTCTCCAGTACCCCAGAGACACTTTTAGTGGAGGAGGGACACACTTATCCTCAAGGAGAAAATAACAGGGTCTCGCCTGTCCTTCATAACAAATCCCAAAGTATTATTAATCTATCGGTTATCACCCCTTTGTTTAGAAGACTCCCCTTTTCTTCCCATCCTAGAAATATTTGGGATATGGGGCCTTGACCAACTCTGCCCTAAGAAATGCAGCAAGCAGTCTTTATATTTCTTCTTTTTTTCTTTCTATTCTTTTCCTTGCTAGGTGGAAAAGCTAGCGAGGGTTTTTCCTCACCATCAGATTAGTTCCTGTGTGACCTTTTGGGGGCAGAGGAGAAGCTCATTTGACCTTCATTGGTTTAGGCTCTGGCTGGCCTAAAATCTTGACAGCTGGAATTCTCCATCTGGTCCCATTCAGCTTCAGAGCCTGGGCCAGTCCAGCTTACTAGGATTTGAGGGTGAGATTGGGCATCAAAGCTTAGTAAGTAATTACGGGCTTATATATCTTCCATTGCCTTCTCTGAATGTAGTTTCTTTGAGGACCTAACTGGTATGCATGGAGGAATGTATATGAGACATATTTTGGAGGAAAAACTGAGTGGGATCCGAAGGGGAGAGTGAATTGTAAACAAAGATAATAATTTTTTAAAAGTGGTAATATTGGGGTGTCTGGCTGGCTCATTCAGAAGAGAACCTTGATCTCAGGGTTGTGAGTTCAAGCCACATGTTGGGTATAGAGTTTACTTAAAAAAAAAAAAAAGTCGTAATATGTAAGATAAGTTCAAGATTTTGAGCCCGGGTAACCTGGGAGAATGGCAGCATAATTAATGGAAATAGGACAGCTGTAAGGAGAAATTACTTTTAAAAAGAGAGTATGTATGTATGGTTTTGCACATGCTGAATTTGGGGTGCAAATAGTGCTATTCAGGAGGTAGTAGTTATTAGGGCGGATACTAAGCCAGTATTTGCAGGGGGCCCAGGAAACCCATAGTTTGCTTTTATGACTTATTTTTCTGTTCCCTTCCCCAAGATTACTTTTGTCAGAATTCTATTTGTTCTTCCAAACTCCATCCAGATGCCACCTGTGGGATTGTCTTTGTGGACTGCCTCAAATGAGCATGCCCTCTGAACTCCTCAACTTCATGTTTTTCTTTTTTTATGGCACTTACCACATTCTACTAACTGTTTTTGTTTTTAGTTATCTAAGCACTACCACATTCTACCTTAAGTGCAAGGAACATTATATGTATGTCCCTATAGTACATAGCCTAGCAGTGAGTCCATTAACAGGAGCTCAGTAAATATTTAAATACACTTATTTAAACCTGTTTATTTTCAGCTAGTACCACTGCTTAGAGAAATATAAACTTATTAGTTGTTACCTAGAATTCCTTTTAAAATTCTTGTATAAATTTTCCTCTTTGAAGCTTTAAGAACATCTCTTAGTGCTTGTATTTCAGAGTTTAACCAGCAAGTGTGTTTATCCCATCCATATCTCTTACTGTGTTTATCCCCTTTTTATAATTTTTCAGCTACCAGCTGATGTATTTTTTAACCTCAGAGACTATTCTCTATAGATCATTTTTTTTCTATATAAGTTTTACTTTAGATTTCTGAGGTTCACTGCCAGGAAATGTATGATGTACTCTAGTAAGAATAACCTTTTTTTTAGAGATTTGGTCTATCGTAAGAATAGCTTGAACACCGTCTTTACCTATCAACTGGCCAAACTTTTGCCCAAACCAAAATCCATTTGGCACTTATTTATTCATTTATTCAATGGACCCTGAAAGATCTGCTTTGTGTTCCCTTTAGTTCCCTTTAGTTGGGCATTTTCCTGGTGAAAGTGTATAGTGCCATTTATAAATAGAGCCCATTCCTGGCCACTCTGGAACTCATATCAGTTTCAAAAATGTTTAGTCTTCACTGAACTCATCACTGAAAGACCACTCAGCTTATACTTCTCCTTCCAGAGAAATGTTTGTTTATTCCTGCTTTTGTTTTCTGGTCCTAATCCGTTCTCTGTCCAAGATAAATATTCTACTAGCTTCACACTGTTTTATCCTCATAAAAACAAGTGGCCAAATACCTGTCTACTAATGAAGTTAACATCATGAAAACATTCATGGCAAATGAGATTCAGATGAATAAAGGAATAAATACATGTTTTGGCTTCTCATGGACCTAGTTAAACAAACCCCAAACCTAAATTTACTAGTACATAAATCATATGCTATCACAACTTCACTCGGTTATCTGAAGTTCATTTCTCCCATTTGAATTTTATGGGTATCCATTTTGAAAAAAGTGGACCAACCAAGGCTTGAAAGTATTTATCTCACCCATAAATTGTGCCTGTTCTCAAATGGTAATAAGAGTTGACAGTGATTTTTATTTTCCAAAGACTGAACTTTAGTTAGGGAAGAGGAGAGGTTCTGATAGTCACCCTCTGCAGCCTTTATTCTGTGAGATTTCTTGCTCCCTGTTTCCTAAAAAAAGGTAGTGACAAATTAACCAGAGTCAAAGGTATTGCAGTCTTATCTTCTGGAGGTTCCTTATCCGTATTATTCTTTGTATTTTCTTCTTCATTGTTGCTGTAACTTTAATTTGCCAGCAAATTAGTTTGGATGAGGTAATTTCTTAGTGGGATAGGAATAGGAAACACCAGGAGGAGAGATTATTTTCTGAGTATTGCTTTTCAAGGCCCTGAGTTTCCTCTTAATCCCCAAGTCTTTGATTTGAATTTTATATCTGAGACAGGAGCACCTGTGACTCCAGGTGGCTGCTGTCATCTCCCTGTAGTCTAGGAGTGGGGCCGCCAGGGGTTGGAGGATCTTGTATGTAGATGTTGTTGAGAAAGTTAGGAATATTCCCTGCCCCCCATGAATGGGATTAGTTAAAGGTCCTCTTAACTGAATCATTTCTTTTCCTTGGCAAAGACAAGGAAAGATCTGTTTAGCCCATGCAATGTAGTGGTGGTAGTTTCAAAGCAGATGCTTTGAAACAAGCCATACTATAGGATTAGGAGACTGAAGTTAGGAATTACATGAGATACAAACCAATCTTTCAGGGCACCTGCCATGGTCCAGTCGGTTAAGCATCCAACTGTTGATTTCAGCTCAGGTCATGATCTCACGGTTTGTGAGTTAGAGCCCCATATCTGCACTGGCAGTGCAGAGCCTGTTTGGGATTCTCTGTCTCCCTCTCTCTCTCTCTCTCTCTCTCTCTCAAAATAAATAAACTTAAAAAAATTAAAAAAAAAAAACTTCCCCATGATTTTCTTTTCTAAAAATTGTGGAGAGGTTATTTTGGTTGAATGTGCTGCTGTGTATTAAAGATCAGTATTTCAGAGAAAGGGTAATTGATAAGATGGACTTAACAGTAATAGTTCGCATTTATACTTTGTTTTATTTTCCAAACCAGTTGTATAGAATAGAAAACAGGCCGATTGGCCAAGATCACAGTGATAGTTGCCCGAAATGGATATGGCCATATCTGGAACCCAGACCTGAGGCATTGGGCCTCAGCCAATTTTTAGTCCTACAAGTATGACAAGTTCTTTTGTTTAATAAAAGCTGATATGAATTTGTAGCTAAAATGAATCTTTTTTATTTTTAATGATCATAAATCTGTATTCTTTTTTTAATGTTTATTTTTGAAAGAGTGAGAGAGTGAGAGCACACAAGTAGGGGAGGGGCAGAAAAAGAGGGAGACAGAGAATCTGAAGCAGGCTCCGTGCTGTCAGCACAAAGCCCAAGGTGGGGCTCGAACTCATGAATCAGGAGATCATGACCTGAGCTGAAGTTGGGTGCTCAACTGAGTGAGCCACCCAGGCACCACTTGCATTCTTTTGTGTGCTGAACTTTGTGTATTTTCATTAGATTTTGGTATTGAGGTGCCCAGAACTGTAATATATAACTCTTAAAAACCAACTTTAAGCTCCTTCACATGGCTGGCCCTGTCTCATTTCTCTTTGTTCTTCCCCTCACACTTCTTAACATCAGTCAAAGTGAACTTGTGTCAGTTCCTCAAACAGCTTTGAGCTTTCCCTTTATAAAGATGGCTTTGCCTGGAACTCACTTCCTCCATTCTACCTTAACCTTCTGACTCCTACCTAGTGTGGTGGTTGGGAGTAGGTGTGGGCTCTGGAACCAGGCAGAAGGTTTCCAGTCCTGACACCATCACTTAATAGCTGTAAGATCTTGAACAAGTTACTGGACAGCTCTGTACCGTGGTGCTGTTTGGTACATTGGGAATAGTAGTAACCACCTCATGGCCTCGTTATGATATTTAAATGGGTTTGCTTTTGCAGTGTCAGAACAGTGCCTGGTACTTGGTATGTGCTGATATCTGGAAGCCTGTGCTGATAGTGCCCGACTCTCCAGTGGCCTAGATATATACACCTCCTGCTCTTTCTCATACTCATCATTGCACTTTGCATTTGACCCGCTTGACTGGAGTTGCCTGTGCATACCCCTCTCTTTACTTTAGGGCTAGGGATGACCAGGCCATCTTTGTTTTTCTTTGTTTTTAATTTTTTTTTAAGTTTATTTATTTTGAGAGAGAGAGAGAGAGAAACAGAGCACAACAGCGATGGAGGGGCAGAGAGAGGGAGAGACAGAATCCCAAGCAGGCTCTGAGCTGTTAGCACAGAGCCTGACATGGGGCCTGAACCCACAAATGGTGAGATCCATGACCTGATCCGAAGTCAAGTGCAGGACGCTTAACTGACTGAGCCACCCAGGCACCCCGACCATGCCATCTTAGTATTATTCACTTTAGGATACAGCTCCTGGCACTTACATAGGCACTCGGGAAATGTTTGAATATGTGGATAAGCAAGGCTCTGTCACCTTAAGTCATAAGCTTAATGTCTTTGACCTCAGCTTTTTCTTCCTTTAGTGGAGACCCTTTAAGCTTTTATTTGAAGCTTTTGATGGGGGTACTTTTAGGACAGGGAGGTGATAGAAATGATCATCTTCTAGTTTAGCTTTGGCTTCTTTATGGAAGCTTTCGGAGTTGTAACACATTATCGCTTTAGTGTAGTTTATTCCTGAGAGAAGAAGCTGAATATAAGGACAGGCCTCTTGAAAAGTTGCTGTGTTCTTTAAAAAACGTTAAACTGAGTTCCACACGGAACAGGCTACACTCATGAGGAACACCTGATTGATGCTGACCACAATCTGGATTTAATCTAATAATTGTCACAGGTTCCCTGGAAATCACAGGATTTCCCGGCATTCAGCTTTTGCTGGCAATCAGGTGTGCCTGTGGCCATAATGTAGCCACTTAACTTTCCCCCCTTACTAGCTCTGTCTTTATAGTCAAGAATAAAAACAATGTAAAAGGAAAAGCTTATGTAAGAGTAAAATAGCTTCTGGCTGAAAGTAACAGATTTTTTTCTCCTTTAGGGGCGGTAGTCATCTGTCATGGTCATGGCAGATCCCCTGATGGTAGGGTGTTCCAGGTGAAAATAATGCCTTATTTAGGGGAAAAGGAAAGAGGAGGAAGGGTTTGCTATGCTGCTGGGATTTTTTTGATTAATGCTATTAAAGATTTGGAGTACTTGGAGAATGAGACTAACAACTGCTGTAGACAGTTGTATTTTCAAGGGACAGTGGTAAAAAGCAAAGGTTAACTCCATACTGGACTTTCACAGCAGTGTGATTTGAAAAACAAGTTCCATTTGTTTGAAAAACAAACATTTCTTGTTTGTTCTCACCTTCCTACATCTAATCTGCCATAATAGAATAATGGTAATAGTATAATTTAGTGAGAACAGACCATGTACAGGCACTGTTCTAACCGCTTTCTGTATATAGCCAATGTATATATGTGTAGTCTTTACGGTTTACTATATAGCTTTTCATTCTTTCCAAAGAAAGCCAAGTAGGATACATAGTAGTTAAGAGTATATATGTGTGTCAGGTTTGAACCCCACCTCTTCTGCTTATTAGCTGTGCAATTTTGGACAAATTACTTTCCATCTCACTTTCTGTATCTAAAAACAGAAATAGAGTCCCTATTAGATGAAGTAGTGAGAGCAAAATACTGTGCTAGGTTCATAGAGTGGCTCAGTTGTGTTAGCTAAGAAAGTAAAGAACCATTTGTGATACTGTCTTCTATTGGGTGTGACCTTTGTCTTGATTGGTATCCAGGGAAATTTATGAAAAACTTCAGAGCCTTTCTACTATGGCTCCAACCAGGAAGTTAATTAGGTGTATTTATCTGTGCCTCTGCTAGTGTTACCATTGTCTACCAAAAAGAGATGACAGTACTGTAACCTCTGCCCAGGCTTACTAGACCTCTCCTGATCTCCAGTCATCCTTTGTCATTGGCTCTTCCTCTCTCTCTCTCTCTCTCTTTCTTTCTTTCGTTCTTTATTTTTCTCTCTCTCTTTTTCTCTTTCTTTCTTATGTTTATTTATTTTGAGAGAGAGTGAGAGAGCATAAGTGAGCACAGGGGAAGGGCAGAGAGAGAGAGAATCTGAGAGAGAGAGAGAGGGAGAGGGGAAGAGAGAGGGAGAGGGGGAGAGAGAGGGAGAGGGGGAGAGAGAGAGAATGAATCCCAAGCAGGTTCCATGTACTTTCAGTGCCGAACCTGACTTGGGGCTCAGACTCATGAACTGTGAGATCATGACTTGAGCCGAAATCAAGAGTCGGAAGCTTAACTGACTGAACCACCCAGGTTCCCAGTTCTTTATTTCTTTGCAAAGTCAGAAAACATCAGAGCATTGTGTTTCTCCATAGGAAGAAGTGATGGTTCCTCATTGAACTAGTCTGTTTCTCAGAGCAAGAGGGGACTGTAACACATTCATAGTGTCTAAACCATTTCATATTACTCTTCTTAAAGCTATACTTTCCTTCAACAACAACTATTCTTTTTCCTCTTGGTTTTTGAGCACTCTCTTGCCATCCTCCTCTCCCCTCACAGCCCCTAAAAGAGCAGGATTGGTGTGTGTGTGTGTGTGTGTATCTGTCTAGGTATGTCTGTGTAAAATAGCAGGCTCTTATCACCTGGAAGGCATTTCCCTTGGTTAAGATGTTAAAGATATTACTGTTATGAAGAACAGTTGGTTCACTTATTTATTAGAATAATGGCTGCATTATATGTTAACTTGGTTTTTGTAGGAAAGCCAGGAATTCTGTCCACACTTTACAATAATGTTTCTGATGTGTACTCTGAACTCTAAAGTTGTGAATGGATTTATAGACCCTATACAATAAATCTTCAAAAACATCTATTGAACATCTTTGATATTTCGGATATGATTAATTGTTAGAATACCGAAATGAATAAGACACATCCCTGCCCCGAGCAGATCAGTTCCTGAGGATTTATCTCACACTGTTCCATTGTAATGTGTGATAGGACCTAAGGTTGAGGCAAGGAGGCCTTACAAAAGTGCTTAATGGTCGTTAAGTGACTAAAGTCTCTAAGCTCGGTAGATGCCTTCATTTTTCAGTCCTCCCCCCCCACCCCCCC
>NW_027529554.1:1050996-1057293 GCF_008692635.1 Crocuta crocuta
CCCACTTAGCACTTTCTAAGTTTTTTATCTTTCCATATGGAGAGTTAAATGCTAAATATATATGTTATTCTCATAGTTGAGCTCATAATTTTTTTATTCTTGTTGTCTTTCCAGTTTATCTGCAGATGATTTTCTAAAAATAAAAAATAGGTTATCATGATTAGAATTTGTTTGCTAGTTTTCTGAAAACCTAACAACAAGGAGTGGCAAGCAGAGAGGGTGGCCGGTGTGGGGAGGAGGAGGCGGCAGTAAATGAGAAGGTGGACTTTTCTGATACGAATTTGTGGTTTCTCCCTAAATATTCTCAGACAATATTGTTTCTACCTGCCTCTGTAACTTCATTCTTTCTTTTAGTGTTCACAGATACTTCAGGCTTTAGATATTTTTGTTTTGTTTTTGTTTTTGCATTGAGCACCTTTAAGGAGTTTTCATGTTGGTATGTTTGTGATAGTGGGAATTTTACCAGCCAAAGCTGGCCAGTGTTTAAATGCAGGAAATTCTCTTTGGGAGTCATTGCTTTCTCCAGGCTTAGAGGGTAATGCCTCCCCATCTGTCAATGTACACCTTCAGTAATGACCATGTGTGTTTCATTTCCCACATGTTCTCTGCCTTGTATAGAATAAAAAATGAAGGTTATATAAATTGATCATTTTGAGTGCACTATTAAGGGGGGGAATAGGTAAGAGGTGGTGGAGGCAGTGTCCCTGAGCAGGTGAGAGACAATGAGACTCAGATATCAGGGTCTGTCTAGTCTTTCCCTTAGACTAGAAAAGCAAAGTTGTTTCTCATAGGAAGCAAAGGTGAGTGTGGGTCAGTGGCTTCTGCATGCCAAGCACTGTGCTAGTTTCTGGGAACAAATGGAAGACTGAGACATGATCTGCTCTCAGGGAGCTTTCAGTGTAGCAGAGGAAATGGCCACAAAAACCCTATAAGGTACTAACTGCAGTCCATCTTCATTATTCATGGATTCTAGCTTTGTAAATTCGCCTATTCACTAAAATTTGTTTATAACCCCAAAGTCAATATTTGTGATGTCTTTATGGTCATTCAGGGACATCCACAGAGTAGTAAAAGACTGGAGTCACCTGATGTGCACATTCTGAACTTAGGTCTGGCAGCACAGCCTTCCTATATCAGCTCTCATACTGTAAACAAGTTTTTTGTTTTTTCTTTTTTCAGTCTATTTATTTAGTGTTGAGGTTGGGTTTGTTGGTTGGCTTTTGTTTTTGTTTTGCATCTTTGTGCTTTTTGTTGGTGATTTTGCCATTTTTTAAATTTTTTTAAAGCATGCATTCCTTTTTTTTTTTTTGGTTTTATTTATTTCTAGGAGAGAGAGAGAGAGAGAGAGCAGTGGAGGGTCATAGAGAGAGGGAGTCACAGACTGAAACAGGCTCCAGGCTCTGAGCTGGCAGTCAGCACAGAGCCCGACGCGGGGCTCGAACCCACGAACCGCGAGATCATGACCTAAGCGAAAGTCGGATGCTTAACCGACTAAGCCACCCAGGCGCCCCTGATTTTGCCATTTAAAATGGCCCCAAAGTATTGGGCTGAAGTGCTGTTTAGTGCTCCTAAGGCAGGAAGGCAGTGATGTACCGTGCATATAGAAACCATATGTGTGTTAGGTAAGCTTCATTCAGGCATGAGTTGTAGTGCTGTTGGCTGTGATTTCAATGTTAATGAAGCAATTATATATATACCTATATATACACATACATATAGATTTATATATGTATCCTTTTTAAAAAAATTATTTTAGAGAGAGTATGCCTGAGTGGGGAGAGGAGCAGAGAGAAAAAAAGAGAATGTTTTTTTTTATATAGTTTATTGTCAAGTTGTTTTCCATATAATACCCAGTGTTCATCCTAACAAGTGCCCTCCTCCATGCCCATCACCCATTTTCCCTTCTCCCCCACCCCCCATCAACCCTCCGTTTGTTCTCAGTATTTAAGAGTGAGAGAGAATCTTAAGCAGGCTCCACACTCAGTATACAGCCCAACACTGGGCTTGATCCCATGACCCTGGGATCATGACCTGAGCTGAAATCAAGAGTCACACGCTCAACTGACTGAGCCACCCAGACACCCCAAGATTCAAAATTAATCAGTTGATGAAAACATTATGGACACAGGCTTGCAGGAACTTAGCCCTGTATTTCCCCTGAAAACAATGGTTTATTACTCACCAATTCAGTTGTCGCAGAGACCTTATAGAACATAGGTAGTGCGAATAACGAGAATTGATTGTACAGTGGAAGCTGTGTAGCCTTAGAGTGGAAAAGGTAAATGGGTAACTGATTCTGAGTTTTGGGGCTATTCGAACTTGAGGGAATGAGGTGGGAAATCGAATCAAAGCTGAGTTGTAGGTATTGAAAGATAAATACGTAAAGCCAAAATGGGTGTGATTCAGGAAGAAACTGGATGATTGTGTAAAGTCAGAGGTCAGGATTGGAGGGAATAAGATAGCTGGAAGAATAGGAGATTGTAGTCACGGTCATATTGGAAAATGGGTGGGGGTAGAAATCAAGGGTATTTTTAAAGAAGCCAGAGAACAGCACATTTGTTGTTGGAGTGACCCTTGATGGGAAGGAATATTGAGTTCCCAAGGGATGATGTTGTGATCAGAGGGCCTAGAGAGCTAACAGACTATTTCAGTGCCTGTGGGATGTAACTGTGTGCATGTTTCCAGAGATTCTAAGAACCCTGAGACGTGATCCAGGAATCTTAAAAGTCCTGGTGTAAAAGCAGGTATGAAGAGGCCTATGCAGAGTATTAAATGAGTGGCAGGGTTCTTTATTGCACTTTATTGCACAGAGTACAATACACTGTTTGGTTTACACCCCCCTTTTGTACCATGGGAAGGACATGAGGAAGAATCACCAAGATTTGTTTGTTGATTAGATTTAGGGAGAAGAGGAGAGAAATAAGGTGAATAGTCAAGAGTTGGTCCAAAGTGTTGACTAATTGTCCTGAGATCCTTTTTCTTCTATAGAGGAGCTAGGTTGATATTTTACTTCCTCAGTTTTCTTTGTTATCTCTTGGTGCCCCAAGTTCTTCAATTTTCATTTCCCTTGTCATGTGATTTTCATTTTTACAGCATTTGAGATCAGCGAATGTGCATGCTTACGGTTTGGTAAATAGAGGTAATGATTCCTCTCAGTTCTGTTTGCATGGGGGTTGGGGAATGAGCCAGCTTCCTCTTGACTGTCTGTAGGTTTCACTGGCAACCGTGGACACTCTGACTTGGACACTTGCCTTCCAAAATTTTCCCACTGGCCACCGGGTTAGGTTTTGTATTTTTTCTCATTGGTTATTGTGATGGGGTTTGGAAACAAAGGAGAGGCAAATCATATACATACACCACCACTGTACTTTTTCTCAAGAGTTTTCTAGAACTGTGCTGCTCATCTGGGTAGCCACATGTGGCTGGTGGACACCTGAAATGTGGCTAGTCTGAATTGAGATGTTCTTTTTTTTTTTTTAATTTTTTTTTTATGTTTTATTTATTTCTAGGAGAGAGAGAGANATGTTCTTGAAGCATAAAAATTTATACTAGATTTCAAAGATTTAGTGTGAAGAAAAGAATGGAAAACAATTCATTAATTTTTATATTGATTACATGCAAAATAAGGTTTTGTATATGTGGACCAAATAAAATAAATTGTTAAGTCTCACTTCACCTGTTTCCTTTTGCTTATTTATTTATTTATTTATAGTTTATTGTCAAGTTGGTTTACATATAACACCCCGTGCTCATCTCAACAAGTGCCTTCCTCCATGCCCATCACCCCCTTCCCCTCTTCCCCACCCCTCTCAGCTCTCAGTTTGTTCTCAACATTCAAGAGTCTCTCGTGGTTTGCCTCCCTCCCTCTCCCCCACTATTTTTCCCCTTCTTCTCCCACTTTGTCCTCCGTTAACTTCCTCCTAATCCACTTATATGTGCAAACATACGGTATTTGTCCTTTTGCTTTTTTAAAATGTGAGTCCTGGAAGGGTACCTGGCTGGCTCAGTCAGTAGAGTGTGGAACTCTTGATCTCTGGGTTGTGAATTTGGTATAGAGATCACTTAAAAATAAAATCTTTAAAACAATGTGGGTACTAGAAAATTTTAAATTCTATAGGGGACTTGCAATATATTTCTGATGGACAATGTTTTAGTGCTCCCTTTGAATTTCCAGGGAATAATTTGAAAATGACTATCAGATGGTACTTTTTTTTTTAATTTTTAATTTTATTCATTTTGAGAGGGAGAAAACCTGAGTTGGGGAGGGGCAGAGAGAGAAGGAGGGAGAGAATCCCAGACAGGCTCCTTGCTGTCAGCACAGAGCCCGATGTGGGGCTCAGACTCATGAACTGTGAGATCATGACCTGAGCTGAAGTCGGGCACTTAACCAACTGAGCCACCCAGACGTCCCTAGACGGTGCTACTTCTAAAGACCAAATTCTTGGGACCGTTTGTATTTTTAATGCCATTAAAGTTACTGATGTACCTGAGTATAGCTCTTGTAAAGAAAAGGAATCCTGTCATGAATATTAAAAATCCTCTGTGCTAAGAAACTCCCCCCTAAGAAGTTTTTTCTTTTCCTTTGACAATTCTCCTTTAATAAATAAAGTCAGCATTCACGACAGTTCTACTGGATGGAGCATCACCGAATCCCTTTAGGAATCAGGGTTACCATTAGATTGTGTTTTGGACTAATCAAATACAGTCAGGTTTTTAAATGTGTAATTATTTTTCAAAGGAACATTTGAATCTATGTCACCTTATGCTGTGGTATAATAGAGTTTTGCTTTCCCTGAGAGAGGGACTATTTCCATAATTTGGGTAAACAGCTATTTGTGAGGCAGCCTTAGTAAAATGCGACAGAAAAGAGGTTAGTTCCAACTTAAGCACCATTTACTAAGTGCCTTCTCCCTGCTCAGTGTTAGCTGAGAGCAACACAATTAAACATAGCAGAAAGTAAAGATGTGTGCGTGTCCTCATTTGGTTTAGGAGTTCATAACAGATATTCTAACATTCTGTATGTGATGAGGTATGAGGAGAGATTTATACCGTACAACAGTGGCAAATTATTACAAAAATGCAGACCCAAGGTTACTTTGGACAAACGCCACTTCCACGTGTGTTCTTTTATGGGAATCATTCGTGGCCTGCAGCTGCTTTTCCCTACACCGTGACATGGCAGCGTGTAAGACACAGGGACTGTCATTCTAAGGTGTGGACAAAGGGAAAAGTTGAACCATGGTTGTTGGGAGATTCTGTGCTTTAAGAAACAAATAGAATCCTTCAGAGACATTGTGTAGAGAACCCATTCTGTCCTCTGTTTATAGATGTTGAAGCGTCTTCAGAAAAGAGTGATGGTGGGGAGTTTTTATGGGATAGATGGCCCTTGGTTTGGGTCCCGGAAAAACTTTGAGGATTTGATTTGGAGAGTTAGACGAAGGGTATTATAGGAGGGGAGCGGGTATGATTGAAAGTACACAGGAGGGGAAAAACAATTTATCAGTGGAAGAGAATGCTTTATGTTAATTTGAAAGCTAATCATTTCATAGATATAAATTTCTAGCTGTTGCCCTAATTTGTTCTAGAGTTTATTATTCCCAAGGGACTTTGCAATGACTCTGTTTTAGAGGGCTTAATTGCCTGGAGCTTCCAGAGAATTGGCCATGCTTTGGGATGGGGGGTGGAGAGGTGGCTGACTTTCTTGGAGAACATTATTATTTGCCAGATGTCATTGTGGCCAAAGTTATTTGCCTTGGCTTCATGTTGTATAAATACAATGCAGTCATCTGTGAGTGTAGCAACTCAAATAGGACAGTGAGTACTTTTAGACATGTGCATATAAAACACATCACATTTGTCTAAAGCTGTACAGTTTTGAGGTATTTTCACATGCTCACATGTAATATTTTTAACATCACCATCACCCATTTACTTCCAGCTGGGGAAACTGAGGCTCAGAGAGCTGAGTATCTTTCCTCTGAGTCATGTGGCTGGTGAATGACTATGCCAATGTTATAGATACAGCTCTTTCCTTCTGGTCCCGGGTTCCTTTCCCTAGTATGACACCCTCTCAGCAGAGACACTGCTGACGGTGACTGCTCATCTGGTTGCTGGCATCTCCTGAGTTCCTAGTACTCAGCCTTGTCATGAGGAACTGACTCAGAGAAATGAGAGTCTACTGATTCAGAGCTGAATAGCTTCTCCCAGCCTCTCATTTCCCAGCTTTCTCTTCTCATAAATGGATTTCTCTCCACTCCCCAAGCAAGTTTTTTTTTTTTTTTTTTTTTTTTTTTTTTT
>NW_027529554.1:1057566-1135787 GCF_008692635.1 Crocuta crocuta
TTTTTTTTTTTTTTTTTTTTTTTTTAGTATCAGTGGCTACCAGGGTGGTAGCAGTGGAAGTTGTGACGTAGGCAAGGGTGAAGAGGGAATTAAAAGTACTTCATGCTCCAGTTAAAACTTCTCCTTCTCCAGCTTTCATATCACCAGTGGTGAGTGAAGAGGGGGCCTTAGTACTCTGGATACTTTTGCTAAGACCCTCTTCTCCACGCCACCCCACAACCCTGATGGCCCTGTAATACCATCCCCACATCTGCCTTGAGACTATTAGCACACTAATTCCATTTTTCTCGGTATCCTCAGCATCCTGAACAGCTCCTGGCACATCAAATATTTGAAAGGATAAATAAATGGAGTCCTGAGTCTTTAGATAACATATATTAAAGGCAAGTCTATGAATTATTCTGCAAAACCAATGAGATATCTTTTTTTTTTTTAATGTTTATTTCTAGGAGACAGAGAGAGAGACTGTGCGAGCAGGGGAGGGTCAGAGAGAGAGGGAGTCACAGACTGAAACAGGCTCCAGGCTCTGAGCTGGCAGCGCAGAGCCCGACGCGGGGCTCGAACCCACGAACCGTGAGATCATGACCTAAGTGAAAGTCGGACGCTTAACCAACTAAGCCACCCAGGCACCCCTAGATATCTTTTTTTAAAGTTTATTTATATATTGAGAGACAGAGGATCCCAAGCAGGGTCTGCACTGTCAGCACAGAGGCTAATGCAGGGCTTGAACTCATGAACCATGAGATCGTGACCTGTGCCGAAATCGAGAGTTGAACGCTGAAGCAACAGAGCCACTCAGGTGCCCCAAGTTATCTTTATAAATTGTAGAGAAGTATCACATGCTTTTTATTTTGTTTAATCCTATTTGGTGTTTTATTTGCAGCATGGATTAATGAATAATTTGTAGTAATTCTGAAATTATCTCAAGGACTATAATAGTTACAATAATAATAGCTGTTGTTTGTGTAATGCCATTTATAGTAATTTGATCGCATGATTTATTCTTCTATGGGATAAATAGTTGTATCCCCATGTTATAAATGTAAAAAAAATTATAACTGCTTAAAAATGTTTTTTTAGTTAAAAACGTAAGAGAGGGAGATAAAGGCCTTTTTACAATGAAACCTTCTCTAGGAAGACTGAGAGACCAGTTTAGGGGGGGGACACAGGTTAGTTTACCTGAATGGAACAAGGTATGTAAGAAAGTACAGAACAGGGGCACCTTGGTTGCTCAGTCAGTGAAGCAGGGGACACCTGGCCGACTGTTGATCTCTGGGTTGTGATTTCAAACCCCATATTGGATGTAGAGATTACGTAAAAAAAAAATTTTTTTTTTTTAAATGAAAAGGCACAGAACAATGAGAAGGCTTATTGCAGGGGGTCTTGATGCTTAGCCAGGGTGACTGAGCCTTTAGTTGTGGCTTGGGCATGTGAACTGCTGTATTTTAATACTGACATCATTTTGGACTTGGACTTGGAGTAATCCAGGCTGATTCTGTTCCAAAGCATCAAGAGAAAAGTTTCATTATGTTATAGTCGTACATCCAAATAGAAGAGAGATGGAGATTCTACCTTCTAGCTGAAGGTTCTCTGCTAGGTATTTTTTCGAAGCATGCTTCTCATGAATTATACAATTTGGTAAGAATAGTGACAGTTTTGATGGAGAGAGTGGGAGCACTGAAAACTGGCAAAAACGCAGAGCTGCTTTTGGTCAGATACGTAGGGCAAGCAAGCGAAGGTGTTGAATAGGAATTTCTGCAACAACTCTTCAAGGTAAATTCTTTTTTTTTTTTCTAATAGAATTCATGTTTAACATTTACAGNCCCCCACCAACCCTGCAGCAGCAGGGGTGGTGCAGGGATTGGAGGACAGCAGTCTCATGAGTAATTTGCAGAAAATAAAAAAAGAATCCTAGGGACAGGCAGTGGTGCCTCCCAAAAGACACACCCAATTTCAAGATTTTATATATATCTCTGTGCCCCAGGGAGAGGACAGGCGACATCTGGCAGCATCCTGGAGAGGGGCTGCAGGCAGCCCCAGGCCATCCTGCCTCCTAAGCCATTTTATTAGTTCAGACACACTGCACTACAGGCAGCCCCTGTCGCCGCCGCCGCACCCCCGGCAGCCCAGCTCACAGGCCGGGTCATCCGAGTGCCCATGGGACTCCCAAGTCCCCAGCCCCCACCTGCCCTCAGTTGTGGTCAGACTCCTCCTCTTCTTTACTTTGTAACTGGGTGCCCTGATCACATGCTTTGCAGAGAATCAGAGAACTATGGATATTTCAGAGATGATGGCCCCAGCCCAGTAGCTCACTTTCCAACTTCTTAAGCAGATCTGGACTGCTGATACTTATGCTAAGGTCCAAATGCTAGTGACAGTCCAGCTTGACATCAGAGTTAAACTTTAAAAGTTGTGTAATATTTTCTTGCTAAGGTTTCTAACTTGAGGAAGTCTTAAAAGTAATTGTGTGGTTGTTACTAATTTCAGTGAAACGGGATGAGTTGTAAAACCCATGCATAAAGGAAAAGGATTATAGATTGAAGTCTGATATTGACCCTTAAAAAAAGTGATGAAAGTTTTTATCTAAATTGCTGGTTATCTAGCTGATTCCAAAAAGAGGGAGTCATTTTACTGAGACAAAAGGCAAGTGATGCCCCTTCTTGTGGGTGGAGAGTTACACAGCAGAGCTGTACAACCTTGAATTAGCAGGCCTGGCTGCGTTTTGTTTGCTTGTTTGTTTGTTTTTTCATTTGACAGTTTAGAAATGAAATCGGTACAGCCACAGTTTGATTGTAACTCTTATCCCCAGAACCACTGTTTCACTTATTAGGTTGAGAATCTCCAGGAGTGTCAGCTTTCTTTTCCTTATCTATGTTGTCAGCATGCTGATACTTGGTTAGATCACCTTTTGAATAGCAATTAAAACAAACAAACAAACAAACTATACTATGTGTAGTTTAAAAATCCTGTCATTGTTATGTATATTGTATTGCTGCTAGGTACTAAACTAAGTCTCCAAAAAAAGGGAAATTGGGGAGTTTTGTTTTTAGTGTAACAGTATATGCTATATACTTTTTTTTTTGCTAGCTTATATGAATCTTAATGATAGCAATTATGTTGAAGGACAAATAGTGTTGAGTAGAATTGCACTCTTAACAGGGCGAATGCTTTGCTTTTCCTTTCAGCTGTCTGAAATTATTTTGACTCTGACAATTTCCTTACAATAAAGCCTGCAGAATTGTTACAGAATAAAGAAATCAAGTGATCATTACTGGTTTGGCAGGAAGAATTTAAAAAATAAAGGAGCTTCACCCATTGTTTGTAAATAATACATCCCCTACAAATGGAAAGTGGAGAAAAAGAAAAGGAAAAACATTCTTAGTGTCGCTATTCAAAGATATTCTGATATGTCTTTTTAGTTCTTTTTTCTAGGTTTGGTTTTTTAAAAGCACTCTTATTATCAGAAGTACATATACAATTTTGTATCTTGTTCTTTTTATTTAACTTTGTAAGGCAAGACTTTTCCTGTGTTTCACAGACTTCTTGAAGACATGCCATTCATTCATTCATTCATTCATTCATTCATTATTTTGTTTGCTGAGACCCTGTTCTCTAGTGGGTAATAGATGCTTTGTTCTTCAAAGTATGGGTATATGGGAATGGGAAATATCTGGATTACAATTAGGTACTGCAAGATCATCCCAAATTTTCAGGTAACTTTTATCTAAAGCTGAAAGCTAACTTGGTCCCCCAGGTAGCTCCTCATTTCAAGTCAAAGAAGTAATACGGATTGATTTTAACGTACACTTAACCTAACTTTTTCAGGATCAAAAAATCCCTCTGCTTGGGAGTCCGTCCCTCAGCTGAAGGGCTGAACCAGGCAGGGTCAAGAGAGGAGGGCAGAGCAGGCATCCTGTGGGATGGCTGGTGTGCTTGGCTCCTGTACAGGGATTGTTTACCCGAGAACAGGGCAGGGTTCACGGCAAGGTGTCTGACAAGAGACTTAGTCACCCACAGTGCACATGACTGGGGCCTTGCCCTCACAGAGGACTGAATTCATGAGAATCTAAACATCTTAAGTGGCATGAGGTTAAAGATGTAGGAGAAAGAATTTGACTTAATTTATTAGGCAGTGATACTCCACTGCCTCCTCCGTAACCTCTTCCTAAATCAGTCCTCAGATAGCCGGGTACAGATGTACAACTCCCGCCAGATAGTGTGAGGATGTGAGCTGTGGCTCACTCGCCAGCAGGGGTGCCTGGACTTACATCCTGGCTCTGCTTAGGGCAGGCTACATCCTTTGGACCAGTTCATAACCCTTCTGTGCTCCATTCTCTTCTCCTGTTAAAAGGAGATAGTAGAGCCACTGATTTCCTGTGATCAAATTGAAACACTGTTAGAACAATGCCTGGCATTGTTAATAAGCACATAATAAACCCAGCTGGTTTTTATGCACCTTGTGTGACCCAGTTTGTACATTTTGACAAATTTCCTGAGTGCTGAGCTTGTCAGTTAAGTTTACATGGCATTATGGCAGGGGTGTTAGTTTCTGATTGCACACTGAACCAGTCTTGTGAGGATGGGCCACTGCTTAGGTATTGCAAGCTGTTCATGATCACATATCTGAAAACAGCCCAGTATTGACACACTAGGTGTTGATCCTGGATCTGTTTCTAAAGCCCATTCCCCTAAAGCACACTGCATCAAGAAAGCTTCCTCATCCCCTTACCTTATCCATTTGTGCTAGCCTAGCATGAGTGCTTTTTCTTAAATAAACTTCAAATTGAACTATAAGATACAGACAGAAAAGTATACATACTCTGCTTGCTATGAATTCACAGCACCAGCACCCAGATAAGAAACCCAGTAGTTTGCCAGCATCTCATATAACCTTTTTGTGTTTCCTTTTGGGGATTGTGCTTTGCAAACTACTGGTAAAAAGGCTTGTGATCCATTGTTCATAGATATGGAAAAGGTTTTATGGAAGACAGGGAATCACCCCAATAAAAGGACAGTTGGTTGTAGCAGCTGTGGATCAGGAACCCCACTCCTTGCCCTTCATTTATTGTTCCCTTTTTCTCGTTAAGGTAATGTGACTAGGTAGAGAAAGATTCTTTATAGAGAGATTTATTAGATAAGAATAATTAGACTGGACTTTTTGGACCTATGGTAGGCCTTCATTTTTTTCTCTCTTTATACCCATCCCTCTCAATTGTGGCTTTTGAGTTAATTTTTCACTACATACAGTGATCACTCCTTTTATCACCTGAAGAGTGTGAAGTCAGGGGAATGCAGAAATGCTGGACACATTCCTGACTTTAATTGTCCTAATTCTAAATCAGGCATGGGAATGGATTTTTCCTCAGATGCCAAATCTTTAGGGCTGCAGTGGGTTCCCAGAACACTGCATTGGAAGAATTGCAGAGGAGTCGGGGGGCAACAGGAAACCATGTTCTGGTTGATTAGAGATTTTGGCTAATGGTAAAAGATTTGGACTAGTGCCTTCAGTACCAGATATTTGCCTGTGTGATCTGAATGATACTTGATATCATTTCTTGACTCATAAACTGAGCACTCTTCTCTAGGACCACTTAGTACTGGCTGTGAGATTGGAAGCAAAACACATATAGGTTAAAAAATTGAACCAGGGGTGCCTGGCTGGCTCAGTCGGTAGAGCATGTGAGTCTTGATCTTGGGGTCTTGAGTCTGAGCCCCACATTGAGGGATAGAGTTTACTTTAAAAAAAAAAAAAAAGTTGAACCAGTCGTCTTCCTTCCGTACACATACCACATGACCTCCCCGTACTTCCACACTTCCCTCCTCCTCCCCTCTAACATCTGATAAAGTTCATCTGAATTATGACAGTATCTGTGGTGGCAGCAGCAGTTCTAGTCAGTGTATTGAACTGCAGGTGGAGTGTGGGAGTCCAGGCAGTGACTGCAGGTACTTTTCTAAATGTGGAAACATGGCCGAACCGTGTGAAGGAAACAGAGAACTTTACCATAAGTAGCATTACAAATAGGTCGATGATAAATCTTGTATGTATATTAGTATTTAGGAGCAGGATATCCAGGTGTTAATGAGTAACAGTATGGGTAACTATATTAGAGTATGATTCCACTTCGGGAAAGAGAAGATTGAGAAAAAAGGAAAGATCAGAACAGAATTTGGGGCACTGACGATCTAAAGATACCTTTCTCTTAGCTACTGTGTGAGCTGCTCTGATTATTGTCAAAAACCGACCTCTGTGCTTTGGAGCCAAAATGTAGACAGAGTTTGGGATAAAGAGGAATGATAGCTTTATTGCTTTGACAGGCAAAGGAGGCAAAGGAAACTGTGGCCTTCAAAAACTGCAAGCCCTCTGGAGGAAGGTGTTCATGGGTGGGGGGTTATAGGGAAACACAGGATCTAGCAGGGTTTGGCAGGAACCGAACAAGCTCCTAGCCTTCTTTGTCATGTTTTTAGGGTGGTACTGGGTTTCTGAAACAAAAGGGTAAGAGGGGAGGAGAGGAGGTTTGCGGAAGACAGGCTAAGGTTACTACAAAATTGAACTTTGCTGAAGCACTAGAGCATCCATTTTGATTTTTGTTCAATTTTGTGCTTTTAAGCAGTTTTCTCATGTCTCAGAAGGATGGTTGTGATGATGCAGTTATTATTTGTTTTTCCATTTACTGAAGAAGTTTTAGAACTCCCATTTAAATATAAGGAAATTCGGAGTCCTATAGAGGCATCTCTTTTAAGTACAATGGTTGTGGCTTTGATACACATCTGTGTTATGCTTTGTCAGATTTTGAGCTGTGGAATTAAGGGTTATTAAGGGAGGGACGGAGGAAATGGCTTTTTCACTTTTTAAAAGTTTTAAAGTTCTTTCTGTTAAGATACCACATGAGTTACATTGACCGGAGTGAACAGGGAATATTAAAGCTTCTAAAGGAACTTCTGCTGTAATAAATGGAAGAGTGTGTGTGAGTGTGTGTGTTTAAGCACAAGCACCCTCTTGGTCAGAAAATATACCTGACTGTTAACGGAGCACACTGCTTGTTGCAGGCAGATTCCTATCATAGTGTTAACGCAAATATTCAGCCCTATTAAACCTATCAAAAAGTGATCTGTTGAGTATCTACCAACCATAAGACCCATATAATGTACAAAAATGAATGTCAAGACCCAAATTTTTAATATTCAAAGTATTTATGATCTGGTTAGGCTCATAAGATATGTACACTACTCTGTTCCAAAGCAGTTACATGTTAAGGGTTAAAGGTGTGGTTTAAAAAAATAGTAGAGGAATTCAAGGGAGAAAAAGATCTTCCAGCCTAGGAAGTCATCATAAGGAAGATGAAATTTTATCAAGGAAGTGTTTCTCAAATGTGTGGTTCCCAGGCGTGCTGCAACAGCATCCTAGGAACTTGTTAGAAATGTACATTCTCAGACTCCACCTCAGAACTGCTGAATCAGAAACCCTGGGGCAAGGCCCAGCAATCTGTTTATAAGCATACCGAGTTTGAGCCCCACTCAGCCAAGGAGGTGGTGGATCAAGGTATGCTTACTGAATTTAGAGAGAAACAGTGACTGGCGTGTAGTGTTTAGTTAAAGGTGGCTGGCTGAATGGAAGGAACATGCAGAAGAAGGGCTTTAGAGTTTCTTGAGCCATGTGGTTAGCTTCTCTTTAAGGGAATTATTTCCCAATGCACTTTGATCCTTATTTCATCCAATTATCCTTTGTAATTATATTGTCATGTTCATCCTCTTATTATTCTGATCATTTAAAATGTTTGTATCATTGGGATAGGGGATAAAATTTGCATATTGTAACAGAATTTAAGGCTTTGCAAAATGTAAAACATCAGAATGGTTGAACAGCTTTGAGGCTAGCTACAAGTATTTGTTAAGAAAACATATTTAACAAAAGGGTTTCATGTCCTTTCATCAGGTCCTAGATAAATACCTTTAAGAGATTATAGTTTTAAAACTTAAAATTCATTTTTTACATGTAAAAAATGGAATATGTTCCCCCAGCATTTTTTCTACATATTATTTTGGCATTTTTAAAGATCCTACCCCTTCAACATTGAACATGTTGAAAAATAAAATCCATCCGAGTAAAGGTGAAGATCTAATTGGCTTTATTAAATGATTCATGAATCAGGCAGTATCGCATCTAGAGAATAGAGGGGTGTTCTGAGGACTTGTACAAAATGGAAAGTTTTTATGGGAAGGAGAGTGGAGCAAGAAAGGTAGATGCAAAAAAAAAATAATAATAAAAGAAAAAAGAAAAAGGAAGGAAGGGCAAGGGTCTTATGATGCAGATTGCCTCATCTTCCTTTGTGGGAAGGGAATGGAGGGGGCCAGGTGATAGATTTCCTCATTGGTGCTTATCTGAAAATCCCTGATTGATAGGTGAGGACATTTCTGGGGGAGGTTGAAACAGCAGTTAAATTAGTTTTTGATGACTTGGCCTGGTTGGAGTAACACCATGTAAGGCCTATGGTTATTCTTTTTGGCAAACTATACTTTCATTTCTCCTATGATTTTAGAGGAGGTAAACCCTTGGTGAACTGGAGACATTGATTCAGGGCCTCACTTGGGCCACTTAGGAAGTGGAAATGATAACTATGAAAGGAGGCTTTCCTTTCAGCCTTTGCTCATCCAGCTGTCTGGTGCCTAAAATGGAAGGGTTAGAGTGCTTGCATAAGTGAGCTTCTGATTCTCTGTTTAAAAAGAGAAAGTGATTTTAAAGACAGTTCAGGGAGAAAAAGAAGAACCCATGATCACATGGTGGCCACACAGTTAAGCTTTAAGGTCAAAATGTGTTCCCTTACTGGAAAAATGAATTCATTCTCTCCTAATCTGGTTTTATCTTGGCACTATCCATTTATCACATTCACAGAGAAGTCTAGCCATTGTTGTAGGTGTGTTGCAATCTTTACTTCTCTGGGGAGGATGTATTTAAGTTCTTTTTTGGGTTTGTTATAAAAAAAACTTTAGGGTCACATATATAATAATGTCATAAGGTAATTGAGGCCTCTACCACGATGTCATTAGATTTTTCTCACACTTCTGGAGTGAAATATTTGGCTGCTGTGTATAAAGATACATTTCAAACCTTTTGAAACTCGGGGCACCTGGGTATTTCAGTCAGTTAAGTTCAGTTGTCTGACTCTTGATTTCAGCTCAGGTCGTGATCTTGTGGTTCATGAGATTGAGCCTTACATCCAGCTCTGCGCTGACAGTGCAAGGCCTGCTTGGAATTCTGTCTCTTGCTGCCCCTCCCCTGTGCATGCTCTCTCTCTCAAAATAAATAAGCAAACTTAAAAATAAAATAAAACAAAACGTCCTGAAACTGAATACCCACCAAAGGTTCATCAGATTTTAGGGACCTATTAATATTTCTTCAGCTGAATTCAAGGACGAGAAAGAGGAAAAGGAGTTGAGATGATCCCTTAAAGTTTTCAAGGTATGACCTGTGTTTTAGGGACCAGTCCTTTTTATTTCTTCTAAAAGAAAAATTATTTTTTCCATGAACTCACAGTACTGTGGAAAAATTGTATTAATTCCATAGCATTATTTCATTTTACAGATGAAGTATGTTTGTGTCAGAAGTCAAAACTGACCTACTTTTGTCCTTGTGTTCTGGTATTTCAGGGCTTTCTTGGTTTGAGTATACCCAGGAATTAGGAATTGAGTGCAAGCGCTGTGAGGAAATGGCTTTGCACTTATTATTTTTCTTACATAAGTATATGTGTATATGTGGATATATAATTTTTCATACACACGCATCTGTGTATTTGGTATTAAAGAAAGGATGTGTCCCTACTCTCCCTCCCCCACATCACCTCCTGTACATCACGCCCTACCTTTGTTGCGTGTAACCATCTCCCTCACTTGCTATGGGTAGAGTTTTGCAAGGTTGCAGAGTAAGACCTGTCAGCTGACACTTGCTCACATGAGAGCCATTAAGAGGGTGGTGTGGCCAATGTCAGAACAACCTTGCAGCTGAAGGCAAGTCACTGCATTTGCCTAGAGCCATATGAATGGGTCTTGTGACCAATTAATTGACTACTACATAATCTCCGACAGGGGAGCACAGATGGAATGAGTCAGCCCAAGCTGCTCAACCTGTTGAGTGTTTTGTCTTTTGCTGACCGGGAGTACAAGCTTAGGAACAAAAGTAGGAAGTGGGGATTTGGACTTGCCTGTTTATAATGGTCCTGCTGAGAGCATATTTTATAGCATTGGATACATCTGACTTCCTAATACTTTGGCGGGCTTAATTTACGTAACATATGAATGTTCCTTTTTTTTTTTTTTTTCTAACTTTTGAAAGAGGAAATTAGCAGGCTGCTGCCAAGTAGCTTGCCTCACCTACCACACAGGGAGTACAGGGATTACTTAGGACGGCTGGTCAGTGTGGACTGTTCCTCAGACAACAAAGGATCTTCAACGTTTGTGTCCCAGTCCATGTTGATAGTCAGGATAACCCGGAAGAAAGTGCATACACTCAGGACATGTGTGGCGGCACGACGAAGACCGCAAACCGGCAGGGGGGCTGGCAGGCTTCGGCCAGATGCGTGTGCGGTGCCAGTTCGGGTGCTAGGAGGACTTGCAAGACTCTCTTATGCACAAAGACTCGAAAACGTGCCAGGGTAGGAAGGAGCGCTGATCGCACGGAACTCGGCAACAGGTTTGAAACTTTAGTTCTGTCTTAAAATCTCAGAGAAATTTTTATTTAACTTACTGCGTACCAAGCGGGATGAAATTCCTTGAATCCGAAATTTGTCAAGAGTACTTTGTTTTAGTAGGACATGGGGCCGTTGGAGGGTGTGCGGAAACCAGTCCTTTCCTGTACCGAAAAGGTGCAGGCATGGTTACTATTACTATAATTTTTTGACTGTTTCAGTTCTACTACCCATCTGCTTTCTTAACTTTTCATTACTTATCCCGGAGCCAGCTTGCAAGAAGCGGTTACATCCTTGTCCTCTGTTGAAGTTTGAACAATACTGTTCACAAAGATCATCAGGAGAAAGAGTCCTGCAGGTCCACCACAGTTGGTAGATGGGGCACAGGGCTGGTTATCCCTCCTTAGTCTGAACGGAGGTGGGAAGGTGGGAAAGAGCACAGGCTGCTTCTGGCAAATTATTTTTATGGGAAGGATGTTGTTATGCTGAACTAATTTTAATAGTGGAGCTTACATAAAGAGAGTGATATTATACTTACTATACTCTTTTAGGTTGATTATGTCATTCATTTGGAAGAATTTATTTAATTAATAGTAGCTCTTAATTGAAACAATATTTATAAAGAATTGTATTGCATATCAACCAAACGGAAAATCCAGTGAGAATCCGATGTAGATAGCTAGTAAGGAGAGCCTAAGTTAAAAGTTAAGCTCTGAGGGGCACCTGGGTGGCTCAGTCGGTTAAGTGTCTGACTTCAGCTCAGGTCATGATCTCGCGGTTCATGGGTTCGAGCCCCGCGTGAGGCTCTGTGCTGACAGCTAGCTCAGAGCCTGGAGCCTGTTTCGGATTACGTCTCCCTCTCCCTCTGACCCTCCGCTGTTCACACTGTCTCTATTTCTCTCTCAAAAATAAATAAACTTAAAAAAAAAGTTAAGCTCTGATCCTCATGATTAGTGTAAAAGTAAGTTTCTAAATTCACTTACATGTTATTTTTTTCATTATAAGAAGTTTTCCTAAAATTATCATGTTTTATAAACTTTATCCATCAGTATGGATTAAAAATAATTAGGATATAATTTCTATCATATAGAAATCGTTGCTTTCTTTAGTAGAAACTTAGTAGCATGGTATATAATCTACTCCAGTATGAGTCCAGTATATTGGAGAGTTAGGGAGAAGTGTGGAAATCATTTTATAGGTGCTGGGTCACATGCTGTCCACTCAAAGGGAGATATTTATAGATGGAGCAGTAATGAATGATGTACATTAGAAAAATACACTTGAGTGTGCAGACAAGAATTTCACTTTTATACTATCAGTTTTTATCTGTTTCTTATCAAGAATGAACAGCTGAGTGATATGAAAGAATAATGGATTGGCACTCAGTTTTTCTGGATTCTGATTCCGATCCTGATCCCAATTCCGATCCCCACCTCTGCAGCCCAAGAGCCTTTAACCATGTGGGAGCCTTCTGGCTTTTCTGCATCTCACTTTTCAACACAAGCTATGAAGTTGGTTTAAAATCCTTTCCTCCTCTGAAATTCTAAGATAGTAGCATCAGGATCTTTTGTATTCCCTATTTTTGTTATTCGTATAATTCTGTATTCCCCAAATAGGTATTAGGGGTGAGGGGGATGGTGTCCACATAAAAAAATAATATGCAAGGCCACATAAAGATTTTATAAAAACTTCAAAACGTGAGCTTCTGCTGCTCACTTTCAGTGAACTTAATATTCTGAAGTGGATTTTAATCATTTTTATTTAAACAACACGCTAACAAAAATTTTTCAAGTCCATTATTGGCTTTTCTTATTTTAACTTCCTTTAGATTTACTTCTTTGGTGCTGAGACTTTTTTTCTTAATTTTGTACAGTGATGACATATACTCGTCAATTAGTTGGAATTCATCTCTAGTCAGACAAGTTGTCTTTCCCCTCCTACCATCTTGAGAATGTGTCTGTTATTTGCAGTGTTGTGCTTGGTTTCCTGAATTTCTTTGGGACTTGAGCCAGTCTCAAGGGTAGAGTGAATTATTGACAGCGGCTTGCACTGTAAGCTCTGGCTCCAGAGTGCTCACGAGTTATCTGTTTGTCCAAGTCAGGTGGCAGTCAGTTAAGTAGGACTTCCAAGTCCCTCCTTGCTCTTAGGTATCTTAAATCAATAATTTTAGGTGGTCTTAGCTGAGCACACTGATAAGTAGGTTTTCTCCCTATCTTTCCTCATGATTTTCCACTTACTCAAAGGTGAAGAGAAAGATTCCACAAATGTAGAGGAGTCATGTTAGATACCTAACAGTGGCCACAGTGTAAAACTGCCACAGTTCAGTGCAGAAGGAAATGTTTTTCTTTCTTTTTAAATTTTCTTTTTTTTTTTTTTTAAATATTTTTATTTATTTCTAGGAGAGAGACAGTGTGAGCAGAGAGAGGGGGAGACACAGACTCTGAAATAGGCTCCAGGCTCTGAGCTGGCAGTCAGCACAGAGCCCAACGCGGGGCCTGAACCCACGAACCGCGAGATCATGACCTAAGTGAAAGTCGGACGCTTAACTGACTAAGCCACCCAGGCGCCCCCTTAAATTTTCTTTTTAATGTTTGTTTATTTGAGAGAGAGAGAGAGAGAAGGAGTGAGTGCGCGGTAGGGACAGAGAGAGGGAGACAGAATCCGAAGCAGGCTCTGGGCTCTGAGCTGTCAGCACAGAGCCCGAATTGGAACTCAAACTCATGAACTACGAGATCATGACCTAAGCCCAAGTCAGAGGCTTTACTGACTGAACCACCAAGGTGCCCCCATTTTTCTTTTTCTTTAAAAACTTTTTTTTTTTAAATGTTTCTATTTATTTCTGAGAGAAAGACCACGTGAGCAGGGGAGGGTCAGAGAGAGAGGGAGACACAGAATCTGAAAGAGGCTCCAGGCTCTGAGATAGCTGTCAGCACAGAGCCTCACGCGGGGCTCGAACCCACAAACCGTGAGATCATGACTTGAGCCGAAGTTGGATGCTCAACTGACTGAACTGGCCAGGCGCCCCCTGTTTTTCTTTCTTATTATGGTCCATGTGGAATCCAACATTTCAAGGCAGAAGTTTACCCTCCGTATCTTCCCTTCCCTTCTCCTTAATCTCTAGAACGGCAGATATTGGAGTTTCATGTATTTCACGAAATTCCAGACTCAGCAAAAACCTACAGAATTTGGTGAAACATTTTAAGTGGTTTGTCACTAAAAAAATTCCTCTCTAAAACCACAAATCTAGTAACTGGTGTGAGGCTGGGCATAGGGTACAGTCTTCAGTAATCACTTCCTCCTTTTTTCTTAAAATATCAACCACAACAAAGCTGCTAATAACTTGATTTTTCAAACTTCAGCAGCAAATTAGATAAGTCCAGAGGACTGTTTTTGTGAGCAATCTAGGAGTATTTGCCAAGCTTATCAGTGAATCATTGTTTCTCTGATGGCAAGAGAAAATTTGACATAACATTTTCTTAAAAAGTTTGCCCTACCCACGCTGAAGAGGAACTGAAACAGAGCACTTCAGAATCAATTGTGCTTTAAGTTTCATATCTTGGAGTCTGGATTCAGCAGTGACTCTCCATTCTGCTTTAGAGTCACAGGGATAGGAAGATCCAAGGAATTAATGAGTGTATATTATTTGACTTGTCTACAATCTGGATGAACCAATTCATTTAAAAAGAAAGAAAGAGGCTTAGATGGCCTGTGGTAGTTGCTCAATAAGGAAAGAAGTACAGAAACCAGGGTTTATTTTCTTTCACCTAGAGTTAACTGCTTCACACAGATAAGCTGACCATGATCTTACTACCAGTCTTTATTTATAGCAGGTAGGACTACTGATGAGGAAATACAAAAATAGGCACAGATTTAGAGAGAGATGCTAAGGCAACAAACCAAGAATTCTGTTCTGAAGATTTTAGTAAAAAAAAAGAAAAAAAGAAAAGAAAACTCTTCTGCTTTGATATTATGTAGAAAATGTAGCTGTCCAACAGGTTGAATGAAGTGGGTAGAGAAAAAAAAAAAACCCACCAAACCCTAGTCAGCTGACAGTCTTGTGCTTTGTGACAAGCTTCACAGAGAGGTTGAAATTGCTGGGTGTGACTCTTTCAGATGCGTTGGGTATTGCTGTCACAAGTTCTTCTGCCCTTTCTGCATTCCTTCCCTTTTCACTGATTTTATGTGCCATGAGGAGTTTTCTTTGACTAGTTCAGAGTTTATTTCCATTGGTTGATGGTTGGAATTTAGAGATGAAATTTGAGAATGAGTGAATGAATGAAAGAATGCAGTGGTAAGTTACTGTTGCCACAAAGTCATGTCTGATTTAGGTTTAAAAACATTCATCTTTTTTCCCTCTGAGGCCACATCTCTTCTTGGGAATGAATCAGAGCAGCCTTGGTATGGAGGGGTTTTAAAGGGAGTGTGAACTTGGCTTCATGTAGACTGACAATGGACGCAAACTTTTGTCTGGGTCTTATTCTGGTAAGTGTTGAGGACGTAACAGGGTAAAGCTTACCATAACTAATTATGTCCAGAATGACTGTGTTTCAGACAGAGGACTAGGATACTCCCAGCTCTGGTGTCTGCAGCAGATTCTGAAGCCTTTATCCCTCCCTCAAGTTCCTGCTCAGCTGTATACTGAGTTGGAATACTCAGCTGCACAGGTCCATGATTCCTGGTTCTTCTGTTAGGACTCCTGCTGTGAGCCAGGCTGTGGCTTAGCCTTATCCTTTTATTGTTATAGTAACAAAAGCTATTGAATAACTGCTGAATAATGATGCAGCAAGCCCTATTGGGAATTGGTGAGAGCAGTAATCTGTGACCCATCTAAGATTAAAATTAAACTCCCCATCAAAATTCACCAAAGAGAATCTAGCCTGTGGGCTCTAGAAAAACACCAAGGTTCCTTGTAATTCTCTTCCCCTTTTATGGGATACCAACTTTATAAGGGTTGTTGGGTGTCAGCTATATATCGATCCATCAGAGTTTGTATCTTGAAGGGTTTAATCCTTCTCTTATTGGTTTAGAAAGGTTAAAAAAAATACTCTCAGGTCTTTATAGAACAGATGTGAATTAAAATGCTATCTTTTTTTTTCTTTTTAAAAAGTTTTTTCAATGTTTATTTTTGAGAGGGTGTGAGCAGGGGAGGGGCAGAGAGAGAGAGAGAGATGGCATCTGAACCCGGCTCCAGGCTTTAAGCCATTAGCACAGAGCCCCACACGGGACTCGAACTCACAAATCACAAGATCATGACCTGAGCCGAAGATGGACACTTAACCAACTGAGCCACCCAGGTGTCCCCCCCCCCTTTTTTTCTTGATGTTTCCTTTCCTTTCACTTGCATGCCTCACTCTGCCCAAAGGCAAAACCCAAAAAATTTAGTAACACTAAGCTAGTTGTTTCACTTACTAACTTAAAAAAAAAAAATCTGATTCTAAGGGCACCTGGCTTAGTCGGTTAGGCTTGCTGCTGTCAGCGCAGAGCCTGTTTCAGATCCTCTGTTCCCCCTCTCCCTGCCTCCCCACCCCATGTGCTCTCTCTGTCAAAAATAAACAAACATTAAAAAATTAAATAAAAAATCTGACTGCAACATATGAGAACCTAGACCATAGTACCAGATACAGTGGAAGCATCTTTGATCTGGGGATCTTCTTCTATCCAGATCTCATGATCTGAGGGTTCATTTCTGTCTTGAACTCACTGTGTCTTTGGGAACATCACTTCATTTCTCTGTGTTTCTATTTTCTCTTCAAAAAAATAATAGAAGTGGTACATTGGATCAGGGATCATCAAATATGTGAACTGGTTTTTAAGAATGTAGTTTCCTGGGGTTAGTTTCAGATCCATTTGACCAAATTTCTAGAAGTGGAGCCTGTGAAGTTTTATTGGTTAAAAACAAACAAACAAAACAATACAAAGGGCTGCTGGGGTGATTCTAGTGATGTGTCAAGTTATCAGATGGGTGGTGTCTGAGGTCCCTTCCAGTTTTTACATTCTGAGTATCTGTCAGTGACTGATGAGTAACAAAACTGTTAGAGAAATGTGAAGACCTTGGGTAATCAACAGGGGAGCCAAAACTATCTCAGTGGTAATCTTTGCCATGTGAGGGATCAAGCCATATGGATATTTAAGGAAGTATATTCGCAACAGGAACTAGTAAGGACGGAGATCCTAAGCAAGACCATGCTTGCTATGCACTCTAAAAAGAAAAATGTTGCCTAGGGGCAAAATGTGTTTGGATTCAGAAAGTAAATTGTCCTTTAAGGGGATGTGAATGGGCCCAAGGCAGACTGGTGGCTAGGGCTAGCAGCTGCACGTTGTGATAGGAGAGGCAGGTAGGGGGTTGTCTGCTCCCAGTCTCTGTCCCATTGACCCTTGCTTGACAACGGCAGTTCCTATGATTAGAACCTCATTTCTTTCTATTTAAGCATTGTTCTCTCAAGGCAGCTGATACCTTACTGTGAACTATTATGAGAACGTGTTCCTCTATCAGGAAGAACAAGACCACATGAAAGGATTGGGCTCATTCTGCAGAGCAGAGAATGTAGGGCTGACCTTCTCCTTTCCAGCTGAGTGGACAGGCTGAGGGGAAACAAGTTGTAACTCTGCCGAACAGAGGCAGAGACTTTTGATGGCCACATCCAAAGCTCAAATAATATGTCCTTGGTTTTTATCTAGCTGACTAGAACAGACCAAAATGCTCTTTAGAGAATAATCCTATCACAAAACTCAGTGCTCATTACTGAAAGTTCCTGTACTTTAAAAGTTCCCTTGACAATTGAAAAAGGTTTTTTTTCTTTTTAAATAGACTTTATTTTTTAGAGCAGCTTTAGGTTCACATCAAAATTGGCAGAAAGTACAGAGTCCCTGTGTACTCTCTGCCCCCCTCACGTGTACACTCTCCCCTCCTATCAGTATCCTGTATCAGAGTGGTACATTTGTTACAATTGATGAACCTGCACGGACACGTCATTATCATTCCAAACTGTAGTTTACATTAAGGTTCACTCGTGGTGTTGTACATCTTAAGGGTTCTGACAAATGTGCAATGATAAGTACCTGTCATTATAGCATCGTTTCCCTGCCCTAAAAATCCCCTCTGCTCCGCCTATTCATCTCTCCCTAACCCCAGGCAGCCACTTATCTTTGTATTTATAGTTTTGCTTTTCTAGAATGTCTTTTGGTTGGAATCATGTAGTAGGTAGCCTTTTTATTTTATTTTTTAACTTTATTTTTTTAATATTTTTTACTTTTAAGTTTTTTAAAAATTTATTATTTTTTTTTGAGAGAGAGAAGGGGGGGGAGAGAGAGAGCAAGAGAGCTCGTGAACAGGGGAAGGTCAGAGAGAGAGGGAGAGAAAATCCCAAGCAGGCTTTGTGTCAGCATGGAACCTGACATGGGGCTTGATCTCATGAACTGTGGGGTCATGACCTGAGCCGAAATCAAGATTTGATTGCTTAACCGACTGAGCTACCCAGGGCCCCATATGTGGTCTTTTTAGATTGTCTTCTTTCACTTAGTAATACGCATTAAAGATTTCTCCTTGTATTTTCTTGGCTCAGTAGCTCATTTCCCTTTACTACTGAGCAGTATTCTGTTGTCTGGATGTAGCACAGTGTATCTATCCATTCACCCACTGAAGGTTGTTTCCACGTTTTGGCAATTAGGAATAAAGCTGCTGTAAACGTATTTGTGGGTTTTTTTTATAGACCTAAGTTTTACTCCTTTGGGTAAATATCAAGGAGTGTGATTGCTGGATCATAAGGTGTGAGTGAGTGAGTGAGTTTGCTTGTTTTTTAAAGGAACCAACAAACTTCCAAAGTGGTTGTACCATTTGGTATTCCCACCAACAGAGAATGACAATTTATGTTCTTCCACATCCTTGTCAGTATTGGTTTTGCCAGTGTTCTGGCCATTCTGATAGCAGTGTAGTGGTATCACACTGTCGTCTTAAATTGTATTTCTCTAATGACGTACGATGTGGAGAATCATTGATATGTTTATCTGTCATCTAAATATCTTATTTTGTGGGGTGTCTGTTCAGGTCTTTGCCCATTTTTTAATTGGGTTGGTCATTTTCTTATTGTTAGTTTTAGGAGTTCTTTGTATATTTTGTATGACAGACCTATATCAAATATGTTTTTTGCAAATATTTCTTCCCAGTCTGTGCCTTGTCTTCTCATTTCCTTGTTACTGTCTTTCATAGTTGAGAAGTTTTCAATTTTATTTTTTTATTAGTTAGTTTTTCAGGGAAGGGGAAAAGTTTTCAATTGTAATAAACTATAGGTTATTGGGGCACCTGGGTGATGGCTCAGTTAGTTAAGCCTCTGGCTCTTGATTTTGGCTCAGGTCGTAATCTCATGCTTGTGAGACTGAGCCCTGTATCAGGCTCCACGCTCAGCATGGGATTCTCTCTCTCTCCCTGCCCCCTGTCACCTCCCTTATATTTGCTCATGTGTGAGCCTTCTCTCTCAAAATAAACATTGAAAAAAGTAATAAAATCTAGGTTATCAATTGTTTCTTTCATGACATGTGCTTTGGTTGTCATCACCATGCCCAAGGTCATCTAGATTTCCTCCTATGTTATCTTCTAGGAATGTTATGTTTTTGCATTTTACATTTGGTTCTGGGATTCATTTTGAATTCAGTTTTTCTGAAAGATTTAAGGTCTGTGTCAAGATTCATTGTTTTTCATATGGATGTCCATTTGTTCTAGCACCATTTGTTGAAAGGCTATCTTTCTTTTCTCCATTGTGTTGCCTATATATATATATATTTTTTTTNNNNTATATTTGCGTGAATTTGTTTCTGGGTTCTCTGTTTTCTGTTGATCTGTTTATTATCAGTACTTTCTTGTATTGGTTGCTGTGATTTTATAGTAAGTCCTGACGTTTGGTATTTTTAGTCTTCCAACTTTGCTCTTGTCTTTCAATGTTATGTTGGCTATTCTGGATCCTTTCCCTCCACATACAAACTTTAGAATTAATTTTTTATATCCACAAAATAATTTGCTGGAATTTTGATTGGGATTGTATTGAACCTACAAGTTGGGAAGAACTGACATCTGAGTCTTCCTACCCATGAGCATGGAGTATCTCTCCATTTATTTAGTTCTTTGATTTCCTTTAACAGAGTTTTATTATAGTTTTCCTCATATAAATTCCACATATAAGTGATATCGTGTGGCATTTATCTTTCTCTGATTTATTTTGCTCAACATTATACTCTCTAGCTCTACCCATGTTGTTGCAAATGGCAGGATTTCATTCTTTTTTATGGCCAAATAATATTCCATTTCATGTATATGTGTGTGTGTGTGTGTGTGTGTGTGTGTGTGTATTATATCACATTATGTTCTCTATCCATTCATCTATCTTGGGCTGCTTCTGTAGTTAGGCTATTGTAAATAATGCTGTAATCAACATAGGGATGCAGGTATCCCTTTGAATTTGTGTTTTTGTAATTTTGGTGTAAGTCCTCCGTAATGTGATTCTTTGATCATAGGATAGTTCTGTTTTTAATTTTTTGAAGAACCTCAAAGGGTTTGAGGATTTCCCTCAAAGGGAAAAGGATTTTCTTTTTATTATGAAATATTTCAACCACATAGAAAATGCAGAGCATGGTATAATAACCATATGTGTACCCGCAACCAAGTTTTGTTAAATCGTAACATTTTACCACTCTTGCTTCACATATATAATTAAAAACAAAAGACCTAAAATGCGAAGGGAACAGATGTTGCATTGCTTCCTACACAGTCCTTACTGGGCCCAGTCTTCTCCTTCTTTCTCCTTCCAGACGTAACCACATTCTGAATATTTTGCCTCTGCTATATTTTTAGTTTACTGGTTATGATGTATCCATAAATAATACTGGGTCACACATATTTAACATTATAGAATGAGTATCATACTGTACATATTATTTGAAGAATTGCACACTTTTGAAATTTATTCACTTTTGTGTAGCTGTAGTTCAGTAATTCTAAATTCCAGTAGAGCATGTCACAATTTACGTATCCATTAGTCTATTGATGAACAGTTTTACAGATGTTTTTACTATTATAAACAATGTTGCAATGACTAGTATTGCCCTTGTCTTTTTCTGCTCATCTGCACGGATTTCCATAGCTATATAACCAAGGGTGGAATTGTTAGGTTTTAGGATATGTGAATTTTTGGCTTTACTTGATATTCTTCAAAGTAGTTTCAGCTTCTTTCCCAACAGCGGTGCATGCGTGTTCCCACTGCTCATCATCCTTGGGGGGGTGGGGGGAAGGGTGTACAGAAAATGTATCTTGTTCTTTTAAAACAGCTTTATTGAGATATAATTTACATACCACACAATCTACCCATCTAAGGTGTGTATATACTTCAGTGGAATTTAGTGCATTCACAGAATTGTGCTGTCATTACCGAAATCAAATTTAGAACATCCCATCACCCCCAGAAGAAACCCTGCACAAAATTTAACTGTCATTCCACAGTTCCCCCCCAATCTCCCTACCTCTGGTTCTAGTCAGCTGCTAATTAACTGTCTCTGTAAATTTGCCCATTCTGGACATTTTCTATAAGTGAAATCATATAATATATGATTCTTTGTTATTGATTTCTTTCACTTACCATGCTTTCAAGGTTCACCCATATTCTAGCCCGTATTAGTATTTCATCCCTTTTTCTTGCCAAATAATAATAGTCTGTTGTGTGGAGGTGCCAAATTTAATTTGTCCAATGATGGACATGTGTTTTTTTCCCCACATTTTGGCTATCATGAATAATACTGTATAAACATTTCTGTACATGCTTTTTTTATTAAGTGATTTTTTTTTTTTTTAATTTATTTCTAGGAGAGAGACAGCGTGAGCAGGGGAGGGTCAGAGAGAGAGGGAGTCACAGACTGAAACAGGCTCCAGGCTCTGAGCTGGCAGTCAGCACAGAGCCCGACGCGGGGCTTGAACCCACGAACCGTGAGATCATGACCTAAGCGAAAGTCGGACGCTTAACCGACTAAGCCCCCCAGGCGCCCCCTGCTTTTTTTTTTTTTTTTTAATGTTTATGTATTTTGAGAGAGCACATGTGTGCGCACTTAAGTGCCAGAGAGAAAAAGTGCAGAGGAGGGGCAGAGAGAGATGGAGAGAGAGAATCCCAAGCAGCCTCCACATTATTAGCACAGAGCCCAGTGTGAGGCTTGATCTCATGAATGGTGAGATCATGACCTGAGCTGAAATCAAGAGAAGCATGCTTAACCGNATACCTTGGATGCCAGGAACAACAGGCAGAGGTCACCGGTATCCACCTGGTGCAGATGGGTGAGAAAGCAGCAGGGTGCCCTTTCTCCAGCCCTCCTGGCTGCCATTGCTTGGAGCTTCCCCACCATCCTCACCTCTGTGTGACACGCGTGGCAGTATGAGCAGTTCCTAACTGTTGCTTCGGCCTCTCCCTGCAAGGGCCCATGGCCACCCACTTGCTTTTCTGTGGCTTTAATAAGTTTTCTGGCCTCCAGCAGCATCTTTATCTACTGACTCCCAGACTGCCGGTCTCTCACTCTCTCTAGGACAGCAGTCCAGTATTGTCTTTTGAAAGGCTTGTCTTCCCCGCTCAACCAGGGAGAGCATTTTCAGGCAAATGTAGCAACTATCTGGGCCATATAATTTAAAAACCAGGCTTAGAAAGTGCTAGCCAACCTCCTGCCCTTGTTTGGTCTGCTTCATCGTCACGCCTCTGTATAACCAGGAGTAAACTATAAGATCTGGAAATCTCTTAGAACCAAGGGAAGGGAAAACCACTTCTGATAGACTATTCTGGCTCTTTTTTAAAAATTGCTTTTAATGTGTTACTTATTTCTCAGAGAGAGAGAGAGCGTGTGAGTAGAGCAAGGTCAGAGAAAGAGGGAGACACAGAATCTGAAACAGGCTCCAGGCTCTGAGCTGGCTGTCAGCACAGAGCATGACGTGGAGCTTGAACCCACGAACCGTGAGATCATGACCTGAGATGAAGTCAGATGCCCAACTGACTGAGCCACCCAGGAACCCCTATTCAGGCTCTTTACCTGGGAGAACAGAGTATTCTTATGAATTTTGCCTTCAGAGGTTGAAATATTTTTCCGTTTCCTATTTTTTAAAATTCAGTTTAGGGGCTTCTGGGTGGCTCAGTCGGTTAAGCATCCAACTTTGGCTCAAATCATAATCTCCTGTCCATGAGTTCAAGCCCCATGTCGGGCTCTGTGCTGACAGCTCAGGGCCTGGAATCTGCTTCAGATTCTGTGTCTCCCTCTCTCTCTGCCCCTGACCCACTCATGCTCTGTCTCTCCCTCTCTCTCAAAAATAAACATTTAAAAAAAATCAAAATATTTTAAATAAAATTCAATTTTTATAAGCTCAATTTTTAAGTATTTCTTTTATGCAGAAATCAGCAAATACAAATCTGTATTCTTCCTTCTTACACAAAAGGTTTTTGTTGTTTGAACTTTCAGTATAATCTGGAGATCTTACAGGTGTTGCACTTGCACACTCTCTGCAGTAGCTGCTTGGTATTTTGTTGTGTGAATTTGACATAAGTGATATTATTTGCCTCTACCAATGTCTTCTCCAGTTGTTTCCAGTCTTCTGCTCCTAGCAAACATGCTGCAAAGATCCATGTATCTTATATATGTACATATACATGTATGTGTGTATATACGTGTGTGTGTATATACATATAAACATGTATTTTCAAGTAAACATATTTACATATTTTACATTTAGTTCCAGAAATAGAATTGGTGGGTCCAGGGTTAAGCATACTTGTAATTCTGGTATCTATGACAACTTACTCTCCTGACCCCACCATGTAGTCATACCTTTTTGTGCCTCTGCTTGTATTAATCAAGTAGGGTGTCTAACTTTTGGAATTTTGCCGATCTGAGAGGTGTATGGATTTAATTTGCTTTTCTCTAAGAGTAAGGTTTAACATTTTTTCATATATTTAAAAATCATCTTAATATTTTTTTCTGTGAACTATCTGTATCCATTGCCCAGTTTTCCATTGGTTTGTGTCTTTTTCTTCATTGATTTCTGGTCCTTTATATAGTAGGGAGATTAATTTTTGGTCTGTGATATGAGCTACTAATTTTTGGTGAACTTTCTTTGATAACAGTTTTTGTTATCAAAACTGTTGAGGTCATTCATACTGTATACATAGTTCTGTGTCCTGCTTTTCAGTCTTAACATTATATCACCAGTATTCTCATTTTTCAAATGTAACAGGTTTTTATACCTCAGAAAGAAAGCAGAGAGATATCCTGGGTTGTAAAGGATGTTACCTTGACTTGTTTGCTACTGATATTAAGGGATAGTGTAGCAGAGTTGGAATAGCATAGAATCTGGAATCAGGAAACATCGGTTTGAGTCCTGTCTTTGCCACTTACTGGTTACAACTTTTTTTTTTTTTTTTTTTTTTTTTTTTTTTTTTTTTTNAATCCTAAGCAGGAGAGAGAGAAAGAAAGAGTGCCAAGTGAGCACCAGGGAGGGGCAGAGAGAGGAAGAGAGAGAATCCCAAGCAGGGGGCTTTGTGTGGTCAGTGTGGAACCCGATGCAGGGCTTGAACACACGAACCATGAAATCATGACCTAAGCTGAAACCAGGAGGCTGACACCAATCGACTGAGCCACCCAAGGACTCCTGGTTATAACTTTTTAAGTCTTCTAATTTCTATGTAAAACATGTATTACAGGCTCTCAAGAGACATTTGTGAAGATTAGCTCAGGTGAATTCTGTAAAGTGTTTGGCAAACTCTAAAATGTTAGGCAATTATTTGTGCATGTGCTGTGCAGCTCTGATAACCAGTCTTCCCCTTGCCTATAACCAGACATCAGACTTTCTGGAAGTTGTGTCTTTAGGCTCTGTGAGATTATGCAGTAAAAAAAGGTCAGTTATTTAATATGATAAAAATCAATTTGATACAGTACTAGAGCAGCAATAACAAACTCAGAGGCTATAAATAGGTTTAGTAAATGAAAAGAGGGGTTATTTTTTAGAGAGAAACTTGTCTTGTCCTTGGGGAGGCAGGGGATGAAGAAAGGCAGGACAATGTGGTATATGAATGCTGACAAGAAAGCTCAATAAATGTCATTGTCTGAGGCCAAACTACATATTTGAAACTGAATCTAAATGCCTTGAATTCATTAAGGTGGTTTCCCTGGAGTTCACCCACTGCCTCATGCTTCAGCTACCAAGAAGCTTTTTAAAGCAAACAGTAATTAAGGTTGCTTGTCTTAAGGCAATAATACAATCTTTGATGGGTTACAAAAAATAGTATTTTCCTATTGTATTCCTCAGTTATATGATTTATTTTTAATTTTTCAAGAGGTAGCACAGTCATATGGTTAAATATTCAAAAGGTACAAAGTCTCGGAGAGTACTGACAGCACACTTACTGTGTGCCTGGCTCCGTGTTAATCCTCAAACACTTATGAGGCAGGCATTTTGCAAATGAGATACTGAGGAGCAATGAGGTGTGAGGTAACTTCCCAAAGTCCGTAACTAGAAAGAGACAGAGTGAGGATTTGAGCCCAGGCCACCATTCTATGCTGTTTTGACAGATGTGTATTAAATAGTTTCAGATACAACTAGTTTTACAATTTATTTCTCTTTCTCGATTTATTTCTCTTTCTAGAGATAGTCTGTGCATATATAATAAAATCCAGAGTTTTTCCTACATTTTTCCTTTTTAAAAAAAATACACATGGTAGCATTCTACACACGGTGTTTTGTACTTCTTTCTTGCTGTTAAGATGACAGCTATTCTAGGGGCGCCTGGGCGGTTCAGTCAGTTGAGCGTCCAACTTCGGCTCAGGTCATGATCTCACGGTTCGTGGGTTTGAGCCCCATGTCGGGGAGCCTGTCTTCGGATTCTCTGTCTCCCTCTTTCTCTGACCTCCCCTGCTCATGCTGTCTCTCTCTCAGAAATAAATAAAACATTAAAAACAAAAGATGATAGCTTATTCTAGATCACATAGGGTCTTCATCATTTGTTGTGTATCTGTATAGCAATCCATTGTATCGATGGACCATAGTTTAACCATCTTGTGTCGACGATTGTTTCCAGTCTTTTGTTATTCCAGACAGTGCTGCAGTGAAAACCTTTTTGTACACAATCATTTTGAACCTATGCAAATTGATCTGTAGGATTAATTCCTACAAGTGGAATTGCTGGGTCAAAGAGTATGTGTGTTTGTACCCATGTTTTTCCTCCCCCTTCCCCCAACACCCCATTTTGGTTCTGCCCTCTGCCCCATGGCCCTGCCCCGCTGCCCTTCGACCCTTCCTGCACGTGCTCGCCTGTGCCCATCTCTTTTAGAGCTAATATTTTACAACCAAAGATAGGTACAGTTTCTGTTGATTTTGGCTTTCTCATTTTGCAAACAAAAGACCTTATGGAGAGAATCTTTGGAATCTTCTAGGAAAATAGAATTATTATATTATCTGTGTACAATTTAAATTGATTTAGAATTAGTATATAAGCCAGCGTCTTGAATATTTGTCTGGAATTAGTATATAAGTTCCCTGGGTAGGTGGGGAAGGTGAGGAAACCTTACTTCAGAGAAAATATGAAATCATGTTGATGCAAATTAGCTTTCAGCAGGGCCTTTATGCATTTCAGTAATCCTAAAATATAGTAACGATTTCAGTAAAATATAGTAATGGTGACTGGGTTATGCTGACAAGAATATGAAAGAATTAGCTTAGTGAATATTGAATTAAAGAATGCATGGAGGTGTACAGTGTACAGCAAAGCTTTTTTTTTTTTAATCTCTACACTCAACATGGGATTTGAACTTGTGATTTCGGATTAAGAGTCCCATGCTGTTTTGACTGAGCCAGCCAGGGACCCCCCCCACCTTTTTTTTTTTTTTTTTAAATACAGGTAGCTTCCAGTTTATAGATACCAGAAAAGAATGATTAGTGCTCCTTTATGAATTAAAGAAATTATTTTGGAACATATGGGCCATATTTAGAGATTCTGTGAGTTTTTAAAGGGCAGAAAGAGAAATACCTATTAATAATAACAATAAAATCTGGCAAAGCTAGCCAGAGGTGGAATTCTGGTTGGCATAGGGGCATGGTCACCTGCCCACTCAGTGTCCCTCTTGCCTCAAAAGAACTTGTGCTTTTCCTCTGTAGATATTGTTGGGTGGGGGATGGTGACTGGAGAGCCACACATAAACTTTACCTATTTCAGAGTCTTATCTGACATGACCCTGAACTGAGGAAGAAAGGAAGGAATTCTGCCTTTTCCTCCTCTGTATTTTATAGTTCCCTGTTCATAGTACCCAAACCTCAGGCTACATTGTGACTCATAGTATTTTGTTATTGCTGTGTGAACATATTATATAAAGACTTGCGTGGTTTTAGATTTTGACCCTTGCAACCATTTATAGTATTGTTTCAGGGGGAGAGAGAAACAAGTTACAACCTACTTACACATAAACTTGATGGTCATCTTTGTTAGGGATTGGTTATATTTAGAATAATGTTGGTTGAACTTAATGTTACTTATTCCAGTCTTTTGACGTTTCTTAAGACATAGTAAGCATTGCATTGGTCAACAATCTCTTATCCTACAATTCTAAAATCCTAAAATCTCTGAAAAGACTTTTGGAATTAACCTGAACTATTGTGAAGCTATGTATAGTTTCTGTCTAATCTACTCAGCATAAATATTCATAATTTGGCCTCGTGTTATATTTGTTTGGTTTTGGGATTTGGTTATACCTTGAACCCTGTAGGAGGTATTACATAATACCTTCTTTCTAAAATATAAAAAAAAATATTCTAAATTCTTAAACACCTAGCCCCAGAGATCTCAGTGAAAAGATTGTGTATCTGAACTTATCTTTGACTTACACTTTATAGTTTTAAGTGTACTTTCATACTTAGTCTATGTTTTTCCCAACAACCTTGGGAGAGCTAGATAAGGCACATAGATACACTTTGGGAAAGCTAAGCCCTGGATAAGTGCTTTCCTAAAGTCACCTGAGTTGAAAGTGACAAAGCTAGAATTAGAAGCTCTGTTTACCCTGGTTAATACTAATCCATGTCCCAAGCATCACATCCTCTGTGACTTGCACCCATCCCTTTCCCCTGCAGTGTGAACTTGACCTCTTTGTCCTTTAAGTTCTATAAGTTGTAGGGACGTTAATCTCCATATCTGTGACAGTGTAGTTTACTTAAGTATTTGTATGTTGGCCTTCCCATGGCAAATTGTAAGCGTTTTGATGTAGGAACTGGATCTAGTTAATTTCTATTCCTGGTATATCTTTCATGGTACTTGGGTCAAGCCAGGTCCTAAAGTTGCGTGGAAGGAGGGGCGCCTAGATGGCTCAGTTGGTTAAGCGTCCACCTCTTGATTTCGGCTCAGGTCCTGATCTCATGGTTTGTGGGATGGAACCTCACATCAGGCTCTGTGCTTGGGATTCCCTCTCTCTTGCTCTCTGCCCTCCCCAACTCTCACTTATATGTTCTTTCTCAAAATAAATAAACTTCAAAAAGGGGTTTTAAAAATAATAAAAATAAAATTACGTGGAAGGAATGATTGCAGGAGTGTGCTTTGGGCTCGTTACAGTGCTCTGTCTATGTCACACTGCTGCTTATAGGGATTTATTCTTTCCCCACATTTCTTCTACCAAAGGAGTAAAGGGTTTACATATCACCTACTTTGTTAAAAAAGTTATAGCCATATCCAATATAAATTTTTTTTAAAGTAACAATGGGATACATTTAATTGGAATCATTTTTAAATTAATATCTTTACGTTAGCTTTATGTGTGGGGCGCCTGGGTGTCTCAGTCAGTTAAGCGTCTGTCTTCGGCTCAGGTCATGATCTCACGGTTCGTGGGTTTGAGCCCTGTGTCGGGCTCTGTGCTGACAGCTCAGAGCCTGGAGCCTGCTTCGGATTCTGTGTCTCCCTCTCTCTCTGCCCCTCCCCCATTCACATCCTGTCTCTCTCTCAAAAAATGAATAAACATTAAAAATTTTTTTTTTTAAGTTTGATGCTTAACAGACTGAGCTACCCATGCACCCCCTTCCTCACCATTCTTGAGCAAACCTTTCTAGAGGGTTTCTATTTGTTTTTGGAAACCTTTTTTTGAGAAAGAGGAGCAGTGAGAGTTGGTAGAAGAAACACAGAATAGGATATCATCATAAATATAGTAAGTTTCATCAGAGCTAAAATTATGATTTATTCGCTGCTATGTCCTAGTGGTTGGAAGTGTGCAAGCACACAGTAGGCATGAGGGATCTACTTGTTAAATTGATAGTATTTGCTATTTTCTGTTGTGATTGTTATTGATTTTTTTTGTTTAATTTTACTTTTTCTTGGACCACTTAAATTTCTCTATCATATTTTATTCACTTATTTATTTTAAATGTTTATTCATTTTTGAGAAAGCATGAGTGGGGAGGGGCAGAGAGAGGGGAATAGAGGATCTAAAGCAGGCTCTGCACAGACAGCAGAGAGCCTGATGTGGGGCTCGAATTCATGAACTGTGAGATCATGACCTAAGCTAAAGCTAGCTGCTCAACCAGCTGAGCCACCCAGGCGCCCCCTACCTGCCTTTTAAAATATTCACATTCTTAACTCACAAGACTGTCCTCTAAACTCTTCTTGTGAACTTGTTGACAAAATAGGGTTATTTCCTTGTGTGAGAGCAAAAGGGAAAGCCTTTTTGAAGTATTCATCTTTCATAGATCATGTTTCAACATGGCTATACTTAAGCCCACTTCTAGCCTGACTCCTATAAAAGTTCAAAAGACCAGTCAGGCACCAACACTAGAACTGGTCTTGGAGGACATTACAAATCATACAGCTACTTCTCTCTTCCTTATTAGCCACGACTCCTTGAAACTCTTGGGTGTACAAGTCACTACCACCATTCCTTTTGCTCTGAAAATGGTTTTGTCAAACCATTAGGTTTAATTCTCCTAAAACACAGGTCAGATGGTGTCATTTCCCATCTCAGAAAGTTGGAATGGCACAACACTGCTTGTAGAGCAAACATACATTTCCTGGTGTTGCATTTGGGGCCTCCACAAGTAGACCTACTCTGTCTTTCCAGCCTCATGTCCTGCATAATTCTTCTGTAGTAGACCTATTTCAAGCAACCAAAACTTAGACTTTGTACCATTTGACTTTTTATGTTTATGCCATGCTCTCATTCTGCAATGACTCTCTCCCTTGTTCACGTTACATGTGGAATTCTTGCCATTCCTCCTAACGTCATCGGTTCAGATATTGCCTTTTCTGGAAATTTTTCCTGGGCTTTTTTTGTGGTTGTTGTTTTTCTTTGTTTGTTTGTTTGTTTGTTTTCCATATTCTCCCTTACCCTTTTATTTTCAGGTAGTTACCTATACGATTTTGTCTTCTAGATTTTAAATTCCTTGAGAATAAGGATTTACCCAGCTCTTACTTATCGTATCCCGCTGAGTGCCAGGCTTCTTTGGCCTTCATTGACTTGTAGCAGCATAACTCCACAGTCTGTCCATCATCACCTTCCCTCTGTGTCTGTGTCCAAATTCCCCTCCTCTCATGAGGACACCAGCCTTTGGATTAAGGCCCTCCCTAATCTGGTATGATTTCATCTTAACTTGATTACATCTGCAAAGATCCTCTTTCCAAACATGGTCATATTCATAGGTACTGGGAATTAGAAGTTGAACATACCGTTTTGGGGGACACGATTCAACCCACAACACGTGGTTTTATATTTTTTATTTATCATTCATTCATTCATTCATTCATTTTGAGAGAGTGGGAGTGAGAGAGGGGCAGAGAGAGGGAGAGAGAGAGTCCCAAGGAGGCTCTGTGCTGCCACTGTGGAGCCTGACACGAGGGTCAAACTCACAGAACTGTAAGACCATGACCTGAGTCAAAGTTGGATGTTCAATCGACTGAGCCACCCAGGTACCCCTGTTTATATATGTTCTAAAGAGAATTCTGTTTTCTGTACTCAAACTCATTTGAACTATTGCTTGTCACCTTTCAGATAAGTAATTTAGACTTTGGTCACTTTCTTCCTGCTCTTGATGAGTAGTTCCAGAAGTAAGACCCAGTTTCAGTTCCAGCCTGGCAGATCTCACCATCACAGACATTTAAAGCTGAAAAGAGTCCACCAAAGTCCTTTTGTTTAAATTTTACAGTAAGAGAAGGTAGATAAAGCATCTTAATTTTTGTGACTTGGGTCAGATGGCCATGACCAGAGTAGATAAATGATACCAGGGGCCTTACTTTCAACCAAGGCAAAGCAGTGAGGTAGTATTACAATAAATATCTTTAAAATAGATATTTTAAGGCAAAAGCCCAAGGCTTATTTTTTTTATACCTCTTTGAGTCATGCAAAGTTGTCCTTAGTAAAACACCAGGAACCATGGTTGTACGCACACAAGTCCCACAGTAACATTTGGTTGAATGTTGAAATGAATGTGAACATGCAGAAGATGCATGTGGCATGTGATTATGACTCAGGGAAGCCGTGTGGTATGGAGGATGGGAGGGAAAAGAGCTGACAGCGCACTGGGAGATTTCCTCAGATGATCTCCTTTAATCTTCACACTAGGTCTCACAAGTGCTGCTTGAGGGGGGACTTTCTCAAGGCTCTGACACCCATGGGAGGCAGCCCTGAGATTTGATCCCAGGCCTGCCTTACTGCGAAGCCCTCATTTAATCTCCTTTGTCCTGCCTGTATTTTCTTTATCAAATTACTCAACTGTAATTTCCTCTGAATTAACATGAGTGATGAAATTATAATTAGGCATTAAATAAGACAATATTCACATGGAAGATGGAGAGTGGAGTTTGCCTTATATTTTATAGAGCGTACTTTTTGAAGGTATTTGGGTCAAAAAATTAGACAATCCAACATATGCACTTTCCCCTTCATATCTTTTATTGCCGTTCTTTTAAAATTGGAAAATAGCATGAAACATTTAATAAGGTGGTATGATCATTATTAAATCTTAGCTCTTCTAGTCAGGGCTGTCTGCAGTTTGGTATTTGAGTCAGGGTTACTCCTCAAAAATAAGGACTGACCAACTTGCTGTGTACGTTTTAAAGCTATTTTGGCAAAGTGTAATTGTTGGGAGAAAATGGAACAGGAAAAAAGACAGGTAAGTCCTCCCTGCTTTTTCATTTTCAATAACTTCATTCAGCCTGTGAACTATGTCTTAATATTTTCAGAGGTTATTTTTTAAAGACTCTTAAAAAATGTTCATTTATTTATTTTTAAATTTTTTTGATGTTTTATTTATTTTTGAGAGAGAGACAGCATGAGCAGGGGAGAGAGAGGGAGACACAGAATCAGAAGCAGGCTCAAACCCACGTGGGGCTCAAACCCACGAACCAAGAGATCATGACCTGAGCTGAAGTCAGACGCTTAGCCGACTGAGCCACGAGGCACCCCTATTTATTTACTTATTTGAGGGTGAGGGAGGGCAAGAGAGAAAGAGAGAATCCCAAGCCGACTCCATTCTGTTAGCACAGAGCCCTACGCCGGGCTTGATCTCACAAACCATAATACGATGACCTGAGCAGAAATCTAGAGTGAGATGCTTAACCGACTGAGCCACCAAGATGCCCCCAGATATTTTTTTGTTATGTAATCTCTACACTCAGCTTAGTGCTCGAAGTTATAACCCCAAGATCAAAAGTTGCACGCTTTACCGAATGAGCCAACCAGGTGCCCCATAGAGGGTATTTTTAATGATTTTGTATGATTTAAAAATTTAGTGGTTTGGGGCACAGTCCTCAGGACTTTTTGGTTGTGACAGAAAACTAATTCAAGAATAGTGCTCACTCAAAAGCTGTTGGCTTCTATTGCCAACAGGAATCTACCTCATTCCACTCCTCCCCTCTGCTTTCTTCCACGTTGACTTCATTTTCAGAGATAGGCTTTTACCTCATACCGGCAAAAAATACGCACCAGGGTTATCATTTGCTAGAGGAGCAGCTAAATTGGGGGACTGACTTTCATAGACTAGCTGGAGGTCATGTCATGTGGTCATGTTTGATTAGCCAGGCCTGGATCACAGACTGTCTCTGTACCGAGAGTAGAAGAAAGCGATTTCTAAAATAAACTTGCCATGTTGTCATCAAAACTGGGAGAAAGAGATGCTTGGGCATGATAGCTTAGAATATAGGTTGTTAGAAGAAGGTACAGCCAGAGCTTTATATTTTTTGATGCTGGGATTTCAGAAAACTAATCTGCTACCCTAAAAGAATATATTCAGTATTAACTAACAATTGCCTGAAAAAGGAAAGAGCCAATAATGCACAATTTGTGGCTGGTTACCAGATGCTGTTACCAGTTTTTGTTTTTGTTTTTAAATTGTACCATTAACAATCCTCTTAAGTAATCATTAACATTTTGGAGCACTTATTGTGTGTCAGCCTCTATGTGAAACACTTTACATATTTCATTTAATTCCTATAGTGGCTTTATGAAGTTGGCATTAGTATTCTCATTGTGCTGATGAAGAAATGGAAGCTCAAAGTTTGGATTTGATGCAGATGTGTCTGATTTCACTGTTTCACTGCAGTTGCTTTTGTCAGTCCACCTGTGTGACTTTCTCTCTGTCTTCCATGCCTTGGGGACTCCTCCTCCTTCTCCAGGTTTCTCTAAGCAGGTGGCATTCCTTTTGCCTCCTGTACCCTCGCAGCCCACCACTAACTTATCAGTTCTGCCCCTGATGTCTGTTCTCTTTCTTCCACCTCCGTTGCTGTTCCTCCAACCTTCCTGATGAAGGGCCTGAACTCTGATAATAAATTCTCTTTGGTCTTCGTACCTCCAGTCTTAATCTCCCCACCCCTACTTTCCTTAGAGGAACCAGGGTGAATTTTTTTTTTAATGTTTTTATTTATTTCTAGGAGAGAGAGAGAGAGACAGCGTGAGCAGGGGAGGGTCAGAGAGAGAGGGAGTCACAGACTGAAACAGGCTCCAGGCTCTGAGCTGGGAGTCAGCACAGAGCCCGACGTGGGGCTCGAACACACGAACCGCGAGATCATGACCTAAGCGAAAGTCGGACGCTTAACAGACTAAGCCACCCAGGCGCCCCTTTAAAGTGTAGACCTGAGTTTATCAACCTTCGTTCATCTTGGTTTCTTATTGCACTTGGGGTGTGATTCTGACCCCTGCCTGTCTTCCTAGCCTACCTCTTGAGCTCTTCTCTGGCTTTTTTTTTTTTTTCCTTCTACATCAATCTTCCATCTCACCATGTCCCTTCGTCTTCCTACCCTATTCTTCATTCTCACACCACCTTATCTTTTTAAGTCTTACTTCTTCAAGTCCTATTTAAATATCACTTCTTAAATCCTCTGCCTGGCCGGTTGTTTTTTTATTAAGTAAGCTCTGCACCCCTCGTGGGGCTTGAACTCACAACCACAAGATCAAGAGTCACGTGTTCTACCAACTGAGCCAGCCAGGCACCCCCCGTCACTTCCTTAAATCCTTAGGGACTTCCCTTTTCCTCAGGTATGAAAATAAGAAACGCTCATCATATCCTTTTCCTTTTTGCACTTACGACAATCTGTAGTTATATATTTGTATCATTATTGGCCCAGTATTCCCAACGAAACCATGTTCTCCAGGAGGGCAGGGACCTAGTCTATTTAGTTAACTTCTGCATATCTAACATCCGGACCACAGTGCCGGAAGCATAGTAGGCATTCAAATATATGTTGACTGGATTAACAGACTAATAGCTGAGTATGTCCAAAGCAGTGCATTTTATATTTATGTTTTAACTTTTTTAAAGTAAGCTGTGTGCCCATCATGAGGCTTGAACATAGGACCCCAAGATCAAGAGTTGAACACTCTATTGACTAATGCTCCAAAGCAGTGCATTTTATTTTATTTTTAAAAATTTTTTATGTCTTTATTTTTTTATTTTTAAGAGAGAGATAGAGAGTGAGCAGGGGAGGGGCAGAGAGGGAGGGAGACACAAAATCTGAGGCAGGCTCCAGGCTCTGAGCTGCCAGCACAGGGCCCGACCCAGGGCTTGAACCCACAGACTGTGAGATCATGACCTGAGCCAAACTCAGACGCCCAATCGACTGAGCCACCCAGGCTCCCCAAAGCAGTGCATTTTAAATGATTGCCCCTTTTTATAGTTCTCACATTCTGATTTCATTTATTACTCAAGAACAAACTCATGTTTAGAGCAATTTTATCCCAACAGCTTTTAGTTTGCTCAGAATGTTAAAGTACAGAATTTCAACCAAGTAAATGTGAAGTTGTAATTGGCTTTATTAAGCAATTCACAAATGGGGTGGCATCCCATCCAGCAAGTAGAGGGCTCGCTGAAGAGTTGTACAAAATGGAAGGTTTTTGCAGGAAGGAGGATGGAATAAGGAGTTAATTGCAAAAGAAAAGAAAGGATTGTTTCAGGCTAGATCATTTTCCCTTAGGGGGAAGGGCTAGGGTCTTATCATGCAGATTACTTCATCTTCTTTTAGTCTTGGAGTAGGCGCATGTGACAGATTACCTCAAGTTAGTCAGAAAATTCCTGATTGACTGGTTAAGACTATTTCTAGGAAAGGCTGAAACTGCAGTTAAGCTAGGTGTTAAAGCCTGGTTTGGTGACTTGGCTTAAATGACACCATTTTGGGCGTGTGGGTTTTTTTCTTTTGTTTTTTTGTTTTTTTATTGTTGAGAGAGAGACAGAGTGTGAGCAGGGGAGGAGCAGAGAGAGAGGGAGACACAGAATTCAAAGCAGGCTCCAGGCTCTGAGCTATCAGCACAGAGCCAGATGCGGGGCTCGAACTCACAAGCTGTTGAGATCATGACCTGAGCTGAAGTCGGACACCTAACCGACTGAGCTACCCAGGCATCCCTGTGGTTTTCTTTTTTAACAGGAGTAAGCTTTGCTTCCTCCATTGCTGATTGTTATTGTTAGCAATTCAGATCCTGTACAGTGATGTCCTTCCTTTTCAAAACTTTTGTATCCAAGTCAGCTATAATAAAGTTCTAAATTTTAGGGTATGTAATTCCACTCAATTTTATCTGAACCTGGGTGGGTGGGAGAGGAAGAAAGGAGAAGGCTCTACTCACTTGCTCCAAATGGTTCCCTGGCCAATAACACAGAAGCTGGAACATTCCTATACCTCAGGTGTGCCATTCCCAGAAACCAGGCATCCACATTTAGCTTTCTCCACACATTCTTATGATTTTTGGTTGCTATGTTTGCCCAAAGTGGCTTTGGGAGGAGAAGCTTTCTCTCCAGTGATTTATAGTGATTTATTGTTTACAGCAGTCTTCCATACCTTTTCCATGGACATTGGTAATATTTGTATGGCTCATTGGAGCCCATAGACAAGGCTGTCTGCCCTGGTCAGAGGCGTCGTTATCTCTGCACACTTGGTGCCTTCTGATGCACATAGGCTTGTTGGCTGGGAATCTTAGCTCGCCATGATCATTCCAAGTGTTGTGGATAACATAACTTCTTTCTCTCTTTTTAATCCACAGTTGGTCATGTTCAGAGTTTGACCTGAGTGAGATTCGCCTGATAGTTTACCAGGACTGTGAGAGAAGAGGAAGACAAGTCTTATTTGATTCTAAAGCGGTTCACAAGATTGAAGAGGTGGCAACTCAGGTATGACATGCAGATTTGCTTTCATCTTTTTAATTTGTGCTTTTAACCACCTCTCGGGGCAGTCATTTATTAATTCATAATCTTCTCTGGGAGCTATACTGTATGTGTCATTAATGGTTCAGAAGAAGCATAAACAAAGGCTCTCTGCCACCCCAGGCTGTTGCATTTGTATTCTTACTAATATGCCAGGTGAAACTTTTAGCAAAGAATCACAACAGATGTTCAGCAGTGTACTGTAAATATTACTAGAGGTAAATTTGCTGGTGAGTTGCTATTGAGTAGGATTTTGATACCAAACATGTGCTATGTAATAGAAAAGCTGAGAACTCTAAAATTCATAGTGTTAGCCTGATGGGAAGTTAATAGATCATTCTGTCTGGTATTTCTCATAGATAGTAAGAGGTATTACATAGCACTGGGTTCAACAAAATTAAATAGCTTTCCTTACTATAGGGCTTTAGGATGCTAACATACACTGTCCTCTTCAAATGGGAGTGCTTCTTAAGCCCATCTGACCAAGGAAGCTATTTTTACTTCCTTTTTTTTTTTTTTTTTTTTTTAATGGAAAGCAGGGCTGGGGGTGTTGTGGGGTGGGGCATGGCAGTATCTGGAATGGGTAAAGTGAGGGGAGAGCAGCCCTTGATCCCTTGGAGCCAGAATAGGAAAGGTTAAGGTCACATGTCCAGGTGAGGAGTAGAGTCTGGTCCTCCCTGAGTCTTCCGGACATCAGCCCAGAGTCGCCTTTAGGCTTTTCATTCTATTCATGTTCAGTAGCTTGCTATCTATATGGACCAAATTCTGGAAGTTTACAGAATGTGTAGCTAAGTAAATGAATAGTTTATATCACAGTCTTTGTTGCATCAAGGCCAAGGGGCTGTTTTCCTGCTTTTGATAAGGATCATTTCTGCAGGAAGGAAGTATTTGGTTAAAGGCAGTTTAGCTGGGTAGATTCCATAGTGCTTTATAGTGGAAGTCTGCCAAGTAGCTAATCATTACAGTAGTTGTTGGGCTTGTTAGGTTGCGGGGGTGGGGAATCTCTCAGGTGATTCACCTGTAGCCTTTAATGGTAGATTTGTATCAAAGTTTAGGTGAGCCAGCACTTGACAGGACATGGTTTCCCCCTTAATTTCCCACATCATTTCCTGTTTCCCTGAAGGCCTTGCACAGATAGTTTAGTTGGAACACCCACACACCATCTCTAGGGCTCCTAATGGTGGTAACAGGTAGAAAAAAATTCTCGCTGGTTTCCTTTTTTTTTTTTAAGTTTATTTATTTAGAGAGAGAGTTCATGCATACATACTGGGGGGAGGGGCAGAGAGAGAGAAAGAGACGATCCCAAGCAGACTCTGCAGCACAGAGCTAGATGTGGGCTCGATTCTGTGAACCATGAGATCATGACCTGAGCCTTAATCAAGACTTGGAACGCTTAACCGACTGAGCCACCCAGGTGCCCCTTACTAGTTTTCAAAGGCAACTGGAATTTTGGTATATCAGAGCAGTGATATTCCTGGAGCTGGGAATATAAGCTTTCTTGGACCTGCTCATTTAATTTGAAAGATAGGTAGGTCCAGAGAGGTTTGTAACTTGTGCAAGGCTACAAAGAGTCCAAACAAACAAGCGCTTGACTCACCATCCCAGGTGCTGTCTCCAATTATAGACTGCTCAGTGTGTTGTACCCCAGCCAGAGGATCTAGCAGTCTGGGAGGCAGCTGTGGACTAGTGTCACTGTGGGCTCTCTGAGGGGCTGTGTTTCTGGCTGAAGTGGTATTAAGTAACTGCTAGATCTGAAGAGGGTGTTGAAGTAGTGCCCGATACCCGGGACTAACTAAGTATGACTTTGAATGCCATCACTGCTGGAGTGACTGATGTTATGGACCAGCACAGTTTGTGTTTTCTGTACATTCTTTTCCCATTTTCAGCCCCCCACTCCCTTGGCAAGCACAAAACGTCATGAGTTTGTATCAGGCACATGACTGCAGGCATTTGCATTAGACCACGAGTGTGACTGTCACATTGGAGATTAGATAAGCTGCAGTTGCATTCATGTTTTTCCAAGCAAAAGCTGCACACAAAAAAGCAAGTAAGACTCAGAATAGAAAACAACTTACCATGAATGGCACGGGATGCTTCTGTAGGGAGCAATATATTTTGGTGTAGGAGGAAGGGAAGAATTAATAAAGGTGCATCTTTAGACCTTTATGTCACTGTCATAAAATTAGCAGTGAACTCTACTTAGGGAATATATAGTAGACAATATTCTTTTACTCCTAACCTTTAAAGGCCATGTTTCCATCACATGATATATAATTCACAGGAGCTCCTGTTTCAGAGTTTTGGTTTATCTTTCACAAACACTCTCCTATTACCTTTAAAGGAGTGTAGAGGAGGTGTGTCATTAAAAACACAAACTCAGGCTTTCCAAATTAGTAATTCTGCTTTCCTACTTTCTTCCATTTGCCTGGTAAATTTTTAAAATTTGAAGCAATGTCTTTCTCCACATGAATTTTATAGATTATGACTCTCCTTTAGAGAGAGAGGTCATGGATCCTCTAATGACCAAAACAGAGAGACCAGATCTCAGTGATGATTTCAAGAATTGAAAGCTATCAAATCTATGAATTGACGTATAGACAGTAGTTGAATCACTTACGGTGAATAGTCCTACTACATGATCACCATCATCTGTCTAATTACCCTTCATCAGACCCCCAGGAACCACATTTTTGTCCTCACAGAGAAGGAAAAAAAACTGGTTTTCTGTGCAGCTTAGGAACAACATAACAGAATGACTTGACAAAGAAGTTCCCAATGAAGAGCATGCTGAGGAAGCCTGATATGCTTAGCAATCCCTTATCTTGCCTGTCTGTCAACCCAGAAAACAGAGGATGTCCCTATTAAAATGTCAGCGAAGTGCTGTCAAGGAAGTGGTGGCGGCGGCGGCAGCAGCAGCAGCGGTACCTCATCCCATAGTTCTTCCGGGGGATCTTTACAACACGCTAAGGAGCAGCTTCCAAAGTACCAGGTACAATCGTCCCTGCCGAGCGGGATACCCCATGGGGCTGAAGTCATTTACTGTGATTTCTCCACAGGGAATAATAGCTGCTGGAGGCTTCTACTCCAGGAACACGAGCATAAGTATTCCAAAGTGTGCTCTTAAATGTTTCCTGTCAGTGCTCTTTTCACATCGGCTTTTATCTCTTGATAAAAACTGTAATTGAGTAGAGGTGATCCGGTATAATATATAGTGAATGAGGAAGACATATTGCAAATGAGGTAAACGCTTTTGTTTTGCTCCCTTTGTTGTTAGAGCTAGATTAAAACACAGAGTTTTCCAGTTTTGTTATAAAAATTCTAAGGATTCTGGAAATGTATATGGGCATCCTAAGAAAACTGTACTTGTGTACTTGCCATAGAGGAAGAAAATCTTGTTTAGGAGAAGAAAGAAGCGGTAAGATCTAACTTGAGTGTGAGGGATAACGTGGCTGGTAGCGTGTGTGTGTGTGTGTGTGTGTGTGCGTGTGTGTGTGTGTGGCAGTAAGGGATAGGGATTGGGTTATTGAGAAATATTGGCTAATTAGAAATAAGGAAAGACATGTTTCATAAATACTGAAAAGGAGAAGGATGTAAACCGATGAAGATGTATCAAAATTCTTTTTCTTTTTTGACTCGTGCAATTTCCATGTTGCTGGAGAAACAAAGCTGGTAAATTGCCAGCAACCACAGGTCTATAGAACGTTGGTAATTTCACGTTCAGGATCAGTGCCACGCGTTTGCCCTTATGTCACAGTGCTCCTCAGTCTCCAGGCAGTTTGTGATTTAAAAAGTATACAGTGAAATTTTCAGCCAGTTGAGAATCACAATTGGTGGGTAGACCTTGTACCCCAAGGAAAAGCAGATTATAAAATGGAGGTGGTGGGTGGAAGTTATTAATAAAAAATGTGAAAGACAGTTGGTTTCTGTCTGCATGTAGTGAGAAGAGGTTGGCGTGAGCCTATAACCAGAGAGGAGCCTAGTTAAAACAAGGCTGAGAGATTTATGTTTCTCTTTCCTCCTCTGCAAACATGTATAAGTATGTTGTGTATGTGTTTGTTAGTGTGCGCATGTACGTGTGTGTATATAATATGTGTGTGTGGATTTGGAGTTTAATAAAAAGATTGAGAAGGGAATGTTAAGAATGATTCCCATGTTTTGGCTTGGATTGAAAGCATACTAGCAGAGAATGCAGGCCTTGATGGACTGGATCATAGACTGTTGTTTTGTCTTGGTCAGGCTGTGCTGACTCGTTTGGTTGACATTCGTATCTGTCATGTTCATCAGGTGTCTAGAAACCTGTATCCAAATACATTCATTCACATATCATAATACACTATTGTATAATATGTGTTATATTATCTTTACATATATAATGATATATGAATGAATGTACTTGGATGTAGTATTCTAGAGTTCAGGGAGAGGTCTGTGCCTGGAGATAAAAGATGTGGTGGATATTCCTATGTAAAGAATAACCAAAATCCTGAGAGGGGTTGAGAATGCAGACGGTGAGTAGGAGTGCCCTCTGAGAAACAATCCTGTTCAAGGGAAGATCTAAGAAAGAAGAGATTCAATAAGGAGGGTAAATAAGAACGTCAGATATAGTGAGAGATGTTTAAGAAAGGAAACTGGAAAGTATGCATTGAATTTGACAGAAAGGCAGAGGTCATCACTCAAAGACAGAGGTCAATTTGAATAGATGAGGCCGCAATAGGTTAACAAGCAGATGAGACCTGGGAAAATGGAGGTAGCGCAGGCCACCGTTTTGGATGATGAAAGGAACGAGAAAGACTGACCAGAAGGTACAGGTGTAAAATATTTGTGAAATATTTTTTTGTAAAACTTCAGAGGTATCAGACCATCTGTCATCTTTTGGACCCTCACAAATCCCTACCTGTGCCAATTGCCATTTTCATTCAACCTATTAGTTATTTAGGTGAATAATGCTGAACTATATTTCTATTCAGGATATATATATGTATATATTTTGAAATAATTATTTTTTTAAACTTTCAAGTCAGTTAACATACAGTGTAGTCTTGACTTCAGGAGTAGAACCCAATGATTCATCTCTTACATATGACCCCAGTGCTCATCCTGAAAAGTGCCCTCCTTATTGCCTGTCACCCATTTAGCCCCAACCCCCACCTACCTCCCCTTCCAGCAACCCCTCAGTTTATTCTCTGTATTGAAGAGTCTCTTATGGTTTCCCTTTCTCTCTGTTTTTATCTTATTTTTCCTTCCCTTCCCCTGTGTTCATCTGTTGAGTTTCTCAAATTCCACATGTGAGTGAAATCAAATGATATCTTTCTCTGACTGACTTATTTTGCTTAGCAGAATACCAAGTAAAGAGTGAGACCCTGTTTTTTTCAGAACTTTAGAGTTTATAAATGTAGATAATAAAAATCTTTATTTTCCATAATAAGATTAAAAATGATCTCTGAGGAAACACTTGGATCCTATATGAAGGTACTGTGTATACAAAATCAGGAACATAAGTAATAATTTGGGGAAAAAATAGGCAATCACCATTATGGATTAAGACTATAAAATGATCACTTTCTGCTTTGAGAAATAGTTTTAATTATCCATTAAGAAACTAAAGAAGGACCCATACATAGATCAATAAGTGTTATTTTCTTTGAAAAAATGTTTTTTGTTTATTTATTTTTGAGAGACAGAGAGACGATGCACAAGTGGGGGAGGGGCAGGAAGAGAGGGAGACACAGAATCTGAAGCAGGCTCCAGGCTCCAAGCTGTCAGCACAGAGCCCGACATGGGGCTTGAATCCATCCAAAGCAGGATGCTTAACCAACTGAGCCACCTAGATGGCCCAAGAGTTATTTTCTGTTGCATTGCACATCATGTTGTGGCACATATTAACTTTGATTTTGGTTTCTTTAACGTATGGCAGTACACAAGACCAGCTTCCGATGTCAATATGCTAGGGGAAATGATGTTTGGCTCGGTGGCAATGAGTTACAAAGGCTCCACTTTAAAGATACACTATATACGGTGAGTTTGAGCTTCTTTTTCTACTATTGTGAAAAATGGAATGGTGAAGCTGCTTTCTCAATTCAAAAATACTTTCTCCCCCTCCTTTTTTTTTTCTTCTAGTTCTCCTCCACAACTGATGATTAGTAAGGTATTCTCAGCTAGAATGGGCAGCTTCTGTGGGAGTACAAATAAGTAAGTGTGGGATTTTGTACCAATCCACCCCCTCATTTTTTTTAAGTGGCTGTTTCTGGAAAGAGTCGTTCTTTGAGAGCCATAAGGTTTTTAGAAATGAGAAGTGCTAACAGTCCACATTAACAAAAGGATTTTTTAAATGGCCATTTTCCAGTATATAATGTGTATGAAAAGGCTTTTGACTTTATTAGCTGGCCTTAAAGACAAATGCCTGTTTATTTCCCAATGCTATTTTATCTTAAACAAAACAAAACAAAACAAAACAACTGGTTGGTTAGTTAATTTATTTCTAAAGAAATGAAGTACATAGTGTGTTCTTCCAGGCTGCCGGGCACATGTATGGCGGGCTGGGCGGTATGTGCTCACCGTCTATTCAGCTGTCAGTGTCGCCTCTCTGACTGCTGGGTGCCTGGGCCAGGCGATACCCTGACCTTCACTCCTGAGTTTTTCCTCCTCTAATTTTATACTTCTTTGTAACTAAGAAAACTGATGTGTCCAACTTTAACTCTAATTCTGGTACATTTGTTCATATATTTTGAACTTTTCAAACAAATACTTCATATGCTTCATTTTTGAGTAAAACAAAACATTTGCTTTACTTTGGTAAATTTGAAAGAAGTTTGTTATAAATTAAAGGGGTATTCTTAGAGGTCAAATGAAAGCAGTTCTTTTTTTATAATCTTGGGAAATTAAAAAATATTTTTCTTTGTAGATTTGGTACCTTTGAGTAATTTTGCTTACTCTTAAAAAAATAATGAATTTAACTTGTTGAAGCATTTAACATTGGACTGGCATCACTTAAGTCCATATGGGAATCGGTGTTTTTTCTTCTGAGATACTCTTTTTCGGACCCTTTCAGTTATACACTAATTCCCTATACTAGAATATCGAGCTCAGAGTTAACCAAAAATTATTTTGGCCCTATTAATGTTATATTCTTCTTGAAGTTTTGATACTTGTTTTACTTGTTAATAAATCAAGTAAATTATTAAAATTGGCTTCTCCCACATTTGTGTTTATGAGTAAAAGTCTAATGTCTTAGATGTTGTGAAGTCAAACTCCTATGGGAATCATAATTGCTGTTATATTCTCCACCTGGAACAAGTGACTTGCTCATAGGTGTTAACTAAGAGTTAAGATGAATTTCATTTTGAAGGTTTATGTAAAATCACCCTTGAAATGAATGGTAACATCTTGAGTGTCAGCTGCTAAAACACAATTTAGAAATGAATAGCAATATCCTGGGTGTCAGTCACCAAAGCAAAATGTGTAGAGTTCCATGTCACATTATATAATATGGAATTGTTAGGAATGCATTCTTTAGTTTTATAGGTTGGACTGCCTCCAAAAAAGCTTTTCTTGTCTTTTCCTCCAGCAAATCCCCCTAAAGTTTAGTTTCCTTTGGTAGATATGAGACTTTATTCATTTATAAAGAAAAGTCAGAGCAACTGGTAAGTTGTCTGCTTTTGAGAGTTTGTTAGAAAACGGTGTTATTGGGGCTCCTGGGTGGCTTAGTCGGTTAAGCGTCCGACTTTCGCTTAGGTCATGATCTCGCGGTTCGTGGGTTCGAGCCCCGCGTCGGGCTCTGTGCTGACTGCCAGCTCGGAGCCTGGAGCCTGTTTCGGAGTCTGTGACTCCCTCTCTCTCTGACCCTCCCCTGCTCACGCTGTCTCTCTCTCTCCTAGAAATAAATAAAACATTAAAAAAAAATTAAAAAAAAAAAAGAAAACGGTGTTATTCACCTCTTGATATTTTTCTTCTCTCTCTCTCTCTTCCCCTCCTTCTCTGGATGTAGCTTACAAGACAGCTTTGAATACATCCACCAGGATCCTAATTTGGGAAAACTGAACACAAATCAGAATAACTTGGGTCCTTGCCGTACTGGAAGTAACCTAGGTAAACTCAGCCGCATAACTGGGCTCTTTCTTTCTGAATGCCACTACTGTGGGCGTGTGTTTTGCTTTATTTGAGTTTGTTGTGTTGTTTTGTTTTTTTTGCATTATCTTTAATCTGTGTTTATTTTTGTGTGTGTGTACTGTGTTGGCCCTCTTCTGTGTGTGTCTGTGTCTAGGTCTGCTGCAGGCATGCGGCAGCAAGCTGCTGCAGGGCGTAGCTGAAGGAGGACCTCTCCGGCTCACCCGGAGTGCTTCTTTCTTTGCAGGTTTGTGTGGAATGCTGAGAACAGTGTGACCCACACACATATTAGTAATAATTCTTGTGCAGTTTCTTAGAAAAAAAAAATCCTATTTGGTGCCTCTCGAGAAATCCCAGGGGCTCTTGAGATATTAGTTTCAAATGCAGCCAAGTGCACGGTGTTTTGAAAATTCCACCAATGGACCTCTATTGTAAGTGTCTTTGCTAATACCCTAGCATAAGCTGATTTTGATCTGAAATGAGCCCTTAGTGTTTCTAAGAGGATTATTTTTTTTTTATTTTCCTGGGCCTCTTCTGCTGGTCTGAACTGTTTTCCTTTCCCATGGTATACTTCTATCCATTTATTCACCTGCATCCCACCTGCACAGAGTTTCTCCAAAAGTCACCCTAATAAGAGCATGGAAGACCTCTTGCTCTCTTTCTCTCCTTTTCTTTTCCTCGGCTGCCTCATCTCTCTCTCTCTACTCTCCTAGCATTTAAGTTGTTTAAATGCAGTTTCTAGGTTCTTTACAGGTATAATCATCTCGGTCTCTATGGGTAGGTAAATTCTTAAATTTAACTAGCCTTGCTAGCTGATGCTGTTGAATGTCGTTGAAGTCTGGCATGATTAACAAGTGTGGGGAATCTTCATTACTAACATTAAAGGTTATGTTTATGGCAAATGGTATTCCTCATTCTGTTCTTTGTAGCGGGAAGTATGCTAAGCACTATTAGTTAACTGACATGCAGATGAAACTGACACCCTCCCACCTACTTAGAGTGAGGCTAACATGTTTATATGCTCTCTTTAAAATGATGAAAATAAACATTCTTCAAAAACTATCTGGAAAGTATAATAATCAAGCAGGACCCTGGGCTTCTCACACATTGTAGAGCTTACTATAGCAATATGTCTTCTACCCTCCAGCTCAGTATGTGTGATGAATGTGAAGCATTCCTAGAAGTCTGTAATACTTTAGAGTGTTTTCTAAAATTCATGCCAGGATATAAGTTTTTGTCAGTAACTCTGCAATAGCACTGGGTGTATATGGAAAAGAAATGGAGGAAGAAATATTAAAAAATGAATGTGCTTTTTATCTGCCAAGAGAGTGGGTAATAAACAGGGAAACACTTTTTAAATTTATGAAATGATATTCAAATATTTCTGTTCCCTAAGTTGCCTATAGTTACTAATAAAACTGATTATAAAGCATTTTGAAAATACAGTGCTATTTAAATATTACTGATGAAGAAAATGGCTGGAAGTACCTGCCTGAGAATGTTTGTTCATTGTATCAACTGCATGAATAGTTTATTATTCAGTTTGTTTTAGAAATAGGCATCACTCCAACAAGTTTTTATGCTACAGTAGGTTAAAGACAGGTAATTACTTGGTTCTGTTTTTAGTCTCACTGTTGTTTTTTATGTATTTAATTTTGCTTTCTGGTTAATCTTTATATATAAACATATGCCAATCATCAATAACAGTAGCCTACTTTTAAATGTAAAAATCACTGTAATGGTTTTTAAACAGCTCCTTCTTTGGAAATTCAGTAACAGTGTTACCTTTTGCCTTTATCTTAGCACATAGCACTCCAGTTGACATGCCAAGCAGAGGACAGAATGAAGACCGGGACAGTGGCATTGCTAGATCAGGTATTTGCACTTCTTTTTATACGTTTAGTTGATAGAGTGAACTGTCTATAATGTGAAGTAGGTGGGAAAATAGAAGACAGGTCTCATCTTCTGGGTGTTTTTCCTTTTCCATATTCTTTTTTTTTTTAATTGATATTTATGTATTTTTGAGAGAGAGAGAGAGAGTGCGAGCAGGGGAGGGGTAGAGAGAGAGGGAGACACAGAATCTGAAGCAGGTTCCAGGCTCTGAGCTGTCAGCACAGAGCCTGACGCAGGGCTCAAACCCACAAACCATGAGATTGTGACCTGAGCTGAAGTCTGACACTTAACCGACTGAGCCACCCAGGTGCCCCGAAGACAGCAGTTTTGACTGAGAGTGATTTTGGTTCCATGCTGGTACCCATTTCTTCTTGCCTGGAAATTTAACCATAACAAAACTAGCCCCAGTGCCAGCCAAGTTCAAGTGCCCCCCTGCCCAGGGCAGGGAGCTGAGCTTTGGGACACTGAGATCTTCAGTGCTCATTCACAGCCTTTGAGGAACTGATGTACTGATGTAGCTCAAAGCTCAGCTACTCCTCTGGTGAGAATGCTGACAGTGCCCCCTAAGGAATGGGGAAATTATCCTAAGCACCATTAAATACACATAGAAATTTAAAAAGTTCTTTTAGCATTTCATTAGTTACTCTTTACCTTCTCAGATTTTATGTTTGTACAAAAGTTGCTATAAATGAAAATGATACAAGTCTAAGCAGCAGGAATTACATTTTTGATCAAGGGATCACTGCCCAAGTTTACAAAAAAAGATTATGAAGATGAAAAGCAATCAGTTATTTTTATTTAACCATAAGTAAAGTGTGGTGTGCTTTATATATGACATATATAAACCAAATAAGGGGATCCAGCAAGAAATGACATTTCATTTAATAACTCAGGAGCAGAATTGTACTGAGTGGGATGAAGGGCCCTGTTACCACACAGAAGGAACTTGAGGACTCCTTTGAGCTGTGTCTAAGGGCAAGAGCCAGACACAGAAATGAAAGGAAGGTGAGGACAAAAAGCATCTGAAGCACTGACTGGCGGGCCTGTTTGGTGAAGATGCCGTGTATCACTGGTAAAACCAGCGGGGTGCTCTTAGCCTTCAGTGGAAGGCAGAGGCTATGTGTCTTATATCTGTTCATCAGGCAAAAATAAAAAACCTCACCCACCTCCAAGGTCTTCATTTCTAGATCACGGCTTCACTGCCCTTCCTCTAAGTGCAGAATCTACCTCAGATCCAAAGCACAAATCAAAAATCATAGCAGAAACATATGCAAAGGCAGAAACCAAGAGATCTTAAAAGCAGTATTAGAAAAGTTTAAGGCTTGAAGGAATGAGAGAAGGGGTAGCCAAGATAAAAGCCAGATCAGCCTGACTCTGGGACAGAAGAAAGGGTGACTGGTAGGCTCTCCCACAGTGGTAGACGAATTTACTTCTGCAGAGAACTTTCTTCCTCTGATTTTATATTCAATTATCAACAAGCAAATTCCCAGTAAAATTGGCTCAAGGAAGCCTCCTTTTAAAAATAAATTTCTCACGGGGCACCTGGGTGGCTCAGTCGGTTAAGCATCCAACTTTGGCTCAGGTCATGATCTCACAGTTCTTGAGTTCAAGCCCTGCCTCGGTCTCCATGCTGACAGCAACAGAGCGGAGCCTGCTTGGGGTTCTCTCTCTCCATCTCTCTACCTCACCCCCACTCACGCACGTAATTGCTCTCTCTCTTTCACTCTCAAAATAAATATATAGACTTTTAAAAAGTAGTAAAATAATCAGAAGAACGATATGAGAAAAACTTTAACAGGTATTTTCAAACATTTTTATTCAAGTGTTTTAAAATGAACCTTCACTGTAAGAATACACATCATCATAGTATTCAACTAGGACATGTGTTTTGGCCACTCTGCAGGTACAGGGTGGACCGCACCCAAAATTTGGTCCAGATGTCAAGACTGATGACACCACACACATGCAAGAGGATATGAAAATATTTATCATTCACATAATGACACTCTCTCTCTGGTGAGAGCAGGATGGGCTTCCCAAGCTGGTCAGAAAATGACTCGAGAGGGGCGCCTGGGTGGCTCAGTCAGTTAAACGTCCGACTTCAGCTCAGGTCATGATTTCGTGGTTCATGGGTTCGAGTCCCACGTTGGGCTCTGTGCTGACAGCTCAGAGCCTGGAGCCTGTTTCAGATTCTGTGTCTCCCTCTCTCTCCGCCCCTCCCCTTCTCATTTGTGTATATTCTCGCTCTCCCTCAAAATAAATAAACGTTAAAAAAAAAAAGAAAGAAAGAAAATGCCTTGAGAGACAGGGAAAGGAGATGATCTTCAGGTTTTTATGATGGTTGGGGTGGGGCCAAGGTGAGGGCTTCCACACATGGGTTGAACTTCCTCCTGGTTCCAAAGGAGAGAGCCCCTAGGCTTTCTCATCACCTTGCCCAGATGTGGGGCAGACAAGGAAGGAGTTTGGGGGCAGAAGCTTCAAAGGTATCAGACATCAAAAAATGGAGTCAGACTCTATTACAACGTGGGTCACCATTGAATAATGCCAATTGACATCCCATTTGGATCTGAATTCTTCACTGACTTAACTGATAGAGTGCTTTATAAAGAGTGGCAAGAGTCAAGGGGGGTACTGCTTTGTTTGTCATCTGTGCAGGGGAAAGGCCACGGGGTCCTGATGACCTTGTGTGTATACATGTAGGCAAAGTTTGACTTCAGCTCATGTGAGTCTTGGCGGCACTGCTAGTGCTCCTCTGGGAATACAAGAGAACAGGAGGCCCTCAGGAGCTGCTGGGACATCATCTCCCACTCGCTTTCTGTCTCCCCCAGGAAGTTGTCGTAAAACGTTGTCTCCTCACCTCCAGGATTCAGATAAGGTGTGGAGCTTTCTGCCCTGGCCTCCTGAGACTAGAGGTGCAGACTAGAGAACTGCTGAGCTGTAGTCTACAATCTGCTCCCCGGCACCAGGCCTCCTACAACTCAGGGTGCAAGCAGCCGATCCCTTTCATGTCCTTTTTGGTGTGTGAGGCAGGGATCACTAGCGACTGGCACTTTTGGTTTATTTTTCTTCCCACAGACTCTGTAAGAAACTGTCCCAATCTAAAAACGTCTTGTTAGTCATTGCTGTCAAGTCTTTACTTTGGGCTTTGCCTTGCCTTCAGTATGTGAATCGGCAGTCTGTAATGCAGCTTGGGCAGAACTCCATTTCTTCATTTCTTTATACTTCTCCTATTTCAAGTCAGAGCTTTGGTTATTCTCTGAGAATGAATATTTATTTATCTTCAGTCTCACAGATTTGCTGACTCTTATGCTTTAGTTTTTCCCTTTCTACCTTCACATTCTTATTACCTGTTTAAGAAAAATTAGAATAAAAAACTAATGCAGTTTGCATCTCAAACTATAAAGGGATCTAGAATAATTCTAAACAAAGATGTGTGATATAGTTGTGGGGAGATTTTAAAACTTTATTAAAAGAAGACCTAAGTGAATGGAAAGAGAGAGATGAAGTTTCACAAATAAATATAAGTTCAGTGTGATTTTGATTAAAATTCCTTGTGAAGCTAGACAAAATAACTCTTATTTATATGGAAGAGCAAAGAACCAAGAGAGTTTTTATACTTCCTCAAAGTCTTTGTAGACATTTCATTCTTAGACTGCAGACTATGAAAAGGCATAGAAAGGTTAAATAACTTGGCGCATAATTGTAGAGGCTGGATCACCAAGGCTGGGCTAGAGTTTATGTCCTAGGTAAGGAATTAAAATTTAAGGTATTTTCAATGAAATACTATTCAGTGCTAAAAAGGAATGAGATATCAAGCCATGACAAAATATGAGGGAGACTTAAATTGTATTGCTAAGTGTAAGAAGCCTATCTGAGAAGGCTGCCGACTGCAGGAGTTCAACTGGATGACATCTGGAAAAGGCAAAATCACAGAGACAGTAAGAGGATCAGTTGTTTCCAGGACAGGGGCCAGGGCCAGGGAGGGATGAGCAGATAGAACACAGAGGGTTTTTAGGGAACTGAAAATATTTTGATTGATACTATAGTAGAGGGCATATGTGAGTACATATTTGTTCCAACTCACAGAAAGTACATTAAGAGTGAACTCTGCGGTGAAGTATGGACTCTGGGTGATGATTATGTTTCAGTGTCAGTCCATCAGCTCTATCAAGTCTACCACTCTGGTGAGGATGTTGATCATGGGGCAGGCTCTGTGTATGTGAGAGCAGGGGCTATAGGGAAGGAACTCTGTATCTTCTACTAAGTTTTGTTATGAACCTAGAGCTGCCCTAAAAAATAAAGTCTATTTTTAAAAATTAAAGTGTTTGGAGGCACCTGGGTGGCTCAGTCGGTTGAGCGTGGGACTTTGGCTCAGGTCATGATTTCACAGTTCTTGAGTTCGAGTCCTCTGTCAGGCTCACTGCTGTCAGCACAGAGCCTGCTTCAGGTCGTTTGTTCCTCTCTCTTTCTGCCCCTCCCGGGCTCACACTCTCTCCCAAAAAATAAACAAAATTAAGGTGTTTTGAAATCGTGATGGTGAGGACATTCTGTCTTTTCACTGAAGGAACTTGATAGGAACTTTATTAAAACTTACAATACCTGGGATGCTTTTGAGGACCCCACAGAGTCTTAAAATCAGTCTGTGGTTTGGTAACTACAGTGTGTTAACTAAAATTTGGTTTGCCAATTAACGTATTTGGTTTATTGGAAATGGCATTTTCCTGTCAGACAACAATTACAGCTCTATTAATTGACCTTTAAAAATGTTTCTGTTCTGTTGTAATGGGAAATACAGCGGCTACACTGGAAGGAAACTTGTATTTTTCAAGTGTTCAAGCAAAAACTCTACGGGAAGTACTGTCAGTGTTAAAGTAAAAAAAAAGATGATTACTGTGTTTTGGATGTAGCAGCCTCTGTGTCAAGTGTTAAAAGCGTTCAGGGTCAGAGCTGTGCTACTGCTGTCCACCACCACCGCCTCACTACTGCCACTACCACCACAAACCAGCAACAACAACAAAGAGAATTTTTTTGAAATGAAGGTAGGAGGAAGAAGAGAAAATCCAAATGTTCTGTATACAGCTTTGGCCACAGGAAACTTTTAACAAATTCAGACTTTGAATTCTCTATAGCAATTTGTTTCTCTAATGCTTTGTTTTGTCATAATTATCGATTGAGACAGACATCACTGTTCTTCCCATAACCATTTGCTCACTCTTCATGCAGCAACATTTCTTGAGCCTCTTATGTGCCAGGCATTTTCGTAGCATATGATCGTTGAGCTCATGGAGTTTATATTCAATAGAGGAAGCACAGATAACAGATAGTAACATGTAGGTAAGCACTTACACTGAGGACAAATAAAACATATGGGCTGCTCATGGGAGGCCTCTCCAGGAAGGTGAAGTTTACAGCTGACTGGGTTGCTGGTGGTCACAGGCTCCGTGAAGATCAGAGCAAAGAGCATTCAGGCATGGGAACAGCAAAGGGCAGACACCGGGAGTGGAAACAGGCTTTGGAGCTTTGTGTATAAGGAATAGCAAGGGGGCTGGAAGGTAATAAGAGGGCGTGGTATAAGATGAACTTGGAGAGGAAACAAGGGGCCTAATCACATTAGCATTTTTTTTTTTTTTTTTTTACTATGATGGGATTGTTTCCAAATACACACAGACCAGTGTCAGTCCAGGCTGCAGAAGAGACAGAAGAGTCTAGCCAACTATCAATTGCATTAAATGTTAATGGAACAGATACTTAAATCCACCCTTTTCTCATGAAAATGGCAGTGAGTTGTAGGCCAAAATTAGGCCTGTTCTTCCATTTGAGAGTTATTACCTAAATTTATAGCTTCCTATTGTGTGTGATCAACAGTGATATACCACAGTACTTTAACATAAAAATCATATTAAGTAATATTAACATATTTTGATAAGGGAGATGCTTGATAGCACTAAGCCAGCACTTTAGCTTAATATTTCACTTGTCAACCATAAAAATTTTTATTCAGTATTTTGTAATGAGAAAAGGATTATTCTCTTCTGTTTTTTATTTTAAATTTTTCCATTCTTTTTCATGTGTTTATTACAAGTCCTAGGTTGTTTTCATAATTAACTAATCAGAGATAATAATGCTGTAGTACTCCAAAATGTCATATACTTAGCTTTTCTGTTCCAGGAGTTATCAGAGGGAGTAAATGGCTAGCATTCATTGTGGGGGCTAAGTATTTTACATGTATCGATTTGTTTAATCCTCACAGGAACCTTATGAAATAGGTCAGTGCTTTTCAAAGTTTTCTTTTGTTTGTAGTTCATGCTAATTAATGCATTTAATGTTATGATCCAGTAACAAACATCTTTATATATAACAAATAAAAGTTTTGTCAGTTAATAATTAGCATTGCAATATGCTCTTGGTTTTTTTCTTTTTTATTTGTTATTTTTTTATTTAAAAAATTTTTTTTAATGTTTTATTTATTTCTAGGAGAGAGAGAGANCAGAGCCCAGTGCAAGGCTCAGTCTCACCAACTACAAGATCATGAGTTGAAATCAAGTCGAAATCAAGAGTCAGACACTTAACCAAATGAGCCATGCAGGCTTCTGCTTTGCTTTTCTTTCTTTCTTTCTTTCTTTCTTTCTTTCTTTCTTTCTTTCTTTCTTTCTTTCTTTCTTTCTTTCTTTCTTTCTTTCTCTCTTTCTTTCTCTCTTTCTTTCTCTCTTTCTTTCTCTTTCTTTCTCTCTTTCTTTCTCTCTTTCTTTCTCTCTTTCTTTCTCTCTTTCTCTCTCTCTCTCTCTCTCTCTCTCTCTCTCTCTCTTTCTCTCTTTCTCTTTTCTTTCATGTTGGTGTCAATTCACTAGATAATTCACAACTCACTGGCAGATTGCAGTTCTCATGAAAAAATACTGAGGTATGGTACTTTACTGTCCTCATTTCACAATTGAGAAAGCTAACAGGTTAAGGAAACTGCCCAAGGGTTACATGTTACAGTGGGTGAGTAGCAGAGGTAGGACTTGAACCAAGAACCTGGGCTTTTACTCAGTTTACTAAACTGAATTGTAAAGCAATACATTTAATTTCCAGAATAAATTTGGCCCTCAGAATCATCTCCATCTTGCTTCTGTGACGGAAAAAAAGTGTTTATAAAACAAATACTACCCCTCAGCCTTGTCTTCCATCTGCCAGGAAGTTGAATTGATCCACATAAGTCAGGGGGAGAGACAGGGGACCCTAAAGATTTAGGAATAGGGAACGAAGAGCTTGTGTGCCTTATAGGGGACTTTTAGAACTTGAGGATGGGGCACAAATGTCTAATTGGGATTTTTTATTAAGCAATTTTGTGTGATTTTGAGGAAAAACTCTTTTCTGTCTCCCTTAAAAATTCTCAGGAAGATTTCCCACCACTGGTACTTCAAATATGGATCTGATCTTGGACAGTTAAGTCCAACCTTAGGGGTGAAACCAAGCAGAGCAGAGGCAACCTGTTGGGGCTGGCCACATCTGGGTGATACTTATTCACTAATGATTTATTAATTGCCTACTGTGTTCAAGGAGCTGTCCTGGATACGAGGGATGCAAAGATGATTTCGATCTACCAAACACATTTGTTATGACTACTAACTAGATTAGAAGAAAACTGTGTCATGCACCTCTGCTGTGAATAGAGCTTTGAGCCATTTTGCATCTAATGTTGTAGCCTGGCAAGTTCACTGCTATTCACATAGACTTGAAGCTCCGTGCAGGCGGATACGTGTCTGTTTTGTCCACCAGTGTCTCCCAGCTGCCTGGCACAGCACCTGGCACATTGTATACCCTCCAGCATTTGCTTATTGATTCTTGTCTAACAGCCAAGTAACTCCTGGGGTATTTAAGAGATCAGGTCAGGGAGTCCGGTTATTTACATCAGCCTATAAAAGCGTAAATTAAAATGTAAAACTTTACATGGGGAAATGCCTTATCAAGTGATATCCATGAGCATAATATAGTATGTGTCCTGAAATCAATTTCCTTTGTCCTGTGATTTGCTTCTGAAAACATTGGCCAACTTTCAACATAGCACCCCATTTTCTTTTCTGCTGGACTGAAGTGTCTAATTCCTTAGCCCAGGGAAAGGAAAAGGAAAAAAGTCTATCTTCTTTCATTCTTCCAAACGAGTAGACATGCATCAAGCAACTCTGCTTTGTAAGAATGCCTTTGCCTACCCTGAAAGGGACGGGTCCGTCGCTGCCTCTTAAAGAAGTCTGGGCTGACATGTCAGCTTACACTGAGAGCCTAAGTGTAGGCATTTAATACATTGCAGCAAAAAGAAGCAGAGAGAGGCTCTGAGGCAAATAAGTAATCCAAGCAGAAAATATATTTAAGACTAGAGGTTGCTTTTTCACAGCCAAGGAAGTGGCGATGGGGAGCTGGTTGCTGGAGGGAAGGAGCATAAATAAGTTCTGGGTGTTTGGAGATAGGGGGTTGGGAGAGAGGATACTGTGCAGACTAAATAATTATTTACCTAGACTTCCTCTCAAAATAGACAATGAAGAAGTAGTTAAGAGGAGAAAATATATGTCTGTAAACATTGTATATGACATTAGTTATCAGGTAACAATATTAACAATTGTGATGTGTGGACCATTGTATCAGAAATCTGCAACTACATTCTGACTTAATTAGTATTAATTATGTTGACTTTTTTAAAAATTTTATTTCTAGAAGAGAGAGAGGAGAGAGAGAGGGAGGGTCAGAGAGAGAGGGAGATACAGACTCTGAAATAGGCTCCAGGCTCTGAGCTGGCAGTCAGCACAGAGCCTGACGCGGGGCTCGAACCCACGAACCACGAGATCATGACCTAAGTGAAAGTCGGACGCTTAACTGACTAAGCCACCCAGGTGCCCCAATTATGTTGCCTTTTTAACGTGGGGCCTGGTATTGATGCATTTGCTATGTCTATAATCCCTATGTTTTAAATTTATTTTCCTTTTTCAAGGAGGTTTTCTTTGTTAAGAGGGAAGTCATAAGTCTCCCCCTGCTGGATATGGCTGGTAGAACCTGAAAATTTAGGTCACTTGGCACGTATGTTTTTATGTAGCTACAGGAGGATTCATTTACCTGGACTCTCAGCTTTCAAATTTTCTTCCCTACAGCCTCACTGAGCAGCCTTTTGATTACGCCTTTTCCATCTCCAAGCTCCTCCGCATCCTCTTCCAGCAGTTACCAGCGCCGCTGGCTTCGAAGTCAGACCACAAGTTTGGAAAATGGCATCATTCCAAGGAGGTGAGTTGCAAGTTTGCTCTTGCTGAGGAAGGTACTAATTGTAGGCAGCTCGAAGAAACTGGCAGGGCTCACCTATTGTCAGTGGAAAAAGAGCTAAGACTTCCTGATTAGCTCCAGCTTAGGCTGAAAATTTATAAGTGGTTAAGTTTTATAAAAAGAATAAATATAAAAGCCAAACAACAGTCTGGTTTGGAAGACACTGGGGCATATCTGGGTCGTTGTGCCGTGGATGAGCAGGACTTGGTGTTAATTTAAAGTGAGTCTACTCCCTCATTGAATTGGCTCCCTTCCAGATGTAGCTCTTGTGAGTTAGGGGGTGGAGTAGATTCTCTGGCTTCCTGGGACACCAGTGTGCTCTTTGAAAACCTGTGAACTCAAGGATGGGGACATACTCCTTTCATAAAACTTAAATTCTTATACTACATGATCCCGAATTTGATTATAAAGATGGCAGCAAGGTGTATTCTGCCTTCATTGCAATTGAAGTTTAGATCTACAGTTTAGTTGTTTTGCAAAATATGCATTTTTGGCTCATTATGACGTTACGTCTTCCACCTTCTTCTTCCTACAACCTAAAGCCTTAAAGGGAATTAACATAGGTTGTACCTATAAAAATTCACATGTAAATTAGTTGATTTAGTGAGTTGGCTAGTGATTGCCATGTGTGGGAACCTGTGAGGGTGTAAAGATGATTCAGTTACATGCCTGCATTTGTGCACTACTAGTATAGTTTGCTGACTGATGGGGGAGATGATTTGTATGTAAGTAATGGCATAAGGATATTAAACTGTAGGGCCGCCTGTGTGGCTTAGTCAGTTAAGTGTCCAACTCTCAATTTTGACTTAGGTCATGATCTCACAGTTCTTGAGTTTGAGCCCCACATTGGGCTTTGTGCTGACAGCATGGAGCCTGCTTAGGATTCATATTCTCTCTCTCTCTCCACTCCTACCCTGCTCACATGCACTCTCTCTCTCAAAATAAATAGACATTAAAAATTTTAATAAAAAAAGATGTTAAACTATAAATGTCATGGGCGGGGCATAAAGCACTTTGGGACTTGGAGGAGGAAGAGAACACCTGCTGGTGGTCATGGGGACATGGGAGAGCCATGCATGGAGGAGATGGCGCTTTAAGAACAAGCTGAGAAATCAGGTCAGGGTGTGTGTGTAGCGCATGCCAGGTGGCTTGCTTCTCTTCTGTTATTCTCACTATCCTAGCAAGCTCAAGCAAGAGAGAAACATGGCTGCTTCACTCCCTGAGGAACTGTTTTGTGGTTGGTGGACTTTGGTGTGAGGACAAGTCCTAGGTCTGCCACTCACCAGGTATATGTGACAATGAATTAGTGTGGATCAAAGTGTTGCTTCGGCATCTGCATTATTTATACTAGTGCCAGCCTCACAGTGTTGCTGGGGGAGTTAAATAGATACAGCAAGTCAAGCCGAGCTAGGACAAGACACAGTAAAGAAAATACTTGTCAGGATGATTTATTTACAGTTATTGCCGTCATCGTCATTATCACTACAGTTATTGAGAAAAGGCGTCCCACCGCCCTTACTACCATTACAGCAGCTTCTGGGATTGAAGAAAATTACAGGTCTTAAGAAGCCTTCCACTTTATGCATCTCTCTCTTTTTTAAAATGTTTAATGTTTATTTTTGAGAGAGAGACCAACTGTGAGTTGGGGGTAGGGGACAGAGAGAGAGAGAGAGAGAGAGAGAGAGAGAGAGAGAGAGAGAATCTGAAGCAGGCTCCAGGCTCTCAGCTGTCAGCACAGAGCCTTTTGCAGGACTTGAACTCACAAACTGTGAGAGGATGACCTGAGCCGAAGTCGAACACTTAACTGACTGAGTCGCCCAGGGACCCCTCTGCATCTCTTTACTAAAAATGTTTTTCCATCCCTTCAGGATTAAATCTAAAGTTGAATAGCATTCTCCAACCCACTCCTCTGAAAATTCTTCAACATTCTAATTTGAACTGAGATCTGGCTTTGGAAACTAAAGAATCTCTAATGAACTTATACCTATAATAAGTATTTTTGGTTCAAAAATGAAAATACCCCCAGGGATGCCTGCGTGGCTTAGTTGCTTGAGTGTCCAACTCTGGATTTTGGTTCAGGGCATGATCCCAGGGTCATGGGGTCAAGCCTTGCATCAGGCTCTGTGCTGAGCTTGGAGCTTACTTGGGATTCTCTCTCTCCCTCTCCCTCCCGTCCTCTCCTCTGTTCGCCTTCTCTCTCTCTCTCAAAATTAAAAAAAAAAAAAAAAAAAATGAAAAGGAAATCATTCACAAACCTCAGAGCATTCGCTTTNAATTAAAAAAAAAAAAAAAAAGAATGAAAATGCAGAGCCCTTTTGTTCAAAAAGTAGGGAAAATACTATTAAAAGGTACTAAAATGTAAAGGTTTTGAAAATTATTTTACTTACAAACAAAATATAATAATAGGGAAACAAAGTATAAATTACAAAAATAATATTTTGGCATCATAATTTTACATAATAATGCTATATCTTGATTCATCGTAAGACTTTTCTGGCTCACTTTTCTATATTCATTTGTCAGGTTACCAAAATTTATACTTTTTAGCAACTTTGCTTTCAATTGATAATTGAAAGCAGCATTAGTCACTCTTGGCAAATGCGAGATGGCAAATGATTTTTGACAATTTTTTATTTTGAGAAAGATCTTTCTTCTGATGTAACTGTTACTGGAACTTTATGTGTTATGAAAACATTGGATTAAGTTTCTGATAAACTTTCAAAATATAAATTTCAGTGCATCCAGATCTGATGATTCTTGTGGAACAGTTTTTCTAAAAAGATTTTAATTCTTCACACAAATCCATTTTGTACAAGACTGAATTTAATTTTAAATGTAAATTTATACAAAGTTATTTTAATGTCTCCTCTGACATTTTCTGTAACTCATGAAGGTCTTACAAGAAACTGAAAGTATCTTTATGAGTTGTATGTAATTCCAAATGACTTTTTTCATTCTATCACTGCATCTTCAGTTATAAGGAAAATTTCTTTAAAAAAAAATTTTTTTTTAACATTTAATTCTTTTTGAGAGCCAGTGAGTGGCAGAGCACAAGTGGGGGAGGAGCAGAGAGAGAGGGAGACACAGAATCCGAAGCTGACAGCTCAGCGCCCAGTACAGGCCTCGAACCCACAAACTGCAAGATCGTGACCTGAACCAGAGTTGGATGCTTAACCAACTGAGCCACCCAGGCGCTTCAGGAAAATTAATTTTAAATAGGCTTTCTTATTAATAATTTGTTTATCTGAAGCTTCATATGAAAAAAAAAAAGGTAACGGGTTTTTTCTCTGTCCGGTGCAAATATCTTTACATTTAATTTCTATTTCTTTGCCTGTAGATACTTACTTTGTAATGTTGCAGTAGTTTTCAAAACCGTAGCTGGTAAACTGTAAAGAATCCTGATTACTCCTAGATGTGCTTTATTGCAGTGTCTACTGTGGGCGCTTTGTGATAATTCACCGTCTTGGGTCTTGGGTCAGAGTTAAATATTTGTGCAGACTCTCCAGGGACAGGCCCTGATGATGGATGGGCAAGCTGGCCTCGCACCGTGGGTCATGGCACTACCCAGGTCCTTCCTCTCCCCCATGGCTGTGGCTGCTGCTGTTGCTGCTGTCACAGCCACCAGTCTGGGCCGAGATCCCAGGCTTGCTGCCCTGGGCCTCCTTCTGCCCTGGACTGCCCAGACGTGTGGGCGTGTGCCTGACTGCCTGGCTACTTGCTCAGTGTCTGGGCCGCATGCCCTTAAACCTGAGTCCACTGTGCACTCTGCAGCCTGGTGTCTTCACTGCTCACTCACATGCTTCATTGTCCCATCAGACTTTACCTACAGAACACACACTCAAAGAGAAAATTCCTAAGAATTCAAGATGGCAACCGCAAAACATTAAAAGCAAGCCTGGGCCCCATCTGGGAACAGGGCTCCTGTGTGAGTGGGGTCTCATGCCCGTGAAGCTGGTACCCAGAGAACGTAAATGCGGCTGACATTTTGAATTGATCACTGTGCCTATGGAGCCCTTCATTTAAGATGTTGCAGTTGATTTCTTACTTTTGGCAGGAACGGGGATAGGAAAAGTAGTTTTTTATGCTAGACAGGAGAACCGTGGGTACCATAAATATGATTGCCTCTGGCTTTGAGAGAAGACGCACAGTAATCAAAAACTTCCTAAGAGCTAAAGATAGAAAGGATGATTTCACAATCCTTACCAGTTGGCTCTGCACTGGATACTTATGTCTCCAGGCCCCCTGCTGTGCCAGGTGGTAGATTTTGGTTACTGGTTGGGGAGTCGGGCTTGGGGAATTAACCAGCTGGTGGGAAAGTACCCTGTGACAGAAGAGACACTGCAGAGATTTCATCCCTTAGTGAAGCTCCTGAAACCTTAAAGGACCAAGGCATTAAATATCCCAGAAGGGCTTTTGATTTGAATCATTAAATTGAACCAGCCGTATACAGTTGCTACAGGTTTGTTCTCTGACTTACAAAAATGGCAGTTTCATATGTTCCAATATAATACAGTACTGTGTGACCCGATTCGCATGGTTGGTCTAAGACTACAGAATGAAACTCTGTTGCTTTAGAATCCAGGAATGCAGTGGAGAGAGGGACAGCTGGGTGGCTCAGTCGGTTAAGCATCTGATTCTTTTTTATTTTTATTTTTTTTACATTTTTAAAAAATGTTTTTATTTATTTTTCAGAGAGAGCATGTGTACATGAGTGGGGGAAGGACAGAGAGAGAGATAGAGGGAGACACAGAGTCCAAAGCAGGCTCCAGGTTCTGAGCTGTCAGCACAGAGCCGGACGCAGAGCTTGAACTCCTGAAACTGTGAGATCATGACCTGAGCCCAAGTTGGACACTTAACCGACTGAGTCACCCAGGAGCCCCAAGCATCTGATTCTTGATTTCTGCTCAGGTCATGACCTCACGGTCATGAAATCGAGCCCGAGTAGGGCTCTGCACTGGGCATGGAGCCTGCTTAAGATTCTCTCTACTTCTATTCTTCAGCCCCACCTCACCCACCCACCCCCAGAAAAGAATTCACTAGCGAGATTCAGTGAAGCAAGTAAGAGCTACCCAAGCTATTGTAGCTGTGGAAGTTTTTCAGAAATTCAGTAGGTGGCACTCTCTGCTATGTTAAGACAGAGTTGGCTATTGTTTATAAGGTAGCGATGAAGACGATGCATGAAACCACACAGGGTTAAGTATTTATTACAATTTCATTATTAAGGACCACATCGGCCAAAGATGAATGGACTGAAATGGTCATTTTACTTTGGGAAAAGAAGAGAAATATGAGATGCCAGACCAAAACAAAGAAGAAGAAGAAAGGGTTGCAAGAAAGTGTTGGTGAATATAATCTCAGAACTTCCTATATAAAACAGAAATAAACTGGTGCAAAAACCAAAGTGATAGTACAGGTAGTTTGGAAAAGGAGAATATTTACCGTATGAAATTTCTTTGTATGAAATTAAGTAAAATTCTAAGATAGGCTCAAGATTTTTTCTTTCTTTTTTTTAATGAGCAGACAATTCGGATCTAGGGATTTTTCAGAGAGAACAGTTGATGAGTTATTATAATGCACAGCATTTACAACAGTGCCTGGAGATCATGCCTCCAGTGGCATGTCTGTTAGTGAGTGCCTATTGCTGGCTTATCAACCACATCTACGTCTCTGGGATCTTGCTTGAAGTTGAGAGAAACAATAGCATATCTTTCCTGAAGTTAGAACAAGATGTCTATCCCCTTTCCTTTAAAGTAAAATGGCTTTCCTGACCAAAAAACTTTTGATATATGTATGTTTTCAGAGACATGGATATGTTCGAAATCACAGGAACATTGTAGGCTATGAGTGAAGCACTAAACAAGTTTAAGATCAAGAGTATGGAGGCCAACTGCCTTGAATGCTGCCAAGCATAAGTAATTGTTTTGTTGTAATTTGTGGTAAAGAAAATAGAGGAAGCAGTACTCTCCCATATTCGGCAAAGATATGAGACTAAATGGTGAAGTCAGTGAGCAAGAGAAAGTTAATTGCATACTTACCGTGTGCCAAGCAAGCCGCTTTCGTTTGCAATATATTATGTCCTTTCCTTTTGATATCTTTGTAGAAAAAAAGTATTTTCACTTTTGCTGTTCATAGCTATGTGGTGGTTACGCTGTTTGTTCAGAATAGTTAAGTAAAAGGGTTAGGCCATATTTGTGAGTCTTAACCCTTTAGACAAATTGAGTATATATTCATAATATTTTGGCCTCATGATTCTCTTATCATAGAAGCAGTCTCTCAAAAGAACCTTACGGTTTTTTTGTTTTTGTATTTATTTATTTATTTATTTATTTATTTATTTATTTATTTATTTATTTATTTAAGATTTTAACTACACAGAAGAGAGAGAGGTCTTTCTGCTTGGGGGATTGATTTCCCAGAGAGCTTAATTAATTAATTAATTGCATGGCTTAATCTGAGCATTTACTGGAGTAACTTCATGTAATGGATTTAATAGCCTTGGGAAAGTCAGCCTCAACTACCAGTACATTTCCAAACATGATGCATTGGTTAAACAGAATACCATAGGATCATTTTCCTTCTAGTGTTCTTATCTTTTGCTATGTATCAACCAAAACAAAAGGCCTATATTTTGAGTGACCATATGTGTCCCGCCCCTTCCTAAATACCACCAATCTGATGTAAAATAATCTAAGGGATAAAGACTAAGAGTCTAACAAGAGGATAGTTAAGGTTACTTTTAGTTTTTATTTAAGTTTCTTTTCATGTTAAAAAATACCATGTGGTAAGTTGAGGTTTTCATTTTTCATGACAGAGAATTCGAGGAAAGAATGAATTGCACATAGATTAAACTCTTGGTTAAGACTCTGAGTGTTCGGATTAGCTTCTTGAATGGCATCCCTTGGCATTGCAGTTTATCTTCAATGTGACTCTTTGATGCATGGCAACTTTTCAAACTTAATGTTCCTGCAGGTCAACTGATGAGACATTCAGCCTGGCCGAAGAAACCTGTAGTTCTAATCCGGCCATGGTTCGGAGGAAGAAGATTGCCATAAGCATCATCTTCTCCCTGTGTGAGAAAGAAGAAGCACAAAGGAATTTCCAGGACTTCTTTTTTTCTCATTTTCCCCTGTTTGAGTCTCACATGAACAGGCTGAAGAGTGCAATTGAAAAGGTAAGAAGAATGGCATCTAGGGGCACCTGGCTGGCTCAGTCAATACAGCATGCAACTCATGAGCTCAGCGTTGTGAGTTCAAGCCCCATGTTGCATGTGGAAATTACTTAAAGATAATATCTTAAAAAGTGTCAAATAGAGAAGTGATTGTGATGGGGCTTTAAGATGGTAGAATCTCATGGTTTATGATCAGATCACTTTTTCAGAGAACTTAAATCACCTGCCACAGTAATAGATCCTTCGGTACATTGATATTAGATATCAGATATTAGATTGTCTTAGGAAAGGAAATTACTGCTTTCTGATGACTTAAGTCATTACTACAATGACTGTTTTCTTTATAAGATTATTTTATTAAGAAAAGCCCAGTGGTAGACAGTTATAAAGGAATTTCTTCTCAGAGGGTAATTTGGTTTCTTTTTTCTTGTTCAACGAAGGCCATGATCTCCTGCAGAAAGATAGCAGAATCAAGTCTCCGTGTCCAGTTTTATGTCAGCCGTCTGATGGAAGCTCTGGGAGAATTCAGGTATATTGACAAAGTCTGGCAAATCCAGCAGGGTAAATTTATAAGTGGCAGTAGCAGTGGCAGCCATGGATCTGGGGATGCATAGGGACATTACTTGGAAGAATGTAGGGGCTGGCAATTATTGGTCACTTTAGCAGCTCCTTCCTTCAAGATGGAAACCCCGATCAAACGGAGCAGAAAGTTTAAGTCACACAGCACCACGTTATCCACACTACTGCCTGACAGTCTGTGATTGCTTTTAATGAGATGAATGGAGAAAACTAATATTTAGGTGTCTCATAAGCCTGTCCATTATTTCATGCTATCCTCACAAAAGCCCTAGGAGTAAGCACTATTAACAGACCCCATTTTACAGTTGTGAAAACTTGAGTTCAGGGACACTTCTCCAAAGCATAGGTCAAGAGGGGCACCTGGGTGGCTCAGTTGGTTAAGCGGCTGGCTCTTGATGTTGGGGTCATGAGTTCAAGCCCCATGTTGAGCTTCACACTCGGTGTGGAACCCACTTAAAAAAAATTAAAAAGAAACAAAAATAAAAAGAGCAAAGTGTAGCTTTGTATATGTCAGGCAGATATACCTTCTAGCTTACCAGGACAGTCCTTGTTTATACCCAGTGTCCTCTCATAAGTATCCTGATGTGATCACTAAATTAGTGTGTCTTCAATGTCAGTTTTTAATTCATGATCTTTGTATTCTGGAGACTGGTTTTCTATAGTCCTTGGTACTAATATCTGGGTAGGAAGGTATAGTATAGAGGGTGGGGTTCTCCTTCACCATGTTGACCCTTGGTTCTTGCAGCATTTCTTTGAGCCAGTTTCTCAATGGGGAGTGGAATCATATTCCAAAGTGGTCATGAGCTAGTAAGTCAAAATGTTATTCTGTAGCTGAAAGATAAAAGAATTTTTACAGGGGTGCCTGGGAGGCTCGGTTAAGTGTCCAACTATTGATTTCATCTCAGGTGAATATGTCAGGCAGATATACCTTCTAGCTTACCAGGACAGTCCTTGTTTACACCCATGTCCTCTCACAGTTCATGAGATCGAGCTCTGCCTTGGGCTCCACACTGATACCCCACATTGGGCTCTGTGCTGACAGTGTGGAGACTGCTTGGGATTCTTTCTCTTCCTTTCCCTCTCCCTCTCTGCCACTCGTGCTCTCTCTTTCTCTCTCAAAATAAATGTGAAAAAAATTATAGTTTTTAGAATTTTAGAACTTTTTTTATAGTTTATTTATTTTGAGAGAGAAAGAGAGCAGACACTTGGGGAAGGGGCAGAGAGAGAGGAAGAGAGAGAGAATCTCAAGCAGGTTCCACACCATCAGCACAGATCCCCATGCTGGGCTCAAACCCATGAATCTCAAGATGATAAACTGACCTGAGCTGGGACGCTTAACAGACTGAGCCACCCAGGTGTCCCTAGAACATTTTTTTTTTTTTTTTTTTTTTTTGATGATTAAGGTATATGTTGGTGAATTCTATAATGCTACTTGGGATAAAATCTCCAGTGGTCTTTGAACCTTGGGCTATGTATAAAGTACTCAGCTAGCACATTTGTCATTATCTGGTGATCGTTAAGAGCTAAGTCATATATTTGAGAAATAGTGTGAAGTTGTGCTAGTTCAATGAATGTATTAACTTTTCAGAGGTCAAGAATCTGAAAGTACAGAATCAGAAAGCCTCACTTATTCAAAGCCCACATCTTATTCTTCCTTCAACAGCCTACCCCTCAAGAAATGGTGACAAAGTACAGTGTTATCAGCTGGAGACCTAGTTTTAGTAAATAATTCCCATTTCTGTGTGACTGTAACCTGTCACTGCTACCTAACTCAGCAAATGATTTTTGGCCAAGGTGGCATTCTCTTGTATCTCAGTTCGTTTAGGCACAGAGCTAGGAAATCAGAGTATGTCTTCTCTGTCTTTATGTGGAGTGAATACGTCCTCCAGTGGAGGTCCTAAGCTGAGTTAGTGTACTCTTTGGAAAAATATGAGTCATGAAGCTTGGAGTAGAGCCCTTGGCACCAGGTGTTGCGAGACCTACAGTCTCATCCTGCCCTTGTCATTCAAGGTCTTATGTAAGTAACTTAATTTCTCTAGGCCTCAGTCTCTAAATCTGTAAAGTGATAGAGCTACATCTGTCAGTTTCGCTAATGGCTTAGAGCTCTAAGAATTTGATTCTGCTAGTCCATGCAGAAACGCGGTATATGGTATCGTGAAGAAAGCCATTTGTGTTGTTTGCTCATCTGAAATGAATAGGGTGCTTTGGTGTGGAGAACTAAAGCACTACCTAGCAGTTGGGAGAGCTGAGTTGCTTTTGGTTGCATTTTTAAATAGCACTTGCTTGCTTTCTTCCTTTATTTCTTTACTATAAAAACAGATGTAGATTTTGAAAGTAGGCATTGTGAAAATAAATCATTTTAGAAATGGGTATTTTACATCAAGGGGTAGTATGCCTTTTCTGTAAAGAGTCTCTGTCACAGCTCCTCAACTTTGCCATTATGCAAAAGCAGCAATAGGTGATGTGTAAATGAAGGAGCGTGGCAGTGTTCCAATAAAATGTTATTTACAAAAAAGGTGGCAGGTTTGGCCTGTGGATCATAGATTGCTGATCCCTGTTTTATATACTGCTTGAATCCCTTAAGGGCTACATAGATCCAGATTATCGTTTTCTTCTTTGTTCCTTTATACAGAGATTATCCAAAGTAATATTTGTGACAGTTCTATGTCTCCCTTGTCTTTTCTCTAGAGGAACTATCTGGAACTTGTATTCTGTTCCAAGGATAGCTGAACCCGTATGGCTCACCATGATGTCCAGCACCTTGGAAAAAACCCAGCTCTGCCAGCGCTTCCTCAAGGAGTTTACGCTTCTGATAGAACAGATCAACAAAAATCAGTAAGCTTTGAATCTCAGAAGCCTTTTTTGCAACTTCCATGGCCCTTGCCTGTGGCGTATGTGAAATCTTCCTGCACTGACTCATCTGGTTGTGTTTTCTTCCATTTCTCCAAGGTTTTTTGCTGCCTTACTGACCGCAGTGTTAACCTACCACCTGGCCTGGGTACCGACCGTCATGCCTGTTGATCACCCTCCCATCAAAGCCTTCTCAGAGAAACGCACCTCTCAGTCAGTGAACACGCTGGCCAAAACACATCCATATAATCCTCTCTGGGCACAGCTGGGTTAGTACCTAATTTGACTGTTTGGAGACTCTGTGGGATGGAATGGAGAAAATGCTAGAATTCTTTGTTGATATTGGCTCTCCATCCCAACAGTTCAGGAGTTGTCACTGGGCAGGCAGACAGTAGGAGACTGGCCCACAGGGTCTGTCTGTAAGGCAGCCCCTTCTTCTCCTTTCCCCCGCTGCTGGCAGCTCTGTTGTGCTCTTCTGAGGAGGTACAGGTAAATCGCTCTCCCATACCACAGTGGCAGTTCACCCCAGAGCAGCGTTTCTTAACCTCAGCATTATTGACATTTGGACCAGATAATTCTCTGTGGGGTGAGGCCTGGGAGGGCTGTCTTGTGCACTTTGGGTGTTAGCAGCACCACAGGCCTCTGTTCACTAGCCACCCGTGAAAACCCCTTCAGAGTTGTGCCACTCCAAACAATGTTCCTGGGTAGGAAGACTCCAGCAGAGAGCCACTGCCCTCAAGGATGGACTCGGTAGGGAAAAAAAAATAAGAGAAAAAGAAAGTAATATACTGTAATTTTACTACCTTTATAACTTTAGCTTGAGTTAGGAACCTTGGCTTTCTCTACACCACTTCCCTGCAGTTAGTTGGTGGCATTTATTTCCTCAAAGCTTTACATAGGCATGGTGTAGAAATCTAGTGCTTTGGCATAGTTGGTTATACTTGTGAGATCACAGTGGCATATCTGGGTTCATGAGGACAAGAAGTCTACTCTTGGACCTCTCACTCATCGATCATGTAGACTGACAAAGTTAAACTTGCTCCTCACTCTGATCCAGATCCTATGTTAGATGCCAGCGATGTGGAGTTAACACACGCTGCTTAGCTTGGGGAAGCTAGCCACCTACTGGAGGTGGCAGATTTGTATTCAGATGATCTCAGAACATCTTGATTACTCCTTTGATAGGAGAAGGATGCAAGACAGAGACAGTGTAGTGTGAAAGTTAAGGGTGTAGGTGCCAGAGCCAGGCTGCATAGATCAAATCCTATCTCTTGGGTTAAGTGACTTAACCTCTCTGTGCCTCAGTTTCTTTACCTGTAAAATGGGATGATACTAGTTCATGGCTGCCGTGGGATTTAGTTCTATATAAAGCACTTTTGTTATTTATGTTGCTGATGAAAATATTAACGTTAGAGGGGCACTGGGAGATAAAATGAGGGAATGGAGGGGATCTTCAGGGAAGGCTTGCTTGAGGAAATGTTAAAATGGCATTTTCCAGAAGTACAGACTAGGGAAATGCACTCTAATCTTAGAAAATGACATGTTATAATAACAGTAATGAAAGCTGACACTATGAACCAAGCATTGTTTTAAGTGCTTTTTACGTGTATTAATTAATTAGACTCTCATTCCAAACTGATTACTGTTTCCCTCACATTATAGATAATAAAGATGTCTTGCCCTTGTGACCCGGATTTAAGAAAGAGAATATATGTCTCACAGTTAAGGGGATAATAGGTACATGTTAAATGAATTAATTAAAGAATTTATGGATGTTAAAAATGGGCTTATACAACCAGTCAGTACCGAGCTCAGAAAAGAACTCCGAGCATGCCTCACTCTGGGTCATACGGTCTGGAGAGGACAGGACATTATTGTTCTTGTTATGGAACAATAGTCTTGAAAAAATGCAGTATCATTTAGTGGCATAGGGAAGGGGGCTAGATATTAAGGAAACATGGTGCTTCATGCTGCTGGGTCACCCATTTAAAAACAATGCTAATTAGCCAGTGTGCATTTAATTAGATGAATGTATTTATAATTAGACATGCTTCTCATTTGAAATTTAACTAATTGAGAGCCTGTGTTCAGCATTCCAAGGCAAAGTCCCTTCCTATGAGCTCATAGTCATGTGGCAGGTCATGTATCACTGAAAGTGTCCAATCCTTCCCTCCCCCAGGCAATCCGCAGGGGTCTGGCTGTTGACAGAGCCCTGTGAGAGGAGCTGAGGCCCTAGCAGGGTCATGTGATAGCTCTGTAAAGCCAAGTGTAAGTGGTGGTTGCGTTTCCATCATTACAAAAAATCAAGCAGCTTCAGAAACTTGACAGGGGAGCCACTTCCACTTATTATTATTTTTATTGAATATTTACCAAGTCACAGCAAATAGGAAAATATAAATTTCTGGGAATATGCAATGGTGCGGAAGTAATTTTATTCCAGGTCCCAAGTAATAGAAAAGACTCTGTCTTGAATTATTTCAAAGGCTTATTCGAATGCTTGCCAGAACAGGTACCACTGCTGTGCCCTCCCCTGCCTGGCTCCTTGGCACCCCCAGGAGACAGGGGAGGGAAGCTGGAAGCAGCCAGCCCTCGGGCTCTTTCACACCCCCACAGGCCTCCTCTCTAGGAGCTCTGCAGTCCTCACCCTGCTAACACAAGCACTCCACACAAGGACTCTCCATAGCTGGATCAGCAGCCATTAGTGGGTTGTGGAAGCACTTTAGTGGGTCAAGAAAGCATTTAAAAGGTCCGTACAATAGAAAATACCGGAGTGACGCATATACTGTTTTGTAAAACGTTTGTTTCGGGGGTGAGTGGGGTTGCAGCATACAATGTATTTCTGTCGTGGGATGGGTATGCATACTTTGAAAGGCAATTTCTTTCACCGCTGATTGAAGGAGTTCCATGTGGCTCTCTTTTTGACACTAATGACTTCAAGAATTTGTGGAAATGAAAAGCAGCTTTTCTCCTCATAAAACGTTTGGGATAATTGGTTTAAAATAATATAAGTTTAAAAAGTCTGAAATTTCTTCCTCATTTTTTTTCTCTTCAAGTTTAAATTATTTTTCTCCGAATGCAGTGGAAATAGACTAAAAAGAATGAAGATAATCTAAAAAAATGATACGGAGAAAATTCTCAGTTGCTTCAGAAATTAAACAACCCATTTTAAATAACCCAAAAGGCAAATGATACTTAACAAGAGAAATTAGAAAATAGTGAACGAAATGATAATAAAGATAGAATAAATTACAATGCGTGGGATTCGGGAACTGTGTGAAGGGGAACTTCATAGCATACACATTTATTAGAATGTAATCTAGGAGTAAGTGGCCCTTTAAGATCCTTGGCTTCTCCCCTGGTCTCTCTTTCAGTTGCTCCCTCCGTCTGTTTCGGTGTCTCCCTCCATATCCCCCCCGCCTTCCCCACGGTCTCTCTGTTTACTGTCGTCCCCTAATAGCGCTCCTGCATTCTCACTTTCTAGCTTTCCAGTTTCTGTCTTTTCACTGTCCCCCCGGGACTTTGTCTCGACCCCTCTGTGGGCATCACCCGTACTGCTTTCCTCACCTCTTTTGCTTCTCTCAGATTCTCTCCTGTTTGTACCTCTTCACCTCCAACCTTTCTTTCTCCTTTCCTTTTACCCTTTGCTCTGTCGTCCTCTCCTCCTGGACTCCCCTCTTTCTGTTCTCCGGGCTAACACTCTCTTCCCTCCGCCTGTTCTTCTCACTTCCTCCCTGCTGGTTGTCTCCTTCCCTTTGGGTCTCTCCTCTCCCTGCAGCTGGCGCCTTCCTGCCTTGTGCACTCTCTGCCTTTCATCTCTCTCCTTCACTTTCAGACACTTTCTTACCCCTGTCTTTCTCTCATTTTTTCGCTCTTTTAAAGTTAACATTATATATATACTATATATTATATATATTTAATATGTTTTTATATTTAAACATTAATATTTATTAAATATTAATATTTAATGTTAATTAAATATTAATATTTATATATGTAAATATTTATTTTGAGAGAGACTATCAAGCAGGCTCCGTGTTGTCAGTGCAGAGCCTGAAATGGGGCTTGAACCCATATACCGTGAGATCATGATCTGAGCCAAAATGAAGAGTTGGACGCTCAACTGACTGAGCCACTCAGGCACCTCTAAATTTGTATTTTAAATTCTGGTTTTAAAAAAAGCCCAGGGGAAAAAAAAAAGCCCAGAATGTTGCATTTGCCGTCTCAACCATTTCTAAGTGTACAGTTAAGTAGTGTTAAGTCTATTCACATTGTTGTGAAACTTCTTCATTTTATAAAATTCTACTCATGAAAACAAAGGCATCTACTTTAAAATTAGTGGCTTTGTCAGTCTAGGACTCAAAAACTTGTCTTCCAGTTGAAGATCCAGTAAATCGGTAATAGTACAGGTCTCTTATATTAATGATGCGTTATTTTATGAAGCTTGACCTTAAAGGCACTGTTTCTACACACATTCCTGCCATTACTTTATATAGGTTAAATTATTACAGATTGTATTTTTTTTAGATTTTAAAAAAATGTTTGAGAGAAAGAGTGAGTGGGGGAGGGGCAGAGAGAGAGAAAGAAAATCTCAAAGCAGGCTCTGCTTTGTCAGCGCACAGCCTGACTTGGGGCTCAAACCCATGAACTGTGAGATCATGACCTGATCCAAAACCAAGAGTTGGATGCTTAACTGACTGAGCCACCCAGGCACCCCATAAGTTGTATTTTTATTTTATTTATATTTATATTAAAAATTTTTTATGAATATAATTTATTGTCAAATTGGCTTACATACAACACCCAATGCTCATCCCAACAAGTACCCTCCTCAATGCCCATCACCCACTTTCCTTCCACCCTCCCATTCACCCTCAGATTGTTCTCTGTATTTAAGAGTCTTTTGTGGTTTGCCTTCCTCCCTCTCTGTTTGTAACTGTTTTTTTTCCCCTTCCCTTCCCCTGTGGTCTTCTGTTAAGTTTCTCAAGATCCACATATGAGTGGAAACATATGGTATGTGTCCTTCACTGACTGACTGATTTCACTTAGCATAATACCCTCTAGTTCCATACACGTTGCTGCAAATGGCATGATTTTGTCCTTTCTCATTGCCAAGTAGTATTCCATTGTATATATAAGCCACATCTTCTTTATCCATTCATCAGTTGATAGACATTTAGGCTCTTTCCAAAATTTGGCTTTTGTTGAAAGCACTGCTATGAACATTGGGGTACATGTGCCCCTATGCATCAGCACTCCTGTATCCCTTGGGTAAATTCCTAGCAGTGCTATTGCTGGGTCATAGGGGAGTTCTATCGTTAAGTTTTTGAGGAACCTCCACACTGTTTTCCAGAGTGGCTGCACCAGTTTGCATTCCCACCAACAGTGTAGGAGGGTGCCCATTTCTCCACATCCTTGCCAGCATCTATAGTTTTCTGACTTGTTTATTTTAGCCACTCTGACTGGTGGAGGTGATGTCTCAGTGTAGTTTTGATTTGTATTTCCCCAATGGTCAATGACATTGAGCATCATTTCATGTGTCTTTTGGCCATCTGGATGTCCTCTTTGGAAAAGTGTCTATTCATATCTTCTGCCCATTCCTTCAGTGGATTATTTGTTTTTCAGGTGTTGAGTTTGGTGAGTTCTTTATAGATTTTGGATGCTAGCCCTTTATCTGATAGGTTATTTGAAACTGTCTTTTCCAATTCTGTTGGTTGCCTTTTGGTTTTGTTGTTTGTTTCCTTTGTAGTGCAGAAGCTTTTTATCTTGATAAGGTCCCAATAGTTCATTTTTGCTTTTGGAGGTGTGTCAAGTAAGAAATTGCTGCAGCTGAGGTCAAAGAGGCTGTTGCCTGCTTTCTCCTCTACGGTTTTGATGGTTTTCTGTCTCACATTCAGGTCCTTTATCCATTTTGAGTTTATTTTTGTGTATGGTGTGAGAAAATGATCTAGTTTCATTCTTCTGCATGTTGCTGTCCAGGTCTCCCAGCACCATGTGTTAAAGAGGCTGTCTTTTTTCCATTGGACACTTTTTCCCGCTTTGTCAAAGATTAGTTGGCCATACATTTGTGGGTCCAATTCTGGGTTCTCTATTCTATTCCATTGGTCTATGTGTCTGTCTTTGTGCCAATACCATACTGTCTTGATGGTTACAGCTTTGTAGTAGAGGCTATGGAACCACGAAAGACCCTGAATAGCCAAAGTAATATTGAAGAAGAACACCAAAGTGGGAGGTATCATAAACTGTATTTTTAAGAGCCTTCCATGTTTTCCTTTTTCCCTGTTTATTATTAAAATGTGCAATACCAAATGTTAAATGCATTGCTAACAAATATTATCATTCTGAGTGGCCTTTCTTTCTTCTGTTTTTTTTTTTTTGTACCAGATTTAAGATATGTAATAGTTATCCTCTTTATTAACATTGAGACTGATTTAACAAAAAGAACCCTTGAATTCCTGAAATGACTGATCCCCTTGCAGCAACGATCAGTCAAGAAAGTTTTCTCAAACAGAAGTACTTGTCCTAGCATCAGACTACAGTCCTGAGTTAGTCTTTTGAATTCCTGAATGATCTGTCGGTTGCAGAAGCCTCAAAGATAAAGCTTGGTTAGCCTGTAGTCTTTTTATAGAAAGGATTCTTTAAAGTCATGTGTGTCCTGCCCTTTAAATGTTCTCAGGAGCAGTAGCTTTATACTCGAGAATACTCGAGTATACTCGAGGGGATACTTCCTGATGGCTCCCAGGGGCAAGTACTTCCTGATGATCTCTATAACTTTTTCCTGTCTGAATCTGTTAGTTTAATTAGTTTTATCTAGTATGTGTCCTAATAAAAATGCATTCCCCTCTTTCTCTAGATGCATTCCTCAGATGAGTTCTAACTTCCTGGGTTCTTATTTATAACTATTACCATGTACCTCCTCTCCTTTATTTAGTATCTTTTCAGAGTTTTGATTTATTTCATCATTCTGATTGTTTTCATAATTATGGTTTCTAACTCAGGGTTGGTTATCCAGGGATATAAACAGGATAAATCCATGCGAAACACTTAGCACTGTGCCTGCACACTCAGTAAATGTTGGCTTTTTGTTGTAATTTTCAGTATTATTATTATCAAAGCATCTCAAACAGTAGTCAGGGTGTCAAATGGCAATCCTTTTAATAGGCATTTAACAAATACTTTTGATGGAAAGCTTATACTGCGGCGCTCATTGACATATTTGCTCTTATTAGCCCTTTTTCCACCGTTAAGCTAAATTCTTGTGGTTCATTAGATAGTTTTTAATCAACTTGTCAGGATATAACTTATGAGACATATTTTCTTCCAGTAGGATTTTCATGTGAAGTAATGGAAAATATTCAGATTCATTAGTCATGACTAAGTGATTTCTTCTTGTTAATCACATTGATTCTACTTGGTGTGTGTTTGTGTGTGTGTGTGTGTGTGTGTGTGTGCGCGCGCACACACGCATGTATTGAAGGAATTCTGAGCAGGCCATTTCATTAAGCATTTTGAATTGATTCACTACACTTCTGTTGAGAGAACAGAATTTGGATTTGGATTTTACCCCAAGGTCTATTATCCTGGGATTCTTCTGGGGGGAAAAAGATCGCATCATTCTTGTTTCCAAGATACAGTATATGATTTGGTCACGTGCTGAGGGAACTGGCTCCGGTGGGAGCTGGCCTGCCCAGCGAGCTGTGTGGGAAGACGTAATAAGCCTGGGGAGGCCTGTGTACACCAGCACTGTACCCATGCACCAGGAGTGGTGGGCCACGGCCTTACACTTTCCCTTACAGAGGCACAACTAAAACATGGCCATTACTAGGAATTGCCTCTTGGCCCCAGTCAGGTGTGTGAAGAAGCAACCCAAATTTGGGAGTATAAGTCCTCTGTTTTACTCTCTTGTAAAGACTGACGTATCCATGACATGCTTGCCGCAAACAACTCTGTCTGTTTTGTTCTCCAGGCGATCTTTATGGAGCCATTGGCTCTCCGGTGAGGCTGACTCGCACCGTGGTGGTGGGGAAGCAGAAGGATTTGGTCCAACGCATACTTTATGTCCTGACCTACTTTCTCCGTTGCTCTGAGCTGCAAGAGAATCAGCTGACCTGGAGTGGGAGTCACAGTGAAGGAGAACAAGTGTTAAATGGGAGCAACATCACCACAGCCTTGGAGAGGGGAGAGGTAGAGGATTCTGAGTATGTGGTTGTCACGGTGAGGAGTGAGCCTGCTCTGCTTCCCCCCATCCTGCCACCCACGATGGCTGAGGGAAGGAGCCCCAGGCCTGAGGGGCTGGGTGTGTCCCCAGAGGGCACTGACACTAGAGACCTGTGTCCCAGACCTGACAAAGAAGGAAACAAAAGGGCAGAGCAGAGTTCCCAAGACTGCGACATGGAATTCCAAGAGCCGGCATTGGACAGCTCTTGGAAATCTCAGGGTACATTTTGTGGGGAGGACGAAAGTGAGACAGAGGCACCACGAGAGGGCTCTTCAAGGCTCTCCAGCTGTGAAGGGTTGGGGGCAGCAGTGAAGATCGGCCAGCGGCCTGTCAGTGAAGAGTTGAAAGGGGAGATGCCCAGGAAACTCTCAGACCGCTCAGCAGCCTGGCCTTGCCCTGACAGACATTCCTGGGAGAAGCCTTCCTTAGAAAAGGTCACCTTCCAAATTGGAAGCTCCGTATCTCCAGAGTCTGACTTTGAAAGCCGCACACAGAAAATGGAGAAGCGGCTAATGGCCTGTAGACAATATCCAGAGTTAGCCTGCCATTCCTCGGCGGAGTCCGGGATGGCCACTGACCTGGCTCAGGATCAGCAGGCTTCTCGGTGCTCCTTCACACCTGGCTTCCAAAAGAACATCCCCTGTCCTCAGAACCTGTCTTCTGAGAGGGACGAAGGTGACCTCGAGAGGGGTTTTGCTGAGGACAGAGGCGTCGGGAGCGAGGTTGTGGCAGATGCCGCTGGGCAGCCCAGCCAGTCCACTGACGCGCTGGCGCCTGATGGCGGTGCGGCAGGAGCTGGAACAAGTCTTCTGGAGAAAACAAGAGGTTTGTATCTGAAGGATGCGGAGGGACCTTTGATCCAGCCTGTTCCAGGCAGGTGTGCACAGCAGGACTCTGGCTTCTCAGGCACTGCAGATGTCCCCTGTGGGGATGCTGACAGGAAGGCCAGCTTCAGGATGGAAGGAGACATTCCCAGAAATGAAAGCTCAGATAGCGCTCTTGGAGACAGTGACGAGGAAGCGTGTGCTTCAGCCTCGCTGAACCTAGAGCACAGCGACGACCGGACTGACGGATCCCTGGAAGTGGAGCTGCCTCTGCCCAGGTAACACCGGGCAGGCTGGGAAGCAGGAGAAACTGTGTTCAAATACTGCTTTTCTGACTTAACACGCGTGATCACATTAGCTGCTCTTGGCTGTTTTACACATAATAGCATTTTTCTCAGAGCGTTGGTGTGAATCCCACCGATGCACACGGTTTTGAGCCCGCCCCTTCTCCAAGGGGGATGACAGTGGCTTAGTGCATCTGAGCTCTCTGAGCGAGGAGGCAAGTCGCTGCCTTTGCAGCTCTTGTGACATTTGGGGAAGCTCAAGGATATGGCGGAGGTGAGCAGGGATTTTAGTTTTCTGTCATCTGAATGGAAGTTGCAGGGCTGGCAGCAGATGCCTTGCTTCAGAGGCGGTGGATTGCCCTCACCGTGTGGCTTCTCTCCTGCAGCTCAGAGCAGCATGACGTGGTTGGGAAACAACACCTCTTCCTTAACACTCCATCAGGTCGATTATTTGGTCTGCGATGACTGAAAGCAGTAATTAGAGAGTGCTTCTGTTCTTCTGCACTGGCGGGGGTGCCACCCTGTGCAGATGTGTCGAGTTCCTAAAGCCAGGTTTTTGGCAAGTGCCCCCCACCCCCGCCCCCAGTAGACTTTCTCTTTCTTCATTCTCTTGACACAGACTGTCCGGTGGATGTTTGATATGAGGTACATCATATCAATAGGTACCAGAAAACACTGTTTCTTCTACCTTTCCATCAAAAAAAATGACTTTTCTTTTCCCACCCCTTTCCTTTTCCCACGTCAATGATCCGCTTTACTGGAGGATTGGTGAAATGGACCACCCTGAGTCTATTTTTTGTAACTGTGTTACTGGGGGTTTTGTTCCAATGCTAATGCAAGAAGTAATGGTACCCCAAGAAGGGCTGCATTTTTAATTGTGTATTCTAATGGGCCAATCTTGTTATAGGTCTCAGAGCATCAGCAATCCAAATGTAAGAAACTTTGGCCGCTCACTTCTGGCAGGTTATTGCCCCACGTACATGCCTGATCTGGTGCTTCACGGGACCAGCAGTGATGAGAAGCTGAAGCAGTGTCTGGTGGCCGATCTGGTCCACACAGTCCACGTAAGTGACCCCAGCTTGGAGCCTCTGACTGCTGACAGTATGTCCGCCAGGGTCTGTGCCAGCAACAGGTGTCCAGACTGACGGGGGTGCAGTTACAGGATTGTTTATAGAGATGCGGGTGTGGTTACAGCAACCCACAAGGGCTGGGGAAGCGCCCGGGGATTAGCTTCCAGCTCTGGGCACACGTGGGCCTGAGGGATAAGCGGGGGGCAGTGACACCAGAGCTGTGGAGAGCTGGAGCTGCACGAGGCCTGGGGAGGGGGAAGGATAACTCTCTGACACCCCTTCCCTTCAGCCTCTGAGCTCTTCTGTACCTCTCATTGGCTGACCCCAGCTGGAAGCCAGAGAGCAAGGTCAAAGCCTCTGCAGATACAGTCCCGAGGTCCGTAGAGGTCAGCCTCCTGGGACCTGCACAGGACAGAGAAGGGCAAAGAGTGGATCTGGAGGGTGGCCGGGCCGGGCAAATAGAACAAACAGCACAGATGGTGACAATTATATGTCGTCAGGGGGAGGACCGAAGAGATGTCACATATGGTTTGCTTTTTATCCGATCTTTACAAGTTCCTAAAAGTAATTTATTTTAACTGATTTGTCATTAAGTTCACTTTGATGACTGCATGAGGATGACTGTATAAAGATTAACAAGTCTTACTGGAAAATTGCCTCGTGGCTGCCGTTAAGTGCTTTTCTGCTATCTGCAGTGTGACAGGGACTGAGCAGTTAAAGAAACTGTGTCAGTCTGATGGGCCTGTTTTTAATTGAGCTGCTATTGGGCAGATGTGCAAAAATAGATGTTTCACACTGGAAACATAATGTATCTTGTGCAATAGGGAAGTCCTCACTGCATTAAGAAAATTGGAATTTGGCTTCTTACCTACCTCCTCGCCCAACAAGTCGTTTCTGAAAGGTGGAACAGAAGGCACTGTGTGTTATCTCTGGCCTTGAGCATCTCCTCTGTGAAGACTAAACATACATCAGACACAGGCTAAACAGGCTGGAGATATTTGTGTGGAATGGGAAGAAGAGCTCAGTAGTGAAACAGATGTCCTCCTAACCCCCCTGAATGGGGCGGGAGAAGAGGTGGGGAGGGGGTCATCGGAAGCTGGGAAGGCCAGCCCAGCATACACACTTACACCCACACATTCCTAACCCCACCCTGCTCTGTGGTCGGACGCCACCCCACACCAGGATATTCCAGGAATGAAGCTATGAGGTTGCTTTCAGTCCCCTGTAAAAAAATGTCATAACATTTTATTTTCCGAGTGTAACGAGTGCTGTCTACGTGTTTATCATGTCAGTGGTCCCTATGTCAGTGACATTAGGGTAAGAACAGTGCCCTCATTGTGTGATCCTGTCTGTCCAGGTTGTGTCAAACCACGGAAGCCTCCGTGATTGTAGACACTTGGGTAGCATCGGTAGCGTGAAGACAGGGGAGTAGAGGCCCTCCTTCCCTTTTCTGTCAGCTGCCTGTGTGTTTGTATCCGTATATGCAAAATCTGTGGTGGGTTTCCTTTCTGTTCTGCATGCTAGACCCTTCTTGCATGAAGCCCAGTGTCCTGCTTCTGACAGAGGCGCCAAGACAGCGAGTGTGACCTGGCTGGGTCATCTTCAGTGCCATTGATCTTA
>NW_027529554.1:1135853-1305340 GCF_008692635.1 Crocuta crocuta
GGTGGGGGGAGGGGGGGTGGGCAAAAGCCCTGGACTTGCTCACTTAACCACTGTGGAAATATAGTTGATTGATACCCCTCCTTGAACTTATCTGCAAAACCATTCATGACTTTATTCCCCCCATAGACTGACAAGTTCCAATGTTTTGTGTATTAGGTGCTAATGGGGACCATTGAGCTCTGTAATTCTTACATTTGAAAAAAAAACAAATCCATGTTTTCTCTATTTGGACTCTTAAAGATTTTTCATATATCATTTCCCCTTCCTTTCAGACATCGTGTTTTCACACTGTAGCTTTTCTCATTTCTTCAGACTATGCAATCACCCTGAGAGATCGAAAGTTATTAAGCATAATAACCTATATTGTGTCAAATTGTGGGTACATCCAAAGTGCAGCCATGCATGGGTGTTAATAGGAAATTGCAAAGGGTTCATAAAAATATCTTCGGAAGTTTAATACATTCAGAGTGCATCCAATTAGCATTAGTAGATTTCTAATTTTACTTGGCACATTCATCATAATGAATTTTGTTTTTGAAGTAGTGTTCCATTTAAACTGCCTCTCAAACGGGGACTCCGTTCTATGATGGTGTTTAAATAAAAATAATCTTACTTTCAACTGCCATTTACAAATATTTGTTGAAAAATAAATTAGGGTTTTAACATTATATTGAATTTACTGCTCTATAAGCCTAGTAATTATTTAAATTCTTGGGTATGTTGCCAGAGAAGGAAGCAAAGATCCAAGAGCAAATGTACATGACCACAGTTAGAGCTGAATTAATAATTTGTTTAGGAAGAAAAGATTGGGATAAATTGCTTTATTTAACTTGCTTTCAAAAACCTATTTTTTGGACGTTAATAATTTTTAGTGTTCATGTAAGACTTCATTGGGCTTTGATATTCATAATCGTGTTTAGCGAAGGATTTTTATTAACTATTTGCAAGCAATTGATTTAAGTTATTGATCTATTTTCTAGACGAATGCATGAGTGGATTGTAAAATCTGTCTTATGTAAATGCGCACTTTTATAACTATGGCGAACTAGTTCGTGGAATTTCTTCTCTCATCGAGGGATTACATTCTAGAGCTTCCAATACTACGAATTTCTTTTTATGTGCTTCCTTAGTCTGGTCTTAGTAAAGAAAGACGTATTAACTTTATTTTATTTCCATTTTTATTATTGGCTTTTCCATATCAAGCTTGTGATGGTCTTTAAATATTTAAACACATGTTTTTGTTTAATCCATACACTACCTCTTTTCTGTTATTTGAACTGTTTCTCTGTCTCCTAGCATGTAGATTATACAGCTGCCTTAAATTAGGCTAAAGTAATATTTAGTTTCATTTTTTTCCTGCCATATCTAAATGTGCATTCTTTCTGTGTTTTCCTTTTGACTTTAAATGTTAAAGTGGGAGAGAGAGAGAGTGGGAAAGCCAGCTTCCCACTGTACCTATGACCCTCAAGTAGCTTTTTCTCTCTCCTTTTTTCCTCTAGTGTGTTTGTCTGCCTGTGAATACTGCTGTCCGGGGCAATGTTAGGGATATTAAATTATGGGATAGTAGGGGAGGAGCACTGACTTAACATTGATGCTGGATTCAAGTTTTAGTGTTACCACTCATTTGCTGATAGGTAAATGAGTTGGCATCACTAAGCCTCAGGGAAGAAAAAAATGTATTTGGAGGAACAGATGAAATAAAACCCAGTGGTTAAAAGTTTGGCTTCTAGAGACAGACAAACCTGAATTTGAATCCTGGCTTGCCACTTAGTGGCTTTGTGGCCTCGGGCAAGTTTCCTTACTCTTCTAAGCATCAGTTTCAGCTTCTGAAAAATGAATAGTACTTACAGGTCTGGTTTGAAGACTCTGAGATAATGCATATCAAGCGTTTAGCGCAGGGCCTGGCACATTACTAATGCCCAATAAATGTTAGCTATTAAAATAATATATGTGAAAGCGCTTTGTAAATGAGTTTCCCAGGAAACTCCTACTGGAGATAACGGAACAGAACACAGGCGCACTCATTCTGCGCTAACAGCGTCCTCTTCTCTTTGCCCATGACATCACAAGGAGCAGGCCAAGCAGCTAACTGCAGGGTAGGGTAATCAAGACCAAAATCAACATCACATTGTAATGCCTTTTTAAAAACTATGTTCCAGGGCTTCAGGCATTTTACAGGAATAATCTAGAAAACAAAATTAACAGTTGGATATTGCAGCCTCTTTCATTTAATTTTGAGAGTGGCAACAGATTGACTCCAGAAATACCACGCAGAAATCAGTAACACAGATAAGGAGCTTTGCTAAGAGCTTGGCTGTGATATATGCTCATGAATACCTAATTATGCCATGCCGTGTAATCAACCAGGGAGACTACAAAAGAACAGCAAGTCACATCAAATGGTAAATCATTCCCTAAGTAATACAGACAGCATTACGGTGCCTCAAGTCAACAACAACCTTAAAATCAATAGTGTTGCAAAAGAAACATCCATGTAGGACAGATCTGCTATTTGAGAATACCTCTTGATGCTTCCATTTTCCTAAGTTGGGTAATGAGAATGACAGTGCCTTGGGCCTACAGCGCTGTCTTACTGTTTCGAGAAATCTTTATATATGTATATATATGTGTGTATGTACACATGCACATACATCTGTGTATGGACACATGTTCACACATGGATAAGCATGTAGGGCTGTGATGGCAAAATGTATTTTGTGGATTGTGTGTTTTTTTTTAATATTTGAAAAATCTGTTGATCTCTGACCACCTCCAATCTGAAATCTTCGTGATTCTCTCTCCTTCTCACAGTGACTGCAGTATAATCTTATTTAAGCTCCCCTTAACCTTCCCAACTAGAATTCTTGCATCCAGTCTCTTCCCCCTTCCAGTCGTCTCCTACAATGCCACGGAGGGCTCTTGCAGACACCTGAATATGATCTTTTACTCATCTGCTCTAATAGTTTCCCACTATTTGAATCCTTTTCTGGAATTGCCCCCAGGTAGAACCTGTAGGCTCCTTAGCACATTGCACCACACCTTTGTTCGGTCTCCAGCATCTTTCTACCAGTAGGCCCCTGGAGAAGAGAAGGGAGACTTAGTTCCTTGCATGTTCCCAGCACCTCACCCAGTGTACATAGAAAACGCTCAGTGATGTTAGTTGACTGTTCTCTACAGAACTGGATTTAGGAGTGTGTGTTTACGGTTAAAACTGATGAATAGCATGTCTCTTTCTTCTGAAGTAAAGAGAAGTGGAAGATACTCTTTTAAAAATTGAAGGGAAGAGTAGTATGTTTAGACATGATGCCTTTGGCCCTTTACCTAAACAAGGATAAAAATAAAATATATATTTTCTATTATACATAATATATAGTTATTACCTTTTATGTTATTTTTATACGTTGACAGTGTGCTGGGTATAAACTAGAAATCTCTGATGGTGGCATGTCACTGATTGGGCTGACTTGTTTGGCCAAAAACAAGGCAGGGAGGCTGGAGATGGCTTTTGGGGAAGAGTAGGAGAGTCACGCTTTGGAGATTTACTGTCTATCAGAAAATACTTAGTACTTTTTATGTGCTGGGTACTGTATTTATAGGCACAGTCCAGATATAAAGTTGGAGGATTCCAGCACCATGTTGCACTGATACAAATGGTGTGCCTCCTCCCTAAAACTTTAGAAATGATGGATAAAATATTACCATCCCCATCCAGCCCCATTGTTATAATACCTGTGCATGAAAAAAAAAAAGAAAGAAAGAAAGAAAAGAAAAAGAAAATCCTTTTGTGTCAGAAACAAATTGAAATCAAAGCCAGAACAAGTAAGTCTGGGCTGCTATAACCATGGCCCTGTGGGATTTCAGCTGGAAACAGGTCCTAGGAATTGGGTACTGAGTTTCTAAGATCTACTCAGGTGAAAGATGTGGTCCTATACACACATAAGGCTTGGGACATGGACCTGAACCCTTCCTTAAAAACCTAGAGGTTCAAAGAACTACCCTTCCATGACAAGGGGGACTAGAAATTTCCAGCCATAAATAGTGAAGCAGCAAAGAAACAAGTTGGAAACTTGGGTGGGAGAAAATCAAGTCCCTCATGAGGTATCAAAGTCCCAGTCCTATTCTGTGAGTGGATTGGAGGTCCAGATTTATTGTACCCAAGTGATTTGGGAATCCCTGCCTAAGAATTAAATATAAAATCCAGAAGCACAGAAACCTCTAGGACTCTGGCGGAAGGAAGCACACTGGGTGCTTTCATAACCACCAGCTTGTAAGACATGGATAGCTGCTTCTCCTCTTCTCCACTTTATTGTAACTCTTATTTTTATTTTATTATTTTTTTAATGTTTTATTTATTTCTAGGAGAGAGAGAGAGAGACAGCGTGAGCAGGGGAGGGTCAGAGAGAGAGGGAGTCACAAACTGAAACAGGCTCCAGGCCTTGAGCTGGCAGTCAGCACAGAGCCCAACGCGGGGCTTGAACCCACGGACCGCGAGATCATGACCTAAGCGAAAGTCGGACGCTTAACCGATTAAGCCACCCAGGCGCCCCTGTAACTCTTAAACCGTTGGTGGCTGCCTTTGAACCTGTTTCCAAGAGACACACATAGGACATAGACAACCCCAGCAAGATGGGCTCATGTTCAGAGATTACAAACCATGTATGAGGAAAATGTGATGAGGGAGAGTAAGCAAATACAAGCTGAAGAATTAGCACTCCTAGAAGAATCTGAAATAACTATTAAGTCACTGTGCTTAAAAATGGTTACAATCATAAAAAAAGAAGGAATCAGAACCTTAAAAGAGATGAGGTGATGTGATAAAAGATGATTTAGATTTGTAAAAGGACCAAAAAGAACTTCTAAAGGTGAAAAATATGGCCATAAGAGTTCAATTCCAAGGGATAAGTTAGAGAGGAAAGTAGATTAAATACTGCTGGAGAGAATTTGAATTTGTGACATGGAAGCTAGAATGAGAAAATTTGATAGCATATTCAGGTGAGAACTGAGAAAGTGAGGGAAAACAGCATTTGAAGAAAGAATGGCTGTGATATTTCAGATTAAAGAAGCACACTGACTCCCAAGCAGGGTGAATATAAACAAATCCAGTCTTAAGCTATAGGACACAGAAGACAAAGAAAACTCTTGTAAACAGCACAAGAGATGATGTGGCGGTTTGAAATCTACAATAGGAGTTTGAAATCTACAACAGGAGCACAAAGAAGTAAATAAGCCATAAAAATGGTGTGGTAGTCTACTGCAGTGGGAGGTGCAGGACAGGTGTGGAAGGGCTTCCTGGAAGTGATGCCTATCCCAGGGAGTCTGTAGGAAGCGAGCAGAATGAAGGGCAAGAAGTGGGGCCAGGGGGTGTGGGGGATCATGTGGCTCTTTCAGGAAACTGAAGATTCTTCTAGCTGATTATGTCGAGAATCATCTTCCCAACCTACAGGCAAAACTGGCTTTGCCGCCACAGGAGGTTCTGTCTGTCCCGTTTCTTGGTAAAACTGCTGTCAGGAAAGTCTAGATGCTTAGCATTTAATAAAAGATAGTATTCTGCATGATTTATAGGCCAGATGATGTGTTTAAGAATGGTGAGTGATAAATAGGTTCCCTCTTCTATGAATAGATGTGACACTGAAGGATTTTTTGTTTTGTTTTGTGGGGGTCTTTTTTTTTTTTTTTTGGTCTTATTAAAAAAACCAACAACAACCCACTGGTCAGCAATCCATGCATAGCTACAGTCCTTACACATGGCGCTCAGCCATCTAGAAGTGGGGTGGGTTGGCCAAGGAGTCTCCCATTGCTTAAGTCTTAGGTTCCAAGGCAGGAGAGGCTGTGGTTACGCAGGTGGGCCTTGACTCCTAATGAGGTAGAAGAATAAAAAGGGGGATCTGAGGACATCCAACCAAGAGCAAGTTAACTTCACTGCCTTAGTCATCCCGTTGTCTTTGCATGACTAATGAAAGGGCTTACTTAAAGCTATGTAAAGGCTAATATTACTAAGTCATGCTGCTGTAACGTAAGGCTGAGAATCTTCTTGAAGGGTGTTTTGTCATGTGACATCCTCTTATTCAAATTCAGTTTAATAAAGTTATAAAATATGCTGGAATTATATAGAATAACAAATTGATACTGAAATGATGCTGAAGAATCTTATGTTTTATTCAGAATATTTCAGAGAAAAAGAAAAGACATAGGCGCTGCTTCCAATTTCCCGTATCATAGATCACTTGCTTTTTTGTTTTTGTAAGAGGCTGCTCAGGGAGTTTGTCCCTAGTAATTAAATCGGCACTGTTATAACCAGTGTGCATATTTTAGAGCTGGTTACAAGTACAGAAGTCTGTCTACCCTCCTGATGTCCATAATACACAAGTGGGCTGGACATCTTTAAGGATTGATAAAGCGTCAGTTCAGAGTATGTATTAGGCAGCACCAAGAGCATAAATATGGGAAATTCATAATAGAGGCAACTGTGTTTTTTCCTATTTTGACATTAAGTTCAGACTGTCATTCACACTTATGTAATCTAATCTTTCAGGGGATTTCCACCCTGACAAGGTTCTAGGATATCAAAGTGAGAGGGCTTGGCAGACTCATTGAGCTAAAAGTTGGAAACATTTCCATGAGATCCTCGCTTCTAATTCTGACATACTAAGATATTTAATAAACTCTTATATTTTTTTGTCCTCAATGTTTCTACCTGTAGAGCAGTGCTATATTCCTAGCCACCCCACAGGAAAAATGGCATGATAAATTAATTAATTATAGGAGGGATATATATGAGAATGGTATTTTCCTGCTCTTATATTGATCACATGAAACATCAGTCATTTAAATGTGGTACATGGAAAAGAAATTTATTAATTGTGCAGATGACATAATAGGAACTGGACTGAATCCAAAAATAAATCTGAATCGAGGGGAGTACCTGGGTGGCTCAGTCAGTTAAGCGTCCGACTCTTGATTTAGGCTCAGGTCATGATCTCACGGTCCATGAGATCAAGCCCCACGTCGGACACTGTGCTGATAGAGTGGAGCCTACTTGGGATTCTCTCTCTCTCCCTCTCTTTTCTGCCTTTCCACCGCTCACATATACACATACACACACACTCTCTCTTACTCTCTCTCAAAAATAAATAAACATTAAAAAAAAAGAAATTGAATAGAGAATTAGTCAAAGAGCCAGCATGTGTTAGATACTTAGCACATGCCTAACATTTTGTTATGTTCATTTAAGAGGCTACAGAAGGAAAAAAAAAAAGTGATTTCTTTCTTTGAGTTAATTATGTAATCACTGAGTAGGCAAACAGATGTGAAGATGAGAACAAGTTGAGACAGTGATTAAATGTCAAAATGTAGATTGCAAAAGCTCTCAGAAGCCAAAGGAAGAGCAGTGGGTATGGGAAAGATGTCTTGCTGTGGTGTGAGGTGGGGCGTGGGGATGGGACCCAAATTGGGTCCTTGAAAGGTTGAAAAGTCTAGAAGGTAGCAGGGAAAACATTCTGGGCACAACCTGAGATAAGAGGCAGGAGTCCTCTCAGCCTGGAGCAGAACATCCTTAGAAAGTTCTGGACGTAAATACTTATGGGTAGATCTGGCCCAGACTGTGAAGAGCTTTAAGTATGGAAAAAGAAAAGTTCGAAGTTAGGTGTTTGGGTGATAGGGGCTAGGGTAGGTTTTTGAGTTGGTAAGGGAAATGATAAGGTGGTATTTTAGGAAGTTTGAGGGTTCAGTGACCATGACTAATATAGACAGAGAGTAGGGTAAGAGAGCAAGTCGAATGTGGCAAATTAGTGTCTATGCTACAAGTGTCATACACGTTTTTCTCACAGAAAACCTCCATGAGTTAAACCTCACTTAAACGTCACAGAAGTTTCACAGAAACTCCGTGAAACAGGTCATCTTTTACAGATGTAGAAACTGAAGCCCCGGTTAATGAGCTGCTTAAGGTCCTACAGCTAGTATGTGACAGGTGGTGTTCAAGCCCAGCCCTGCCTTACTTCAGAGCCTTTGCAGTTGTCTTATCATTGCCTGTCACTGAAACATCAGAACCACGGCTCTTCTGATTACTCAGACCTTGTAGACATTTCTTGTTTGTGCAAGTTTAAGTTAGGCAGAAGTCATGGGTGTGTACGTCACGGCAGCATATCCGTGTACTCAGAGATCTGATCCAGAACCCTGAAATTGGAATGTCCCAGCCATCTACGCTCCTGGGAAACAGACGCATGCATGCTTAGTGGCTGTAAATTAACCAGCCTAACCCTGTTGATTCAAACAAAATATAATAGTCAAAGAATATTTGAGAAACCTTTAAAGATCCATAATATGAGCATTTCATTTGTCACTGTATCTTGAGAAATCCTCACAGGAGAGTAGATTGGATAAATGAGATATTGACAGCGTGGAGCTAAATAAAAGACTGTTTCTAACTCACAGAGCAGAGGAAGGCAAAAAAGATAATGGCTTATTGGGGCTGCCTCATTCCTGCAATGGAGATTGGCCGTCCACCCTCACAGTCGCCTGCAGCTCCCTACTGATCGGCTGTGCTCTTGCATCCTCCAGTCTGTCTGAAGTTTCTGAAATGTCTGTGTCTGGTCACGTTTCTGAAGGAGGCACAGAAACGGCTGGCAGCTGCCTGGAAGAGGTTGCGGGAGGGCAGCAGGGGCCAGAGGGCCGGCAGCTCTGTGGTGCCGCCTGGAGTGTGGACGTGCGCTCAGTGGGCTGTGGGCACTCTTTTGAGGTGGGAAGGGGGGCAGGCATAGGGCAGTGGTTTTGGACGGCTCAGATTATGGAGACAATAGAAACATGGCCGGCTCATCCTGATAAGAGAATTTAACCAACTCTGTGGTCCAGAAACTCGTTTTGAATTTGCCTCTCTTCAATTTGAGAGAGAAAAGGAAAGTTGATATATAACACTGTCCCTAAGGCTTATGAAGTTTTCAACCAAACATTTTATGGGGAAATGACTGTTTTTAATATTAATATTTGCTTCAGATTTCCATTCAAAACTCAAATTGGAGGTCTCATTAAATCTCAGACACAATGGGGCGCCTGGGTGGCTTAGTCGGTTAAGCGTCCGACTTTCGCTTAGGTCATGATCTCGCGGTTCGTGGGTTCGAGCCCCGCATCGGGCTCTGTGCTGACTGCCAGCTCAGAGCCTGGAGCCTGTTTCAGCCTGTGACTCCCTCTCTCTCTGACCCTCCCCTGCTCACGCTGTCTCTCTCTCTCTCCTAGAAATAAATAAAAAATATTAAAAAAAAGTTTTAAAATCTTAGACACAATGGTTGGGAGGAGAACTTTTAAAAGGGTAAATATATGATGGGGGCTTTTTTGGTTTTCTGATGTATTTAGTCAAACTGACAAAGTGCCCCCACCCTTAAAGGGTTTTTTTAATACTAAGAGGAATCTTACAAAGTAATCTTACTTGCAGATAGCTATTCATATCGTGTCTTCCTTTTCTTAAGATCCATAGGAAGCCGCAGTCTCCATCAGGATGCAGCCATGCCTTGCCTCTCCTGCCCATTTCTTTTTTTCTAGTCTCCATGCCCAAACTCAAGCCCTAAGGACAGCAGATGGGTGGGTCAGGCTTTTAATAAGTGTTTGGATCTTTCAGAGGTACCTGGGTGGATCCATCAGTTGAGCGTCCGACTCTGGCTCAGGTCATGATCTCATGGTTCGTGAATTCGAGCCCCGTGTCAGGCTTGCTGCTGTCATCCGGACAGTGCAGAACCTGCTTCAGATTACTGTCCCCCACGCCCCTCCCCCGCTTGCTCTAGCATGTGTTCTCTCCCCCCCCCTTCCTCTCTCTCTTTCTCTCAAAAAATAAAACATTTTTTAAAAAGTGTTTGGGGGCACTTGAGTGGCTCACTTGGTTAAGCATTAACTCTGCTCAGGTCATGATCTCATGGTCCATGAGTTTGAGCCCCGTGTCGGGCTCTGTGCTGACAGCTTGGAGCCTGGAGCCTGTTTTGGATTCTGTGTCTCCTTCTCTCTCTGCCCCTCCCTGGCTCATGCTCTCTCATTCTTTCTCAAAAATAAACATTTTTAAAAAATCTCTCTGACAGATTTCACTATTACTTCTATGATTAAGATATGGCTAATAAGTTAGTATTGAAAAGAAGCACACATGTAATTTTTTATTTGTTTATTGTAGTTGTATATGTGCCTTTAAAGTAGAGCCTTTTCTAAGAGGAGTTTTAAATTGAATACCAGCACATAGGGTGTGTGTGGGTGTGTATTTCTGTAATGAATCCAGACATGGTCTTCTGGATCTTAGAGTTCTTTAAATTCTAAAAACTTAGAGATTGACTAATAAGCCAAATCATAATATGTTTAAACTGCCTTCTCTTTAGTGAGGTTGTGTTTTCTTTGGAAAGATGTGTATCAGAAACCTCTAGAATCACTGAAACTTAAGCTTCAACTCTCTGACCTCCAGAAGTGTAGACAAGTTCAGGGATGGGCAGCCAGTAGCCCTGGAGCCCCTTAAATTGTAGCTAAAGTAGCTGCTCATGATATTTTTTTTTATCATTTCAGCATTTATTGCTTTTTTCTTGACTATTTACATTTTCCTCCATTTCCATCTTCCTTTAAAAAGTGTTCAGTAAATAAGTGAGTAGCTACTAAATGATATAGTTAGATGGAGACATTGGGTTGTCCATTGGCTATATTCAGGGAGCTCTATGTTAGACATTTAGTAACCTGAGAATGTAATGCTTCCAGTATTTTTTCTAAGGTATTCTTCTGTAAATGTTCGGCTGGTTCTTCTCTGTTCTGGAACCTGTAAACATAAAAGTCAGCAATACCGTGCTGTGTTAGGGAATGCAGGATGCTCCTTAACTCTGTCATGGGCTTGTGTAACGTGTCTCATTTATTCTTTAAAAAATTTTTTCTAATGTTTATTTACTTGAATGGAGAGCATGAGCAAGGGAGGACAGGTTGAGAGGGAGACACAGAATCTGAAGCAGCTCCAGGCTCTGAGCTGTTAGCACAGAACCTGATGCAGGGCCCAAACTCATGAACCACGAGATCATGACCTGAGCTGAAGTCAGACACTCAACTGATAGAGCCACCCAGGCACCCCTAACCAGTCTCATTTTAATTTAGTAACATTTCTCCAATGCCAGGCCCTGTGCTAGGGGCTAAGGATACAGGCAGAAGAGATTCAGCCCCCACCTAGGAATGGGCTCACAGATTCCTATCAGTTTGTCCCAACCCTTGGATCCTTTGTCTTCAGTCTTTCCTCTGATTTCCACCCTAGATTCTGCCTCTTTGATCCAGTGATTTAAAAATGACTCATGCTGAGGTGCCTACGTGGCTCAGTCTTTGGAGTGTAAGACTTTTGATTTTTGGCTCAAATAAATAAATAAGGGTCGTGCTCATGTTTCATGTTTGGTTGATTGTTTTATATGTTTCTCATATGCATTAAGTATCTCCATTTAGAATAATTGAGCCAACTTCTCTGTCCCTTTTTGTTATCATATCTGGATCTGCAGCCTTCTAAAATAAGTCATGCGTGGAGTATCTTCCATTCATGACCTCCACCAATGAGCCACATTGCCCTGACACCACGTGCTGGTGATGAAGCAGTTATACTTTGATCAGTTTCAAGACATTAGATTTTTTTTCCCCTTGACTGCCTGACCCTGTTTGCCCTGTGGCACAGTTTACCAGTTGCCAGCCTGCTTTATCCATCACTACATAGTTACCAAGGATTTTGCATTTTAAGTTATTCATCAGTAGCCATCCTTTGGCCTTGTGGCCTCATCTAGATGTTGGTAGAGTTGATTTATGTATGTAGCACATGGTCACTAAATAAATACTGCTTAATGATTAAATCTATAACTTTAAGGGAATAATAAGTTACCCTGCCTAACCTTCTTTTGGAGAAATGGCAATAGAATATTACACCTTATTCAGATTTTCTCCATTTTACAAGGAGAGTGTAGTCTTTCAAAAGGAAAGAAATCTGAGGCACCTGGGTTGCTCAGTGGGTTAAGCATCTGACTTCAGCTCAGATCATGATCTCATGGTTCGTGAGTTAGAGCCCTGCATTGGGCTCTGTGCTGACAGCTCAGAGCCTGGAGCTGCTTCAGATTCTGTGTTTCCCTCTCTCTCTGCCCCTCCCCTGCTTGTGCTCTCTCTCTGTCTCTAAAAAAATAAATAAGTGTTAAAAAAATTTTTTTTAAAGAAATAAGAGAAAGGAAAGGAATTTTAGTCTCTTGGAATATAGGGAGGGCACATATTTTTTCACTTATCTATGAACATCAACAACACTTACAGCATACCTTCTGGGTGTAAGAAAGAAATATTGATTGAATGCAGTTGTGATCACGTTAATTTTAAATGATGATTTGATGATGTTCCTATTTTAGTCATGATGACACCCTAAATTTCTGCAGCTCCCACCAGCAGCTTCTGAACTGTTAGACTAATGCTACTGGATGTTTTGAGTGCCCCTGGCAGGGTTGTGAAACGTTGACCCACTGTGTTTCTCTTCCAGCATCCAGTACTCGATGAGCCGATAGCCGAAGCTGTCTGTATTATTGCAGACACGGATAAGTGGAGTGTCCAGGTAGCCACAAGTCAGAGGAAAGTGACGGACAGCATGAAACTGGGCCAGGATGTCTTGGTCTCTAGTCAGGTGTCCAGTTTGCTTCACTCCATCTTACAGCTTTACAAGCTTCACCTCCCTGCGGATTTTGTAAGTACTTGTTCTCATCTTACCATAGAAATACAGTTAAGGAAAAACAAAACACTTAACAATACTGATATGTATTGTTTTTAGTATAATTGGACGTTAGCATAAGTAAAAATTGAACACGCAACGTAAAACCAGCAAACAGGATAGATTTCAGTAGTGATAGTTATTTCCATGAAACGACACAGAATGACACTGAAATCTTTTTGAGAAAGGAATATGGCCAAAGAAATAAGCATAAAAGGACATTTAAATTCTTCATTTGGAGAACTCATTTGTTTTCCTTTTATTGGATCAACATCAACAAGCCAGCCACTGAAGGGATTCTAGTTCCTTTTGTTCAGGGACCATTCTCATAAAATTGTTAAGGATGAAATGGAATATCATTTGTGTAAACATTTAAAATTTTGAAGTACCATACCCATAGAAGATGGTATCGTTGTGTTCCTTTTCAGATGGGATTTTAAAATTGATTTCATAACATTATATTAAAGACAATAAATAGAGCCCGTAAACTCCTAGAAAATGATCAACAGCTCTCCCCCAGTCACTGGAATGAATACATATAAAAAAAATGTGTGTTTATCTGCAGAGAGACTGAGAGAAAATATAGTTTGAGAGGGAGGGAGAAAGGTGTCAAAAGCGGAAGAGAGGCTTCAGGGCATATAGTGAGGAAGAGCAAAAGTGAGCTGACCTTGGGGATTTGCACTGAGGTGAAAGAGCGCCCACCTTTTCTGCTCTGCCCCCCACACTCGGCTGCCCTCTGCAGTATGCTCCCAGACCAGAGCATCCATCTATCCATCCATTACCTGCACAGGAGATACAGACTGCTTAATACCAAAGTAGGAAGCTGAATATGAAGGACCTACACTAACCGTGAAAAGACTGGTAACTGTTCTGAGATGTGACCTACCGATGCATCACATTCCTCAGAAAGTTAAGACTTCCCTGGCCTTCAAGAAGGTGATTTGAGGGGCACCTGGGTGGCTCAGTCGGTTAAGCGTCCGACTTTGGCCCAGATCGTGATCTCACTGTTTGTGAGTTCGAGCCCCACATCGGGCTCTATGCTGACAGCTCAGACCCGGGACCCTGCTTCAGATCCTGTATCTCCCTCTCTGCTCCTTCCCCATTTGTATTCTGTCTCTCTCTGTCTCTCTTTCTCTCTGTCTCCCTCCCTCTCTCTCCCTCTCTCTCTCAAAAATAAATAAACATTAAAAAGAAGGGGATCTGAGGTACTGGTAGTTGTCGTGCCAGTGTGGCGTGACAGAGGGACCCCTCAGTGCAGCCAGGTTAAAGCCTAGGCTTGCCATTGATGCGTTGTGTAACTGTGGACAGTCCTCAGCATCTCCGAACCTCAGCTGTCTCACCTGTAAAACAGATAGTATCCTTTGCACATCTTGTGAGAAGGCTCTGAAAATTTGGTCTGAGATACTGCTTTTTAAACTACTAAAGCACCGTGCCCATATGCGATACTTTACCAGTCCGGGTACAGCCATGGCCAGTGCATGACCGTTAGGGTCCAGTAGTCTAGGGTCATATCCTAGACCAAGCTCCACTACTTCCTAACTGTGTGACTTCTCAAGGTCTCCATTTCCTCATCTGTAAAGCTGAGCAGATAATAGAGCTTATCTCATGTGGTTATGAAAATGAAATTGGATGATTCAGGCAAAGCACTCGGGATAGTTACATGTGATCAGCTCGCAGGAAACAGGTACTGTTAGCGTGAATGCTGACAATAATTAGTTTCATGAATAATCTTAGTGGTTGTAAAGACTGACAGTGCCTTTTCACCAAAATATTTATTCGGGCTTTAGACTGAAGCATGCTCTCACAGGACCTCTGTCCCAGGGGGTGATGTGAGAAGTACTGATGAGTTATGATGGCCTTACTTTCGTTCTGTATTTGCGGTCAGTTTTTCTTTCTAGTAGCAAGCTGCATCATGCTGGTTTAGTGGCTCAACTTTCCTTTTCTATGAGGAAAGAAAGATATATTAGATTTTATACTTTTACTTTTTACTATTTTAAGTATTTGCCATGTTTCATATTTTATTCTGTAATACATAGCTCTTATTACACTTGACATCTTAGTTATCCAAGCAATAAATCACTATAATTAATTATTTTTACTTCATATAGACAGAAGTATGTTTTTTGGTTTGTTTTTGCTTTTTGTTTTTGTTTTTTTGGCAGAAGCATGTTTAGCTACTCAGCAGTAGGAATAGAATGACTTATTTAACCTGACAAAAACCAAGATCAAAGAAAACTTCTTCTGCAGTTTAAAATTCTCCCTAAAAATCGCTTGACTAAAACACAAGAGTAAATGACTATGAGAGACTTCATTATGAAAAGAGAAAGTAGCTATTTAAAATTTCAGAAGTTAAAAATTAAACAAATTCATCTCAGGAATAAAATCCCAGAAAAAGGGGAGGACGGAGCCCAAAGTGGTTCTATTTGATAATGAAACCTTTCATAAAAATAATTCTAAATGATTTGATTTTGAGTTTAGTATACATTCCATATAGACCAGTGCTCTCTTTATTTCCACAGTACAACATACAGCTTTCATAGGGACTATGAAAACAGTGTAAATTAACCATTTAAAACAAAAGATTCAACATCATGTGAATGTTCCTTTTAATATTTTATAACACTCATATTAAAAACTTTGTGTTCACTCTATAAGAAACGGAAACTTAACAGGAGCTCCTTTTACCACGTAACTGGTGAGAATTGGTGAAACCCTCCTTGCTTTAATTATTAGTCACTTACCAGTTGTTGTTCCTCCCCTCAACACAATGCATGTAAGAGATTTTTAAGCCAATGAAAAACTGTAAGATTGCATCTCGAAGAGATACTTTTTCCATGTCACTGATCAGCCCAGATGGTCAAGATCAACATTTTCAAATGGATCTGTTAATCTTTTTACCTTGAAGATAACAGGCGTAATGGTCTAGAAGAAATTATGTATGATGGAATTACCCTTGCCAAAGCCGTCAGGTGTCTTACTGAAGAGGCTTGGATGGCTCTGCCTGCCAAATGCAAAAGCATTCGCCTCTGGTGAAAGACACAGATGGTTGCTATTCTCTAAAAAATGAAGTTGGACACAATTCCAAGGGTAGAGATGTCCTGAGAATAATTGCCTTTTCTTTATTGTTATTAAAGACCTAGTTAAAATGCGCTCTTGAGAGCAAAACCCAAAACAAAAAATTTAAAGTGACCTTGTTCCATTTGCTCTACTTTGGTGGATGTATTTGGCCAAAATAATCTGAGATACAGGAAAACTACAACAAAGATGTTCTTTAAAAAATTATGGTAACAAAACTCAGATTGCCATGTGGATATGCAAATAATGATAATGCGCATTCTCAAAAATCATTTTGCCATAAAAATCACATTGATAAAGATTTATTAATAACATGGGGAAAGGATTATTGTAAAGTTGTTTAAAAGTAGGAAATAAATACACTTACAGAATGATTTCAGCTATGTTAAAAATGCTTTTTAAAAAAGACTAGCAGATATGTATGAAAATCTTAGTCATTAGAAAAAGTAAACTGTTGTTTTATAAAAACCTTTTCTTATACCCACCAGTGGTAGGGTTTGGTATGGTCTATAATATTTACGTGTATTTGAAAGGAATGAGGCTATAGCTGTGTACTTAGACAGGAATTAAGAGAATTCCAGCTCTTAGAATATTGAGATTCTGGCAGAGATTTGGATACCGGCCCTCATTGTGAATGTTCTTGGCTCCCCAGTGCATCATGCATCTTGAAGACAGACTACAGGAGATGTACCTGAAAAGTAAGATGCTGTCTGAGTATCTGCGTGGTCACACACGAGTCCATGTGAAAGAATTAGGTGTCGTCCTGGGGTGAGTTCTGTGACGCGCCGCCATCCCTCCCCACGCTGGGGCTGACCCCAGCGCTGCACCCACTCACCCACGCGGCCTGCGTCACCCGGCACCTGCGGGCCCTGGCGCCCCACTGAACAGTCATCAGATGTGTGCCTCTGCGGCTTCCTTCCTTCCCCTCTTCGTATCTCTGATGCTGGAGTTCCAGACTCAGAAACAAGCACAGAACTTTAAGCTAGTAGTACTTGATGTTAGTCTTCTCCCCAGATTATTTTATGCTTGAAAGTGAAAAATTTAGTCCCACTCGGCCTGCCCCTGTCTAGTCATTTCAGTAAGACGTCAAAGGCGCAGCCTGTCAGAATTGCATTTTGCTCCCTGGAGGAGGCAAAGAAGGCTGCGCTCCTGGACCTTCAGGACCACCTGCATGTTTGCGGGGGGAGCGGTACTTTCCCCTCCCTCATCACAGGCCCCTTGGAAGGGGAGATATGCTGATGCTACTGCTAATGTACATCGTCCTCACAGGGTCTTTGCCAGAACTTCTCTCGGAGAAGAAATTCTGACTTTTGTTCGTCTCTGCTTAATTTTTCAACAGAAAACTAACTAAAAGACTCCGTTTATGGGGAATTGACCCCCCTTCACTATGATGAGGATTCCCCTAATTTTTGAGCAAGCAAATCTTGCATATATGATGTCATCCTTGAAACTCTCCATCAAGCCTGCTAACCAAAGTATTATTTCAAGGCTCGGGTCTTTGCATTCTTGCCAGACTTTTCCATCTTTCACACCCAGGATGTGACTTAGGGTGCTCTTGGCATTTCCTATCATAGATTTTTTTCCATACTTTATTCCAAAAATATTTTTCCCTTCTTAGGCATTTGCTTTTGCAGTTAACTTGCCACATATCTCTTTGTTGTTGTTGCTGTTGTTATTCCTAGTTTTTGTTTCGGTCTCTTTACCAGCTTCCCACGTTAGTCCTGCTCACCAGGCTCCCCACTGCCAGGTGTGTGACTTGTACTTCTGGGATCTTTCCCTGGCTGGCAGGTGTCCACAGACACTGTTAGAAAGACCAAAAGGGTTTATTTACCTCTCTCATCTCTAGGTCTTCTTAGTGCATGATTCGTGGGGGTCACATCCAGCCTCTCTAGCCCCTTCCTCTTCTAGTCAGAGCCAGTGGCACAAAAGGTACTGAAGAACTTCTCATCCACCCTGAAGGGAGATCTGTAGGGAGCGTTACCGGAGAAGGCATAGAAAATTCCATGAAGTAATGGCAGCTACCTTTTTAAATTTTATTTTTAATTTTTCATTTTTGGAATTCAAGGGGGAAAAAATAGGACATATTCCACAGACCGAAGCAGTCCTAATTTTTTTCAGGACATTTGGCAGCTTTCAGCCAGTAACCACACTGTATCCGCCTCTGCTGTAAGAGAGGGAGTCAAAGCCACGTCCATTTGATGCTGTGATGTCTCTTGACTCAGTATCTATTAGTGTCACTTTGCTCTCAGAATGCTGTGGCTCAGATGCTTAGTGAGGATCTAAATTGTGTAACCTGTTGAACAAATCCTCAAGTGTTCTGAAAAAGCTCCCACCTTCATCGTTGTCCTAAGACTGATTTGAGCCCAGGTGTGGAACCTCACCATGAGCTCAGCATGCGCTCAGAATGACTACAGCCACTGGAGAAAACCGTAATTGTCGGGGAATATAGAAAAGTTATGCGCTTAAAATTGGGTGACCCCTGCCAAGGGAAGAACAGCCTTGTGTCCACAGGCACAGCACACCGGCATCTTCCTCCGCTTCCTTGGGCGGCATTCGCTGGGAGATCACATTAAAAGAACAAGTTTATCATCTTTCCATCTCTTACATTGTCATTAGTTTTAAGCAATCCTCTGGCAAGCTTGGTATCTAGCAATAATACTTTCCTGTGAAATTATGCTACTTTAACATTCTTTTCTTTTTTCAATATTTAGGATTGAATCAAACGACCTGCCCCTGTTGACTGCTATTGCCAGTACTCATTCTCCTTACGTCGCTCAAATACTCTTATAAGCTAAAGCTCAGGACAGTTCTTCCTTGGAAGAAAAAAAGAAAATCAGATTCTGAACCGAAGGCGAAAGGAATAAGCTCTCTGTGACGTCAAAAGCATGAGAAGAGCAAACAGAAACAGTCATTCCACTGCTTTGTTTTGTTTTGTTTTGTTGCTTCAAGTGGATGCCTCGTTGGACAACTTAGGTTTACTTGACATAATGGCATTTGTGTTTTTCATGAGTACTTTCGGCCTTTTGTTACCCATGAATCAACAGAGAGAGTGACTTTTTTGGCAGGAGGAGACATAACACTACACTAAACACTAAGCTGTCGGTACAGAGCGCCTATGTGTTTGGGCAGAATAAGGGCAAGTGACTTTGGAGCGGGGGTAAGCAGTGTACATAGGATTCCAGTAGGAGAGTGTTTCAGAGTTTCAGCGTGAGCTCTCCAAGCTGGAGAAAGTGTGATTTGCTGTTCTAAGACAGAACGAGGGATTTGAATTCCAGGGCAGAGTTTGCTGTTTACAAAAGGTGACAGAAAGCAAGCCACACTGTGCCATCTTCCTGTCCGCTAGCCGCAGGAGTTACCGCCTGATGCGAAACAGGAAAGAGGATCGACCGTTGGGAAGAGAGTGCTTTAGGGACCCACTGTTTTCACATCTTCTTGGAGTTTACCTTGTTGCAGATGCAGCCACAGGTAGGTTAGAGATGGATTGTTGGTGCAATAAACCCAGGAATCAATGTAGCATCTTAATCTCATCAAGATGTAGTTCATAGCTGCAGAGTGCACAGTCTGATACCATATGTTTTATCCGCATACTTTAGAGCTTTCAGCGGCCTTTTTAAGAGAGGCCATTTACCAAAGTTATTTCTATAAGCTCAAGAGTGTTTCTGTTGCTGAATTCTTCCAGCCGAAGCCACTTTCTTCCTGTAATAGTTCATACAAATGACTATTTGTACTTTAAAAGGCGCAGCTGGCCTGGTGGGAAATGAAACCTGCAACAGTTCAGGATGACTAATGAAAGTAATTAGTTTGTACATTTATAAACAATCCATAAATGATCTAAATTTTTACATTATCATCTCTGTGCCTTCTAATGCCTAAGTCCTTTTCAAAACACCTCTCCAGAAATTAATGTACCCATTATAAAATCTGCCAAAATGAAGGACTGTTTATTAGCATAGCTCACTTTTTAAAAAAAACAAAACAAACCTTAGTTTTTCATTAATGTGAAAGGAACTTTACTTAGTGTACTGGTCATGAAGTCTGACCATGTCAGAGTATGTCCCGACATCCAGGGTAAAGAGTTTAAAAATATTGATTGTTAAAAGATCGGCGCTAATCTAGCCAATCAGAACATTGTTAGCACCTTGCAGGTCTTGAGTACAATTGATTACAACCAGGCTCTCATTTCTCTAACACTATTTTATGAATTAATCCCATTCCTTTTCATGCATCTGTTTGTACCCAAGATTACGAAGTAACTTCCCTTTTAGGGCTTTTAGAATGACTTCAGATTTTTTATTTGCTACAATCTGGATTCTGAACACCAAGTTAAATAAATTTGTTCTTCTTTTACAAATGCAAGTTCATTATGCAAGTACCAATGGAGAAAATTAGGTGTAATAATTCTTTAGGGATAGGTCAGAACTGCTACCTTTTCTTCTCTCTCTGTTTTATGATGTGAAATGTAGGCGGGTGCATTAAGGCTCTAAATAAGATATTTAATTTTTATTTTGTGTCTTTCGTAAGATTGAAGCTTTCCAGCTTTATGTTTTTCTCATCCCCTTCCGCTAACATCTGAGCTTGGTGTTCTTAAGTCTCTAGTTCTGTGACGTCACCGCTTGTTGTTCTGTTACTCAGAGAATGAACCTCACCTGTGGCTCAGCTTGGTCATCATTTGTTTCTCGTTATGTGTGAATAAATTATAATAGCTGACATTATGTCATTTCCATCTGTACCAGTTTAGAGCATTCCCCTCGTTTCTATTTCCCTTTTCCTTGTTTACACGTTTTGAGCACTTTCCCTCATTCACCGCCTTCCAGGGTTTCATAGAAAGTAACTGGATACAGAACCAGTTTCATTCAAAATGTGTTTGTAGCGACATGTTGAAAATTAGACCCACATAGGGGGAAATTGAGCTTTAAATAGCTGATTCTAAACTCCATACATAAAAATTTAGCCCAGTCCTCTCAAAGCCTGAGAACATTTAATTTGCCTCTTAATCTACTGTTCTAAAACTCTCTCTTGGAAAATGTCTGTTGGAAACTACAGGTGGGTCACATGGGGGGGTTGCCTCCGTGACACTCAGGATTCCAGTCAGAACCTAATCCTCACATCGATTGCCTACAAAAACAGACCAAGAATGTTGCTGCTCTTTTATAATCCTCCTCTAAATAACATTCAAGTTTTCTTTGTCTTAAATTCAACCTCTTCCCAAAAGTGGAAAAGAAAAAAAAAATCTCATGGAATTGCATTGAGATACACCCACTCACACCACCCAGTGGCTTCATTCTGTCTTAGCCGAAGAGGCAAGAAAGGGACCCTCCCCCACCCCATGCCCACTTGAAGAAAAAATTAAAATAAAAAAAAAAAAGAAAAGAAAACTACCTCAGTTGACAGGATTCCACCTTTAGGGTTTCTTCAACTTTTAAGTCTTACCTGTTGAGTGTAACTTTTGTAGCATCTTGCTTTTTGAAGCAAGCTAGTGAGGCATGACAGAGCAGCCTGTGTCCATGTTACTGTGATGGGCCTCTTTCTAGCATGTTGCAGTTTTATTTTTAATAGATCGACGAGTGATATGAATGTAAAGGTAATTGTGTACGTTTAAACATGACAATGAAAATTTAAAATGTAGCTTCCATACTTGTGCATAATTCCAAAGTATTTTATTTTTTATCAGTGTTAAATAGCTTTTTGTACAGGCTTCAATCCATTTTTCTGAAGTGTGCTGTTTTTTAATAAAAGTAACTATAATCTTTTCACATCCCATGGAACTGCCGTTTACACATCGCAACTTTTTAAACTTAACCATATTTTTCAAAAGTAACTTTTTTGGAGGGAGGGAAAGTCCCCGCTTGCTAAGTGATACTAAACTGTCGTTTCGGCTCTTATAATTAGGTCCTGAGATTTTATAAAAAGTTAGCCTGTAGCTTTTTAGGTTCTTCGCTAGAGTTGGTTGTACATAAAAATCAAGAATATAAAGTGACCCTAAAATTCTTTTAAATGTCTGGATTTCCACACTAATCTATACTTTTGAAAGTATTTTGTTGATGCAGACTTTCACCATTAAATTGAAAACGCCTTTAGCTTCTCTTGGTAAATGTGAACCTTTTTTTTTTTTTATTGTGCTGTGGGGGAGGGGATATTTTAATACAATATTTACCTAAATCAAGCAGCCCCCTCTGAGTGTTAATTTTTAAGTGTCAAAATTTTGGTGACCATATATCTTGGGAGCAAGACTGCAATATGCTTAAATTTAAGTGGTGTTTAAAAAAGGAGAAGATTCTGGGATTTGTTATTATTGAAGCTCCAGTAAGACAAATTGATAGGACTTTATATTTTTGATCAGGTAAATAGATATCAATGGCAATGTATAGAAATCTTTTCTTAAAACTTGTTCATGTATTATTTTGATCCATTTTTCTGTGGCATTTGGTGCAATAAACCTTTTGAAATTATCTTGAACAATTTCCTGGTACTGCATGTGATTTGTTATGTTTAATCTCAGAACTTGAAAACCTAGAGGCATCATTTCCATTAGTTCACTTGGTCGTATATGTCAGCGATTTTCAACAGGGGTGTTTGGGAAATGTAGGGACGTTTTGGTTAGCGTGAAATGGTGAGAGTTAACTGCCGGTGGATGGGGGCCAAGGACGGTAAGAGAAAGGTCTTGAAATGCAGGGGACACCCCACCCAATGAGGATTTGTCCCACCGCCTGCATGACTTTTAAATGTTCCGCCAGACGGTCATGTGGGTGAAAAAGCTGTTTATAATTATCTAGGCTAAGAATTTAATTCTGCTTTACATAAAAGCACAATGTGTTTCTCACATGAGTTTAACAGATGCTGAAGTTTCCAGGAATGCCAGTGTTGTATACATCAAGAGAAGATTTTACTTTGCAAGATTCAGAATTTTTACAAGAATTAACATAAATTGGGAAAACAACCTTACCAACCACTACTGTATTCATGAATTTGAGTCATCTGTGCATCCGCTTCAGTCTTCGTTATTGTAATTGTAGCATTCCTGCTGACCGCATATAGATGAAAGATCTGCCTGCTCCCTTATATTTCCTATTCTAATCTAGTGTTTCAGTGTCTGTGTATTAAAATCTATTTTAACAGGTTACTTTTTAAATAGGACATCTAGGGCATTTTACTGGTTTGTTACAAATTATGTGTGGAAGTAGGTTATACTCTATATGAATTTTACTTCAGGAAAGTAAAGGGCATTATGTAATATTTGCTATGTAAAAGATGAGATCATTCATATGTATAGTCTCAGGGAAAAAATGCTTTTAAGTATAACTTTTGTAACATACATAATACCATCCTGAATCATGTCGTCTTAAAGACCATGGGGAGAATGAACGTTAGGTATTTCAAACTCCCTTTTGGATTAAATGAAAATTTCAGAAGTGTTTTCCATATCCCTCAAGCAACTTTAAAAATTTTGCCATTGGTGAAGAACGTTAAACACGTACACACACGCCGCCTTGCTTTTCGGTTCCCTGGTAGCTAGACTGTTCTGTCAGGTGCTTTATATATGCTTAATTGTCACCTGAATGAGATAGGTACTGTGACAGTCAATTTTATGTGTCAACCTCGGTTAGCCCATGGTAGCCAGAAATTTGGGTGAAACGCCAGCGTGGAAGTTTCTGTGAAGGTATTTTTTCGATGAGATTAAGATTTATTATTTACTTTTTAAGCTTGGTTGATATATCCTTTAATCCTTATTAATTCACTCATCCGTTCAACAAATGTTTTGGTGCTAGGCGCTGGTCGCTGGTCGAAGTACGCAGGACAGAGGGAGGTGGAGAAAGCAGTCCCAGGGAAATCTTCCTGGTAGCCAAGGGGGCTGGGGGGTGGGGTTCTGAGTTATAGACTGAGCGCCTATAGTAACCGATCGATCGGAGATCCAGCCGTGCCAGCTACCCGAGAATCTGGAAACCAGGTTGGGAGGCAGAGGGGGCTGCCTCTGGAGGGGGTGGGAAAGGGAGGTTGCTTAAAACATGCCCCACGTTGGGTTGTATTAGGTAGGACCTGGTTTTCAGCAAGGAGATAAAGGTTCAAGCCGGTGACTGACAAAAATGCTGTTTCTCCCCAAGTGTTTGCTGCCTGAGGGCTGACTCTCTGCAGGGCATTTCCACAGAAGGTCCCGAGCTACCAGTCAGGAAGGTGACTAACAGGGTCCCACTAAACTTCATACTTCCCCAAGAACAACTGAGTCACAGAGCCAAGAGCCAAGGCAGGGGACTTGACCACAGATGTCTTCTGCCTTTAGCAAAACTGTCGTGTTACAGGTTTCGCACCTGCAGGCCCGTGTGTCTGATCCACAACCCTTCTCCCCTCCAAGGTCCACATCCTGTTCTTATGGCTTCCTTCTAGTAGATGCCATCAGTTAGCATAGCCTGTGCTCCAGATGCAGGTGGTGTCTTTGGACAGGGTGAAGGTCGGCTGTCTGGGTTCAAATCCTGGGTCGGCTGCCTACTAGCTATGTGACACTGGACAAGTTTCTCAACCTCTCTGGCCTCGATTATCACAGCTGTGATAGTGTGGGTGTTAATAGGTTCAACCTGCTCTAGGATCCTGAGGCTCCAGACAGATACTAATGACTACCACACAGTGCACCTGGCTGGGCTGCTGTGTGAGCAGGGTCTTTCCCCGCAGAGGGACAGACCTGAAGAGGCCATTGGGTTGGGACTCCTCGTTCTAGTCTCAGTCTTCACAGCTAACTACAGGCTTTGGGGCGAACCAGCGAGGAAAGAAATCTACGCCCAGCAGGTAACGTCAGGGAAAGGGGGAGGGTCTCAGTGAGACTGGAGGGGAGGTGGGTGGGGCAGAGACCCAAGCACCTTCACAGAGGTTTCCGCCCCTGCTCTAAGTAGTTTGCTCCCTGCCCCAGTCGGGGTCTGCCTGGCGGGTACCAAAGCTCCTCTCGCAGATGGGGCTTTGAGCACGCAGACCACTCTCATCCCGAAGCTCCCCCATGCCAGACCGCATCCTGCCCCCCAACTGCAGTCCTCTTATGTTGGGCCAGAGCCTGGGGTGGGGTGGGGTGGGGGAGGGGCTGAGGCTAGCTCTCTGAAGAGATTAACATTTAAATGGGTAGATTTTCAGTAAAGCAGATCACCCACCATGATGTGGGTGGGCCTCATCCAGTCAGTTGAAGGATTTAAGAGATCGAATTCCCCACTGAAGAGGAAATCTGCCTCCAGCCTGCCTTTGGACATGAGCTGCAATGTCATTCTTGCCTACGTCTCCAGTCTGTTGGCCTAACCCTGCCCATTTTGGATCTGCCAGCCTCCAGAATCATGTGAGCCATATTCCTAATTCCTTAAAATCAATCAGTCTGTCCATCTTTTTGGCACTATTTCTCTGGAGAATCTTGGCTGATATAGGTACTTGAGATGATGTAGGATGATGTATATTATGAACCCCCAGAAAGCAGCTGGGTAGTCAGAATATTGTCATACCAGCTTGTAAGCAGGCTTTGAAGCATAGGTCTTTAACACCGTAAACAGTCCAGGCAGCAGAGTTATCCTGCAAAGGCAGAGATACAAGCCCTATATAGTCTTTGGATATATGCAGCAAAGGAGACGTGGGAGAATAGGAAAAGTGGAAGTTAGAAATAAGCCTCTGAGGGGCACCTGGGTGGCTCAGTCCGTTAAGGGCCCGGCCCTTGGTTTTGGCTCGGGCAGTGATCTCACAGCTTCTCAGTGGGTTCGAGCCCTGCATCTTGGTTCTGTGCTGATAGTGTAGAACCTGCTTGGGATTCTCTCTCTGCCCCAACCACACTTGCGCTGTCTCTGTCTCTCTCAAAATGAATAAACTTTAAAAAAAAGAAAAAGAAAAAATCCTCTGAGATGGCAAGGAAGGAAGTAACACTTCATTCACAGTGGGAGCAAAATGCCCCCTTCCTGTAAGGATTAACCCCTGCCGTGGTGTGTTAACTTCTAGAGTCAGGCATCTCCTTCAGCTTCATTGAGGCTGCTTTCAGTACATGGTTTTGATTCTTGCAGCATAAAATGGAAAATGTGCTGGCATCCCAGGTAAGTGTAGGAGTGGGAGCCACTCATTGGTGGCTGGTGTAAAGCATTATGTTGGAGACTTTACACATGTTCCATTCATTACTGGCTTTTGAATGTAGAAGAACACTTGTTTAAAGTCATTTTCACTGAAAAGGATTTATTCCAGGGGGCAGGCTTGAATACTTGAAGTATCATCTACAAGAATCCTGTGGGATAGTCCAAAACATGGACACAGGGAACAAAGTCTCTAATGTATATCTAGAAATTTAGAAGAAAGACTAGTTTATAAAAAGAGAGCTTATTTGGGGTGACAGAGTATTTTGTTGATCCCTGGAAGGGAAAAGATGTGAGCAAGTGGTCAATTAACCTTACTAGCAATGAGTTAAACTGACATCAGGTGCCTCTTTGATGTGATGCATTGAGAACATGATGTCACTTAGCTGAGATTCCTGCCCAAAACAGATAACCGAAATCTATTCATGAGAAAACATCAGATAAACCCAAGTTAAGAGATATTTTATAGAACTGGTCTAGACTCTTCAAAATGTCAGTGCTATAAAAGACCAAGACTAAGGAACTGTTCTGAATTGAAGGAGACATGGCGACTAAATGTAATATATAGTTCTAGATTGGGTCCTGGATGAGGAAAAACTACAAAAGACATTATGAACTATAGACAATTAAATCGTATCAATGTTAAACTCCCTGAATCTTAGAATTGTACTGTGGTTATATGAGAGAACATCTTTGTTCTTAGAAATACACCCTGAGGGACGCCTGGGTGGCTCAGTTGTTAAGCGGCCGACTTCAGCTCAGGTCATGATCTCTCAGTTCGTGGGTTCGAGCCCCGCGTCAGGCTCTGTGCTGACAGCCAGCTCAGAGCCTGGAGCCTGTTTCAGATTCTGTATCTCCCTCTCTCTCTGACCTTCCCCTGCTCACGCTGTGTCTCTCTTTCTCTCTCTCAGAAATAAAACATTTTAAAAAATTTATATATATATAAAAAAGGAATATACCCTGAAATGCTTAGGGGTAAAGAAGAATCATGTCTGCAACTTACCCTCAAATGATTTGGAAAAACAAATGTACACACACACACACATTTAGAAAGAAAAGCATTAAACCGAATAAGCAACTGACTGTTCTCAATAAAGAATATCAGAGTTCACTTTGTACTGTTCTTGCAAATCTTCTGCACATTTGAAATCATTTCAAAATAAAAAATCTGAACAGATTTTTTTTAATGCATAACAATATCTCAATTAGGTTTAGTGAATGATAGAGGCATTTGGGATCATTTAATCCATGATTGCTCTAATCCTACACAAAATTAGTTCGGTGACGGAAAGTAACCCAAACTTAACCACACACACTGCAATAAATCGTTTCATTTGGAACCAGCCCAAAAAGAAGACCACAGAGGAATGTTAGCAGCTGAACTGCTCCCTTTTTTAATACAAAGTACACCTGGGGTCAGGATCTACCAAGGAGGACTTCCATGGCTCCTTCACAGAATGTTTCAAATAGATGTAATTAATTGCTAATAAATCAGATCTCTGGTGACAGGGCAAGCAGTTGGGGAAGATTCTTTGATGGAGTAAAGAGACTGTTTTCATGTAGGAAATAGGAATATCTGGATTAATCCGAGCTATCCCATTTGCTTTCTTTCGTGGAAATGAGTCAGACTCAATATTGAAATCCTGGATGACTATAAAGTGCATTTTGCTGTGGAATTATGCAAAAAGACCCTAGGAAATAATTACTGATTTGTATATCCTTACACATTCTTTATTTGATTCTCATGATCGTTCTTATCAAATATTCAGTACAAATACTAATTTCCCATTTTACTTACAAAAAAACCCCTATAGGGAAATGATGCAACCGGCTCAAGATTTCCTAGATAGTAATGGGCAAAACTTGAATTTGAACTGATTTACTCTGCTAACCAGCCTGCAAGAGTTTTGACAGGAGTTACAGATTTACCTCCATTTCACACGCTGAGAACTTTCTCAGCTTTTGCAAATCAAGAAGGCCGTTCTCTTCAGGTTCACCCGTATGTTAAATAAGCACTTGTAAGGACTGCACTCTACAACCTCTTGTTTTATTTAGCTATAAAATGGGAATGATAGTCACCTACCCACAGTATGGGCGTTACTGTAGAAATCCAATATAAATTTCATAAATGTTCTCACAGATTTAAAAAGAGCCACAAAACTGACTGCTATCAGTATTACTGTTAAATAGCATTCTCTAATTCATGTTAAAATAATTTGATGTTTTCGATGATGATTCGGCAAAGCAAATGATCATACCTCCTTTCTTGGTAGCTTTGGCAGCTTAGGTGGTTTGGAAGCTCTTGGCAATTCTGCCATGCTCTGCTTGACAAGGAGAGCCCCTTTGGAATTTCTTTGATCAGTGTTCTCATAATCACCCATATGCCAGGCAATACTACCGCGGCTGTATCTTCCTTGCGTATCCATAATACTAGGTTTCGGTTGCCTGAAACAGGAACAAATTAGCTGGTTCTCAAATTGGAAAGATCTAGAAACCAGGCCACTAGTTTTCAGAGAGTTGAGATTTGTGTCTGTTTCTCTTGTGATTTGAGACAATTTCTAGCCATGTGGCTCGAGAAACCTAAGGACCGGAGACATCGGCCCGTGTTCTGAGAAGTTTCTAGACTCTGCCTAGGCTACTGGATGTCCAGCTGCTGAAGGCCCAGGAAACCACCTCCTGGGATAGATACTTACCTAGAACACTGTACCATGACTGCTCCTCATGTCCTTCAGAGCCATGCATACAGGATGCTCAGGGTGGCATGTTCCAGCTGAGACCTCAGGAGACCTATGAGTTCTGCAGGACCTGGTCTCTCCACTTTGAGATCTCAGGGGAATTCAGAAAAACTCTAACTTCATGATTCCACAGTCTGGTGTTGGACAGCATGTTAAAGGAAAGATCTAGTCTTCATTCTCTTTCCCAATTGAAATCCTGGTCTAGGTTTCAACATCTCTAAATTAGAATACTCTCTAAGTCCTGCCTTCCTGTTATAAAGGGCCAGCTCTGGGGCACCTGGGTGGCTTAGTCAGTTAATCATCCAACTTTGGCTCAAGTCATGATCCCACAGTCTGTGAGTTCAAGCCCTACAGCCTGCTTCAGATTCTGTGTCTCCCTTTCTTTCTGCTTCTCTCTGGCGTGTGCTCTCTCTCTCTCTCTCTCTCAAATGAAAAATAAAAAAATGTCTTTTCAAAAAAAAAACATTGAAAAAAACAAAAGGGCCAGCTCTGGGGAAAAGGCAAAAAGGATCCTAGGATAGGATTTGCCTTCTCATTTGGAAATGTGTGGTTCTGGAGAGTCTCTTGGAGCCTCTTACCTGACCATCCCTCTACCTCGAGGCTCAGAGCCCCTCGGCCACTGCAAATTTCCCCTCCTGGAATTTGAGCTTTATGGGTTCCCAAGTTCTTTGGACCAAGATCTGTGTCAGGTTCGCATTATCCTTCTTCACCCTTTCAAGAACATGTGTACGCTTACTCTCTGCCCAGAACCAGAAGGAGGTGCTGGGGACACGGCAATAATAGAACAAAGTCTAATCTGTTATCATTGAGCTTATCTGCCAGAATGGGAGGCAGACAACAAATAGGTAAGTCAGATATTTAGGAAGTATCATGAAGACAGCAAAGCCAGATAGAAAATGCCAGGCATGCTGTTTTTGTGGGGTGGGCTGAAGAGTGGGAGGTATCATTCCTGCAGAGAGCTCACTGCAGGGAGAGAGCCAGCAATTCTCACAGCGCATAGGGGTCAGACACTCCCTCCCACTCCGTAGAGTCACAGATCCCTGCGTGGGGAGGGACCTGACCATGTCATTCTCCAGCAACCCTCCACTGCAGCCCCCCCCCCCCCCCCCCCCCCCCCCCCCCCNTCCAAATTCCTTAGCACAGCACACAGGGGTGTGTGTTGTTGCTGTTTGGTTTTTGTCTGTTTTCTTTTTTTAAATGGTCTGCCCACATGAGCCTTTCTGGTCTGTGCTCAGCCCATCCCTCCTCCCAAACACCCACATAGTGCTCCATTGTGCACTCACCCTTTCCTCTGGGAACTCTGCAGAAGTCACGCTTTCAGACTTTCAGCCTTCTGCTTCAGTTTCCCCTTTTGCTTGTAATTCCCTCCCTCCTCCTCTCCTGGCAAACCGCAGCCAAGACTTTGAACATCACCTTTTCTGTAAAGACTTTCCCTATTCCTCTCAGGCAGCCATTTTTCTCCTTTGATAGCACATAGTATTTGGATTCTTTTGTAGAAATGATTAGAATATACCTAAATGTCTAGTGCAGCCCTTTCTCTCCCTCTCAACTCACTGCTCCTTGGGGAGCCCACAATATTTCTCATTCATCATTGGGCCCCCGGTGCTCATTACCTGGACCGACTCATAGTTGCCACTCCACTAGTCTGTCGTGGATGGAGTAATGAAGAAGAGGGGAGAAGATCAGAGCTGAGTTGCTACAAAGGTTCTTTCCTGCCCACTCCCCTCCATCTGCCTGCCAGCCTCTTCCCCCTCATGCCACCAGCGGGTACACAGAAGTGGATCCTTATAGTCTGTTTTGTCTGAGTTTTGTTATTTACAAACACAGATTACTAGTTGGAAATAATTTCAAGAAAGTTTAAAGGACAAGAACTGCTAGTGGGTAGAATGTATGGAACAGCTATTGTTCATAGTTTCTTCTATTAGCTTGATTAAGGATTCATAGGAGAACCCTTTCATCCAGACGTGCCACATTTTCATTAAAAATAATACACTATAACCTGAAACTAATATTATACTCTGTGTCAACAAACTGGAATTTAAATAAAATCTTGAAAAATTTTAAGTCAAAATGTATTCTCGGGGCGCCTGGGTGGCTTAGTCGGTTAAGCGTCCGACTTTCGCTTAGGTCATGATCTCGCGGTTCGTGGGTTCGAGCCCCGCGTCGGGCTCTGTGCTGACTGCCAGCTCAGAGCCTGGAGCCTGTTTCAGTCTGTGACTCCCTCTCTCTCTGACCCTCCCCTGCTCACACTGTCTCTCTCTCTCTCCTAGAAATAGATAAAACATTTAAAAAAAAAATGTATTCTAAAAGTAATTATACCAAATAGAAAAGGAAAATCCTTGCATGCAGGAGGTCTTCATTTAAGTGCTAAAATATTTTATAATCTTCTATTTTAAATTCAGAATATCCTTCGTCCCTGCATCTTGAATCCCCAGGAGCAATGGAAAGCTAAAAATTAGTTGTCATTCAAAGATTTTGAAGATCTTATAAAAACAATAGCTACATCAACTATGGAGATTTACATGCATTATATTGAACTTACAACTGAGCCACAGAAGTCAAAAGAGGTCAACCAAGGAGCAGAAGAAGGTTTGGCTCCAGAATGGTTTGGAGGATGAATGGTAGGCCATCAGCAACGATTCCATGGTATACAAACCCACAGCTGCCAACACACATACACATACACCCCAAAATCAATAAAGCAAAATATTCTTAGTGTAACCATCTTACTATTAATTCTTAAGTAGCCTCCTAAGGGTCAGATTTTTTTCTTTTTGAAATAATTTCAAGCTTGAAGGAAAGTGGAAGCACAGTAAAAAAGCTTTCCCGACCGAACAATTTAGAAGTACATAATTGACATGATACCCATCATTCCCAAAATACTTGAGTGTGTTAATTCCTACAAAGAAGGACATTCTACATAACTGCAGTGTAATTGTCAATGTCAGAAGGAAATCAGCACAAGCAATAAAAGCAAAAATAAACAAGTGGGACCACACCAAACTAAAAAGCTTCTGCACAACAAAAGAAATGATCAACAAAGTGAAAAGACAACCTACAGAATGGGAAAATTTATTTGCAGACCATATATCTGCTAACGTGTCAATATCCAAAATATATAATTCATACAACTCAATAGCAAAGAACAACAACAACCAATAATCCAATTAAAAAATGGGCAAAGGGCCTGAAAAGACATTTTTTCCAAAGATACACAAATGGCCAACAGGCACATAAGAAGATGGTAAACATTACTAATCATTAGGGAAAATGCAAGTTAAAACCACAATGAGATATCACCTCACACCTGATAGAATGATCATCATCAAAAAGACACAGACAACAAATGTTGGTGTGGATGTGGAGAAAAGGGAATCCTTGTGCTCTGTTGGTGGGAATGTAAACTGGGACAGCCACTATGGAAAAGAGTATGGAAGTTCATCAAGAAATTGAAAATAGAGCTACCATATGGTCCAGCTATTCTACTTCTGGGAGCATATCCAAAGGAAATGAAAACATTAACTGAAAAAGATAACTGCTCTCCCATATTTACAGAAGCATTGCTTGCAGTAGCCAAGACGTGGAAACAACCTTAATGTCCATTGATGGATGGAAGAACAAAGAAGTTGTGGTATACATACATAATGGAATATTCTTCAGCCATAAAAAAAGAGAAAATCCTCCCATTTGCGACAACATGAGTGGGCCTTGAAAAACTACCAACCTCATAGGGGAAAAAAGAGAAATCAGATTTGGAAGCAGAGGTGTGAGGTGGGGGGAGGAAAAATTAGAAGAAAGTAGTCCAAAGTTTTAAGCTTGTCACAAGATACACAAGCACTAGGGAGGTATTGTGCACCATGATGGCTGTAGCTAACACTACAGTGTGATGTATAAGGACGGTTATTAAGAGAGTAAATTCTACGAGTTCTCATCACAAAGAAATTTGTTTTTCTTTTTTTTGTACCTACATGAGATGACAGATTTTACCTAAGGCTACTTGGTAATCATTTCAAAGTGTAGGTAAATCAAACTATCATGCTCTGTATCTTAAACTTATGCGGTGATATATGTCCATTATTCCCCAGTAAAACTGCAGGAAAAATCAGAGTAAATCAGAAAATTAACATATTTGTATTGCTACTACCTAATCCTCAGACACCATTCAAGTTTTCCAATAATGTTCGTTTTGCAAAAGGATCCATTTAAGAACCACACGTTGCATTTAGTTTTCTCATCTCTTTAGTCTTAAATCTGGAACACTTTCCCAATATTCCTGTGGCTTTCACACCACCTTGATACTTTGGAAGAACACGAGCCAGTTATTTTGTAGATATTCCTTAATTTGGGTTTATCTTCTGTTTTCTCTTGATTAGATTCAGGCTATGCATCTTTGGGCAGGAATAACACAAAATGGCGACGGTGTGACATCCTATTATTGGTGAGGTTCACTAAGGTCACTTGATTGAGGTGGTATCTACCATGGTTCTCTTTTGTAAAATTACTTTCCTCTTTTGTTGTTAGTATTTTGTGAGGAAAAGCTTTGACGTTATGTAAAAACCTCATCCCGTGTCAAATGTCCAAGTAATTAACATCACTATGGACTCATGATTTCCTAATTTATTCATTGGGTTACAATCCATTCATAACATTCATTTTCATGCTCAGGTTGTCCCAGATTTGGCTAGAGAGAACTCTTTCAATCTGGCTTGTGTCCTTATGACTGCTCCCACCATTCTTTGAGTACTTCCTTACTGTTTAGCCAAAAAAGATATTCCAGGCTCATCTTTCCCTTCCCCACATCTGGAACAATCCATTTCTTAAAGGAGCTCTGGTTCCCTTTAATGGAAAATGATATTTAGAAACCAAGATCCAAGTGTTAGGTATTGCTCTTAGTGTTGAGGTATCACTGTCACACAACCTTCTGAGACAACAGGACACAGGGTTCATTAGAGGGTTTATTCTCATTTTCTCCCTTTACATATGTGTAACTCACTTCTCCTACAATGGGAAACCCGATTCCCATTCTCTTCATGTATTTATTTATTTGGTCAGTCTTCCTGTCAGTAACCAATGTCTCATTGCTACCCCCGCCTTGTACATGTTCTCCTCACCCCGTTTGGGATTCAACACCCCACCCTAGGATGCCCTCTTACAGTCTTTTTCACCCTACTCTGAACCACCAGACTTTGTCTTCTGTTTTTTCGTTGAAAAATCCACATTTCAAATATTATAATGTGCCAATTCTAGAAATGAGATTTCTTTCCCCTCCTTAGGGCTTGTTATTATTGCTGTTTTAGGTGGTTGTTTAAGTGACTTTCCTGGACTAATTGTCTAAGTTTTGTCATGTGTGCCTCCTGAACTTCCTGCCTGGTTAGCTCAATGGTCATCTACTGATTGGATAGAAATTTCCTTAAATGTCTCAAATCATATGCCTTCTCGCCTTTCTGTGTGTGGGGTGTGCCTTCGGTGCTTTGGCAGGCGGCTTACAACTCCGCCTTAGCCTTCATTTCCTGCTTGAACCCAGCTTCAAGGTTAGCCAAAGGTGAGAGATTAGGACCTTATGGGGTTTTTCCTCAGCAGATGCACAGCACCGCACGTGTGCAGAGCCTCCTAGATTTCTCGGAATACGTTGGAGCCTTTCAAACATCCCCTGTGAACATCTCATTTCTCAGTTTTCCATCTTAAGACTTGTAGTCCGCTCCCTGTGTGCCCCACTGGTATTGTCCCTCAGGCAGCTGTGGTATTAAACAGCTGCTGCTAATGGTTTGTGACGAATGCCCCTGAGACACAGCTTCTTCACATAGAGTCAGGTCAAATAACGACAAGCCCTGAGAATGGAACTTTTCCAGGGATTTTCAAGATGGATCAAATGCGACATTTCTCTGAGTATGAGTTTTTTTCCAAGCAGCTTCAAACCCGTGTTTCCCCTCCAGTGACTGGTAGGCTGCTAGTTTTCACAGCTACCATGGTCGTGAGGCTATTCGTTTTTTCAAGGCAACCATGGAGCTGAGAAGGGAGTTTGGGAATAGAGCAATTTATTTTGTTTTAAATGTCTTTATTAGGGTTTTTATTTTAATTCAAGTATAGTTAACATACAATTTTCTGTTAGTTTTAGGTATACAATGTAGTGATTCAACAATTCTGTACATTACTCAGTGCTCATCATAAGTGTACTCTTTAATCCTCCTCTCCTATTTCACCCTTCCCCACCCCTCACCCCCACCTTCCCTCTGGTAACCATCAGCTTGTTCTCTGTTAGGAGTCTGTTTCTTGGTTTGTCTCTGGGGAATAGAGCAATTTAAGTTTAAAATAGTCCAAGATCAGGGGGCCTGGGTGGCTCAGTCAGTTAAGTGTCTGACTTTGGCTCAGGTCATGATCTCACAGCCCATGTGTTCAAGCCCTGCATGGGGCTCTGTGCTGACAGCTCAGAACCCGGAGCCTGCTTCAGATTCTGTGTCTGCCTCTCTCTGCCCCTCCCCTACTCATGCTCTGTCTCTCTCTCAAAAATACATAAATGTTAAAAAAAATAAAAAATAAAATACCCAAATATCATTGTTCTTTCTGAGACTCAGTGCTTTTTTCTTAAATAAATACTCCATGGATCATTTGAAAAAAAGTAATTTTGACAATTTTTGCCAGTACTTTTATTTCTTTTTGGAGGAGCATATTTTTGGAGGTCCCTAATGCACTATTCCTAAAGTGCTTCCCAAATGGAATTATTTTAAAGTGTCATGGAGACTCCCTGTTTAAGGAGAAATTCTCTGTGTCTTCTGTTTCCACTTCTTCATTTGCACCTCCCCCATGTACTGCCTTCTGCTTTCTGTTGCCATTACTTCATTGTGCTGATTCTTACCTCAGCCAACAGCAGCCTCCTTTCCATCTGCCAGAGCAAACCATCTCTTTTCAGTCTTTCTAGTATGATTTCCCAGAAGCATTTGCACTTGTTGACATTGTCCTCCTCCCTCTTTTCCACTTGGGCTTCCAAAGCTCTTCGCTTTAGGCTTCTCCTCTTATATTAGTTCATCTACATTCTTTTAGAAGAATCTCTTACTCTTTTTGCTTCTGTACCATTGGTATCCCCCAGAATTCTGTCCTTGATTCTCATCTCTTGGTAGACTACCACCTATCTCCAAACCAGGAAATAGCATTTACATCCAGTGATCCAAACAGCATCAATATACTGATGTCTAAAATTTCTAATTTCACCTCTATACTTTAAACACAAATTCCAAGCTTCTTACTGATCACAGCACCAGGATATTTCATGACTAGTAATAATTTCTAGCATTCATTAAGATACATGAGCTTCCAGACATTATGCTAGTTGCTTGATATGTATTACCTCTAATTTTTATAATAATTCCATATGGTAGATATCATTTTCTGCTTTTTACATCTGAGGTTAGGTTGATTCAGCAATTTATCCAAGATCAAACAGTAAAAAGCAGTAGAGCTGGGATGTGAACTCAGAGTTGTTGGATTCTAAACTTAGGTGATCTCATCTGTAAAATGGGGATAATATTATGGTACTACTCTTTATGAGAGTTACATGAGTTAATACTTACAAAGTACTCCTAACAGTATCTGGCCAGTGGTAAAAATTCAATAAAGTGTTGGCCATTGATTGCCTCTCACCTCATTTCCCCATTTCCCCACTTCCTCTCCTCCCTCAAATACCCTCTCCTTCCCATGTTCCCAATTTTGATCAATGACATACCCATATACACAGCCACCCAAAAGAGACCATCAGAATCACCTTTGACTTTTACATCACCTCCATTCTTCCACATTTAGTGGTTGCCACGTCTCACTGAGTCTTTCTCTAAACCATCTCGCCATGCCCATCTCCATAATTCTGGCTCCCCTCATTGTGATGATTGCAATATCACTGCCTTCCTTCCGTCTCCCCTTTCTCTGCTCCATCCATTCAACAAACAGTTTTCTACACCCAGTATGTGCCAGGTATTCGTCCTAACACACAGATTTGATTATATCACTTTCTTACTTAAAAACATAAAAACAACAGTTTGTTGCCTCCAGAATTAAGCACAAAATCTTTAGTGTGACGTCTGAAACAGTACACAATCTGGCCTCCATCCTGCAGTTCCAGTCTCGCCTGCTTCCCCCCACATCCCTAAACCAGTACCCTGCTTTAGCCACCCCAGACTACCAGTCATTTCCTCAACACATCATGTCTTTGCTTATGCAGTTCCTTACGGTCGGGGTTCCTTTCCTCGCTCCACTTCCACGTTCTCCTTTTGATTTCCCATGCGGCCTTCATAACGCACTCGTGTTACGTCTCCTACAAAGCATTCCTGAGTAGCTGCCTGACCTTCAACAGTGGGCCACAATCATGCCCTCCATGATTGTTCCCCATACTATGTTGTATGCCTATTATACTGGTGTCGTCATGGTGACTCTCACTCTCAGTAAATCTGTCAGTAAAGGGAAGGAACCGTTTCTTACTTTTTTGTGTTTCCAATGTCTAACAGAGTTCCTGACCCAGAACATGATTTTAGTCCACTTCACTTCTAAAAAGGTACCAAAAAAAAAAAAATTGCCTTGTAGTTACCTCCAATGAAAAGGTCTGTGACGGTCCATGATGGAGGGTTTGGAGTTACATGGAATTCTTTTTAAATTCATACTCTCTCTTTTGCTATTTGAATTTTTAAAAACGGGAGCATGTATTATTTTCATAATAACACACGTCTGAGTTTGCCTTAAAAAGTTGTTGGTTACTTGGGAAATGACCAAAATTTTCCTAGCAGCCTGGACAGCAGAGAAAGGGGCTGAGAAGATAAAATAGATTTCAGTGCTAAGTTAGGAAGTGACTGGCTGGGCCTCGCTTATGTAACTGTCTAAAACCGATGGGACAAACAACTTTCATTTAGATGCCTCCGCCAGAGAAAACACTCTGGGTAGCTGAGAACAGGACTCTGCTGGAGGTGGTGCTCTGCTAGGTCTTTGGGGTTCCCACCTTTTATAACTAGAGTTGGACCCATAGGAGACTCTGGGGCAGCCGCTTTGATTCATGACCCAACGATTCAATGAACTCTCAGTATGCTGGCGAAATAACCAGCTTGAATTAATATGTTTCCTTAAACCGATCAAAGTAGCTGGTTATTCCGGAGCTTGACCACCCAGCATCAGTCTTTCCCAGGAGCAAAGCTTTTTCCACTATTTGGACATCTTTTGGATTCCCTCTGGTTGGCTAAAAATAGTCCTAATAAGTGGTAAAATTACGGTCTTCTGGATTCCACGGTTAAAGAAACAAATTACTAACTGTTTCGGTTCCAGTGAGTCAGTCTGGTTGTCTAATATAGACCCAGAAACAGTTATTCACTTGAGTTTCAAATAGCGAAATATATGGAAACTTCCCCTTAGGGCCTCAGCATTTTCCCTGCAGCATCATAAAATGATGTAACTGTGTATATCTGGCCTGTGGAGAGACTGGTGCTGTATCTGTATGGTGACTGAAAAGCGTGACTACCTATTTTCTCCACAGGCTACTTCCCTTAAATGTTTGCTTTCTCACAGGGTCATTGATTTCTGCTCTTTCCATTTCCAGAAGTACTCAACAGCCATTGAGGGCACATGGAAATTTTTGAGAAACACATTTAGAAATCATTTGGCAGGATCTATGCTTTCTGGGAGAACAGGCTTTCTCTCTCTGTTATTTTCTCTTTGGAACATTTGCAAGAAAATAAGACCCCTGTTTTTTAAAGATCTTTCTGAATTTCTGGCGTGGTCTCCACCTCAAGTCAGAATCTGCCAAGGAATTACCAGTAGAGCATTAAAGATGTTTTTCATTGTATTTTTCCTGTTTAATTGGCCTTCTCCATAGATGGAGTGGGTGTTGCTGCTGACATAGGCAGTCACATATGTCGTATGATTCCAGAGACACCAGCTGCCCGAGAAAATGCTCCCTTAGACTCTCCCTGGCTGTTTCTTTCCTTTTATTCCACACCCAGAGACCAGACTTCCAGTGCACCCAGTCAGGGAGAAGTACTATAAAGCGTTATTACCTGGCCCTTCCTGAGAGAATACATCTTGAAGGGGCGGTACCACAAAGGAAGAACTGAGGAAACTAGGGTCCTGCATGTCAGCCTTAGCCATATCCTCGCTTAGTTAAGTTCAACTTTATTGCTTATACATTACTCTTCCTTCTTTCCCTGCTGCTATAGAATCATGCAAGATGATGTTGTGTCTTGTTTTCAAAAGACATAATCTTAATCCTCTTGGATAATACTTGATCCTAGATCAACAGCTGTCACAGAGATGATTAAAAACATATTTTCTGGATATTTCCTATTTGGACAAACAAAATGAGTGTGCAATTATACTTAGCAATTACTCATAGAGAAGAATTTAATGTCAATAGAATTTATCTGAGGTTCGTTGTTGCCCAGGAGATTCCTACTGAGTGGAAAGAGAAAGAGGCTTGAAAAAGAAGCTAATTTGTAGTAATTCATATCCAAAGGAGCTTATCAAGATTTATCTGGAAGGCATATGTCATGCTAACTTGTTTAACGTTCTGTCTTCAGGATACTGGGAAAATTGAGGTGCTACCTCTGAGTCGTGTCTTAACCTATTTAAGGTAAATGTCAAAAGTAACATTCAGCTGAATGATTAGGACAATTTGGGGTAATTTATAGCATCAAAGATCCAGAGCTATCTATATGCTGATTCTGTCTTTAGACAACCCGACAACTAGAGTTTATTAGTTATTAATTTTCTTAGCTAGAGTTTATTGACCAAACACCTCGTATGTGTTTGGTACTGTAGCAGGTCCCCTGGGAGACTGTACAGAAAGCTGACAGTCCATGTAAAAGGGACACCTGAGAAAAGGGCAAAGACTTTACTATATGAATAAACGATTGCTTATTAACTGCTGTACCTGGATGAATGAAATGGTTACTAAGAGGTTATTTGACTACAATACACTTGGTGATAAAGTTCATCATTCATGATGAAATGTAGGTGATAAGTTTTTATATTTGTTTGAATCTTTTATTCTTTTTTTGTAATTTTTAAATATTTTGTTTATTTCTGAGAGAGAGAGAGAGAGGCAGCGTGAACAGGGGAGGGTCAGAGAGAGAGGAAGGCACAGAATCTGAAACAGTCTCCAGGCTCTGAGCTGGCTGTCAGCACAGAGTCCGACACAGGGCTTGAGCCCACGAAGCGTGAGATCATGACCTGAGCCGAAGTCAGAAGCTTAACCGACTAAACCACCCAGGCGCCCCGAATCTTTTATTCATGTTTAATAGTGCCCTTCTTCCCCAAGTAACAAAAATGCCTATGACCAGTTGTATGTCATTAACAATTCGAAAACAAATTTATTAAACGGGTTTCCATATCTATGGGCACGAACTATTTTGCTAAAGCAGATAGGATTATTTAAATGTATAAACAGAACTGTGTAATTCACATTAGTATGAAACATATACTGTCTCAAGGATAAAAATGAAATTGCTTCCCAAAGAAGTGTTTGGGGAAACACAAGAGAAGTCTCCCCAAACTGCCAGCATATTTCCAACATAAGAATATTGCTTAAAAGCTATTTTTAAAAGACAGAGATCGCAAACGGTAAGAATATTTTTCTTTTAAGTAGAAAAAGCCCACTCTCAGACTTTCTTCTAGAAGGAGAGCATCAAAGGCTTGTGCAATTCTGTAAAATTACACACACCATATGCTTCAGGCCTCGGATTGCGATTGTTTTGGTTTGATTTATTGTGTTATTTCATAGGAAACAAAGCCACTTTATTCAAAAGGCTTGTTAAATATTCTACCACTATGTGGAAGTAAAGAATTAATTTAAACGAGAAAGATTTCCCATTACCCTAAGTGAACACTTTTTCATTACTTTGCCAGATTGCCTTCTTCGAGCTCCAGAATGTGAAAAATGCTGTCCTTGCCACAGTGATGTCACCAGCACGTTGCTGGTTGCCCTTCTGGGTGCCAGCTGGGCTTCTAGCTCCAAGGGTTATGCAATCGAAATCAAACACGTTGTCTTCCTGTGCAGAACAGCATACTCCACAAGGCTCCTGCTGCCGAGAGTGCATCCACAGTGAAGAAGTACACAGAGGTGTTTACTGACTCTTATTCAGCATTTTAAAATGATTTATATGAAGTGACTATCTCTCGAGCACAAAGCCTCAGAGGCAGCTGTCCAAAATCTTACCAGAAATGACAGCATGTTGGATTGACTGGGGTCACCTATTAGGAAAGTGGAACATAATTCCTAATGTTGCCAGAGAGACGGCAGATTTTATATATGACACTCAGGAAGTTCTGCCAATTTCGGGAGCTAAGGACTTCTGAAATATCAAGTCCTGAGCTTCTCTTCATGGTGGTGCTTCCTGGCCACCACTTACTTTTTCATGTGAGTATTAGAGAATCACAAGGGGGAGGAAGGAGAGCAGCATTTATTTCAGCTGCTTGGCAGCAATCCAAATGAAGGGTAGTTGGAAGACTGTAACAGTATTGACTCAATTTAGTTTTGGACAAGTTTATCTATCCAGATGGTGAATCTTGACCTTCATTAACTAAGGATAAAGTTGAGACAATTTCATTTTAGTTACCTTGGAGATTTGAATATTATACACATAAAAATAGACAAAATAGTTGGAGGATCCCTAGGTACCCATCACCCAGCTTTAAACACTTTAATTTATAGCCAATCTTATTTCCTTTCTAGCCTACTTACTAGTCTTCCCCCTCCAAGACATCATATCTTTCTGGTATGGCTCTCAACAATGTAAACACTCTTTTTCTTGAGTGCCTGGGAAGCTCAGTTGGTTAAGCATACATGGCTTGTGAGTGTAAGACCTGTGTGGGGCTCTGTGCTGACAGCTCAGAGCCTGGAACCTGCTTCAGATTCTGTGTCTCCCTGTCTCTCTGTCCCTCCCCAACTCACGTTTCTCTCTCTCAAAAATAAATAAGTTTTAAATTTTTTTTTTAAGTTTCTTTTTTAAAAACAATTTCACCATATATTCAGCATTCATAATTTTAGTTGCCTCTGTTTCTATGTTTTTAACAGAATCTGAATAAGCTTGACACCTTCAATTGGTTGATAAATCTTTTAAGTTTCTTTTAATCCATAGGTTCTGTTTCATCTCTTTTTTCTTCCTCCTTCTAGACCTCTCCTCACCTTCTTCTATCTCTTCTCCTCTCTTTTTTGGTATTAATTTGTTGAAGAGACTGGGCCACATGTCCTATGAAACCTCTCACAATACATTTTTCTGACATCTTCATGATGTCATTCAATATTTTCTGCTGCCAGCTTATTTCCTGTACATTGTTGGTTGAATTTAGAGGTTTGATCTAAGTCATGTTGGGTTTTAGGGGCAAGACTACTGTATTAATTTGCTAAAACAAACTTCTATAACAAAGTACCACAGACTGGGTGGCTAAAACAATAGAAATATATTTTCTCACTATTCTGGAGGCTAGACGTCTAAGATCATGGTGTTGGCAGTTTGTCTTCTAAGGCCTCTCTCCTTGACTTGTTGATGGCTGTCATCTCCCTGTGTCTTCATGTGATCTTCCCTGTGTGTGTATGTGTTTGTGTTCAAATCGCCTCCTATAAGGACATCTGTCATATTGGATTAGGGACTAACCCAATGGCCTTATTTTAATTTAAATACCTCTTTAAGGGATGCCTGGGTGGCTCAGTCTGTTAAGCATCCAAATCTTGATTTTGGCTCAGGTCATGATCTCCCAGTTGGTGGGAATGAGCTGCATGTTGAGCTCTGTGCTGACAGCATGGAGTCTGCTTGGGATTCTCTCTTTTCCTCTCTTTGTCCCTCCCCCACATGCTCTCTTTTTCTCTTTCAAAATTAATAAATAAACATTAAAATAAATAAATAAATAAACAAATCCCTCTTTGAAGGCCCTGTCTCCAAATACAGTCACATTCTGAGGTACTAGTGGTTAAGTCTTCAACATATGAATTTTTTTTTGGGGGGGGGGGTACCCAGTTCAGCCCATAATAACTTTCTAGGTGGTGGTATGCTCTTCCATGAAGAGGTACTTAATATCTGACTGTTTCTCTTTTGTAGTTTTGGTAGCCATTGATAATCAGTGCCTAGATTCATTAATTTATTAGAGTTTGCGAAGTCATGATGTCCTAATTCTGTTATTCCTTCTTTATTAGCTAGATTACATTGCTTATTTAAAAATTATCTCATCTTCTATTTGGTTTGCAGTGGTACAGTTAATATTAGAAAGTCAAGATTAATATTTGATTATTTCCTTTTATTTACCCATTTTAAAAATAATAAGTTGATTTTTTGGAATCCTCCAATGTGGCCAGTTTATCATATGTTTTTTAAAAAACATTGGGGGGAGGCACAGTCAATTGAGTGTCTGACTTTCGGTCAGGTCATGATCTCGTGGCTTGTGAGTTTGAGACCCATGTCAGGCTCCATGCTGACAGCTCAGAGCCTGGAGCCTGCTTCAGGTTCTGTGTCTTCCTCTCTCTCTGCCCCTCCCCTGCTCATACTCTGTTTCTCTCTCTCTCCAAACAAAAATGTTTTCAATGGGGAGAGGGACAGAGAATGAGTGTGAGAGAGAATCCCAAGCAGACTCTGTGTTAGCACAGAGTGTGACTTGGGGCTCAGTCCCACAAACCGTGAGATTATGACCTGAGCCAAAATCAAGAGTCAAATGCTCAACCCATTGAGCCATCCAGGTGTCTCTGTTGTGGTTTTTAAAGTAGCCATTAGAAACTCATAGATGTTCATGTGTGTGTATATGTACATATAATATATATTAATCCATTGTGGTTATTACCATTTTCTTAAAATTATCCTATTTTTGGCTTATGGAATTCTCTTCAAGTTTGGTCCAAGGTCCGTTAGACACAACTGTAGCAGTTTTGGGTAGCTTCCTCATCTGGTATGGCATGATGTACCACACCTGTGTTTTCCATTTCCTTCTCCAGATCCAAAATCAACCATTTCTCCAAAAGCCCTTCCTTTTAGTGGAAGAAGTATTTGAAGAATAGAATCTGGGGGTACCTTGCTGGCTCATTTGGTAGAACATGTGACTCTTTATCTTAGCATTAGGAGTTCAAGCCCTATGTTAGGTGTGGATCTTACTTAAAAATAAGTAAATAAATAAATGAAGAGTAGAATCTGGGTAGTAGGAGAGCTCACAGCTACTGAGTTGGTTCCTATGTCTAGGACATCATAGCAAATCGAGCCATGTAAATACAAACACATACAGTCGTACATATGTGCACATATATAGCTTCCAATCCCATTCTGGGTTTGATTTTCAGCTCTTTTATCTTAACATCTGTATTTCCTTTCTCCCACTCCATGGATCCTGGTAATTAACCAAACCAGGAATGACTGAATAAGAACATCACATTCTTCCTCATTTGCTTTATCCCACAATACACCCACAACAGAGTCTGAGCGACACGACCAACACTTCTCCCAAGCTTATTGCAGTTCTTTTTGTTCTTAGGGTATAGCCCGCCAGGGATTTGTATTCAAACTAGGACGCTTTCAAGTCCCTTGGGATATTTCCTTCCTGTAGGTTAATCATCACCTGGGTACACATCCAGTTTTTTTTTTTTAATTTTATATTTAAATTATTTTATATGTTAAAGGGAAGATATAAGGTAATGTACATGTCTTACCTGTAAGATATGTACATGGTTCCAAAGTCAAACCAAGTGTGGAACCAGTATTGTTTTCCTATTCTTTCTTATTCTTTCTTCTTACCATACGCATCTAATAACCAAAAAACAACAACAAAAAAACAAAACAAAAAAACCCTCAAAAAAACAAAAAAAAAAATCGGGGTTGGCTGTGTCTTTGATCGATTTGAAGGAGGAGGTGAAGCCTGAATCATGTCCTACTGAGCAGCTGCGAAGAGTGCCTTCGATTCAGGGGGAAATCGTCTTGAAGGCCTTAGCTCGGCTCAGTGAAGAAAACATTTGTTCTGCCACCCACCACGTAATTCATCTTTGAATTTTAATGAGGTAGCCTTTAGGCTGCGAGACAGAAAGCAAGCTGCAGCTTTCTGTAAAAACCCTACCATCTTTACACATTGCTCTGGAGGCCAGAAGTGAAAAGTTTTTGTCAAATATGTGGGAATGTGCTTCAAGGTAATGTATCTGAACGTGAGCAGTGCCGTCTCTAAAGTGATAGCATCTTGGGATCTTAAAACAGCAGTTCTGGAAGCTAATTTCAACCCATCCTTCAAGCTCAGGGGACCTTAGGGAGACTTCCTGATCCTCCCTCAAAGTCTCATACCCCAGATACATGTTTTTGTCACACCCTCTAAAATACTCCCTATTGTAAAAGCCATTGCACATCATTTTTTCACTTTGTTAATGTATAAACACAGTATAACACAGTACCAGACCTAGTCAGGCACAAATAGGTAATCAATAAATATCGACTGACTTGATATTCTATCACTGCATCCTAATATACTCTAGTATAATTATCTGTTTATGGGTCTCTTCACCCTATATGAGAATTTTTTGAGGGCAGGAATTCTATTTCCTTAGCACTCTACTTGTCCTCAGTTTGGATGGAATAAGAAACAGGCATGATACTATTGAAAATTGAATTCTAATATTTTAGTATAACCACAAGATGCTCTTGAGGATCCTATTATAAGTATGAGGCAACATTCAAAGGTAAAGTAATGAACAGTACGCTCTTAAACTCTTGACTGTGGCTTAACGCTACAGCCTGACGTCTGTACCCTCAGACAATGTAAACATAATATGAACGTTCCTGTATATTTTATTCTACATCATTTCACTTTTAAAGTAGTTAATTGTTTGGTCCATCTGGAATTTATCTTATTGTATGTTATGAGGTATAGATATAATTTGCCTTTTCCAAAATGTGAGTAGTTGCCCCAACTCCAGTTTTTCTTGGCTCCTACGTCAAGGCGGATTAGTCTTCCATGGGACACTGGATATCCTTGCTCATGTAGATGTGTGGTGTCCAACCTCAGGTGAGCCTTCGCTACTGTACAGAACAGCAAGCTTTTTACTTCTCCTTAGTGGACATCTTCAACAGCTGTCCTAGACCTTCCTTATTTCCTCAAGACCCCTGCTCATATCTCATTCCCACTACTTTCATTGGTCCTCAAGGACAGGGGTTTGCACAACACTTCATGGACCATTGAACTGTACACTTAAGGATGATTAAAATAGTATTTTACATTATGTATATTTAACCACCATAAAAAAAATCTACACACAAAGAAGACTCCATGGAGAACACTGAGGCCATCAGTTCTACACTCGTTCAGCCACCGCCACCACATTTACATGTACAAGAACATCCCCACCTATACAGTTGAGGAAATCCTATCTCCTTCCTATCAGTCTCTGGGATTGGGGGAGTTTTTCTCCTCATCTGAGGTCTCCACACTGACCTGGGCCATTTTAAACCCACAGTTGCATCACCACTCACCCAAGAATATTGCTCCGAAGCACTGAAGCCTTCTCTAGGATAACATTTCTCCTGTCCTAAAAAAGCCTACACTTGGCCCCTCACCTCCTCTAGTTACTATTTAATATTTTCTTCTTTTCTCATCCGAATTCTCCAAAACTGTGCCTTGTACTTGTTGACTCCATTTCATCTCCCATTCATACCTCACCCCCCCTCACAACTATTTGAGCTTCCATCCCTGTCTTCTTGCCATTCTCCCAAATTGTTTTATTTGTTCTGGTCTCACCATGGTCTCTGACGACTTCCTGTCTACTTTCTTCAGCGGACATTGTTCAGTCCACATCTTATTTCACTTTGGACATCTGATTCTCCTGGTTGTGCTTTGTTTCTTTCGGGTCTTCTTTCATGGTTCCTCTCCTTTTTCAAACAGAGTTTGAATTCCCTACAATTATGTCTTTATTCCTCTGGTTTTCTCTCCTCTCATCCACCCATGTATTTTCAGATACAACATAATTATGATGACAGAAAGAACTCCTCAGCACAGTTCTTTCAACTAGTTTCATATATTTATCCATCTGCCTCTTACTGGATGTCCCACTGGAACTTCTCAGTCACCTGAACTTAGCATCTCCTCACCTTCTTCCCGTTAATAGAGATGCTCCTTCTGTGCCTATTCTGAGTTGGTCCACTATTGAATCATTCATGAGGTTCCTGTAGGTGGCTTAGTTGGCTGAGTGTCTGACTCTTGGTTTCAGCTCAGGGTCATGGGATCAAGCCCGGCGATAGGCTCCACACTGAGCATGGAGCCTGCTTAAGATTACTTCTCTCTCTCTCTCTCTGTCTCTCTCTCTCAAATAAAAATTATTCACTCAAACTAGAAATTGGGAGTGGTCACTGCCTCTAGCATTATTTTTATCTTCTTCACCTGATACCTAAGTCTTGACAATTTTCATCCTTTTTAATTCTGGAATTGGTTCCCTACTCTCCATCTTGACTCCCATCCCTGCAGATTGCCATCATTCTCCTGGGCCTAACAGACTCTTGACCATTCTTCCCTGTCTCCAGTAATGCCCCCTCATATCCATCCCCTATCCAAAATCTAAACATGACTTTACCACTTCGAGTACTGTTGTAGAAAGGATAGATGGATAAAATTTAAGTTCCTTCTTGAAGTTCTCTAGCCTCTAAAAGTCAGAACTCAAGAGTGAACTCTTGAAACTAATATACTGTATCTTAACTAACTGGAATTTAAATACAAACTTAAAAAAATGAACTCTTCATAGTCTAACACCTGACTGCAATTCTGGGTTTCCCTGTCCCCCCCCCCATTCATTACACTGTGGGACCCAAGAACACTGAAGCGTTTATGCCTCCATCGATGTTATTTATGACTGCTGAATGTCTATTACTGATGTCTGCTCTTCTGAAAACACTCCTTCCCTGCATCGCTACTCATTCTCTTTTACCTAACCTCACCTTTTCACACTCTTCCACAGAAAGCCTTCTGTAATGCCTCTCCTCACCCCTGTGCTGGGTTATATGCATAATACCCCTGTGTGGCTATAGCATTGTTCTGGCCATGTTTCCAAATTATCTGTATGTCTATTTCCCACACTACACTGTGAGCTGTTTGATGGAAAGGAACAGCTCCCCAAACATATTTATTGATTTATTTACTCAATAAATGAGTGGTCCAATTAAAGGCTGTAAAACAAAGTAGTCAGAAAAGGGTATTTCCTCTTTGAATATCAAGGAGACTATTTAATTTGGAATAAAATTCATGTTGAGCAAGAGCTATTCTTCTGATTATGAATAATTTCAAAACATCCCCGCTCCAGGGACTCTTGTGGATTTTTACCAGTCTTTTTTTTTTTTTTTTTTTGGTTTTGTTTTTGGTCTTTAAATAGCACATCTGAGTACTGTAGGTGACTTCCCCATCACTGTGCTCAATAAATGTTTGGGGACATGCACCAGTCATAGGCCTAGTGCTGACATTGATGAGAAATGATATGCCACAGATACTAAATTAACCACTACAAAAAGCTGAAGTTTTTCCAAAATCAAATTCTTTGAAATTGTTTGATCTCCTACCAGGAAGATGGAAGAAAATTTTAATGATCCTTTTTTTATTTAAAAAGAAGTTAAGTTTATTTATTTATTTTGAGAGAAAGAGAGCACAAGCAGGGAAGGGGCAGAGAGCAAAGGAAAGAGGGGATCCCAAGCAGGCTCTTTACAGCACAGAATCCACCGTGGGGCTGGAACCCATGAACCACAGAATCATGGCCTGAGCCAAAACCAAGAGTTGGATGCTTAAGTGACTGAGCCACCAATTCACCCCAATGATCACTTTTTTTTTAAAAGCAGAAAGCAAATATCTCTTAAAACAGTCTAGTACTCATTGACAGATTTTATGGAAGATAATAAAATTAGAATTAATCAATTTTGGGTGCCTAGGTGGCTCAGTCAGTTAAGTATCAGATTTAGGCTTGGGCATGATCTCGCAGTTTGTGAATTGAGTCCCATGTCGGGCTCTGTGCTGACAGCTCAGAGCCTGGAGCCTGCCTTGGATTCCGTGTTTCCCTCTCTCTCGGTCCCTCCCCCGCTCATGCTCTGTCTCTCTCTCTCTCTCTCTCTCTCTCTCTCTCTCAAAAATAAACATTAAAAAAAAACTAAAATGAAAGAACTAATTTTGAGGTGATAGTTTTCAAAAATGAATAGAAAGGCTTAAAGTGACTAATCCTGTGGTCATTTTGAGACTTTGTTAAAAGGGAAGGGAACTAACCTTTTGTGTGTCGTATCCATGCTGGGTACTTTACACACACTGTAATACTCTTCATCCTCAGGACAACCCTATGAGATAGATTATCAATCCCCTTTTTCCTTGAAACTGAGGTTCAGAGAGCATCTACATTTATGACAATATAAGATCCACAATCTTATTGTGTGAGATGAGAGAATTAATCCCAACCCTGTCCATTTTCAAAATCTTGCTCTTCCAGTTACAGAAGCCTAAAATTATGAGTGGGCTTATGAAAAAGTAAAGGAAATAATGATAAGCAGAAATGATAGTAATGCACATTAAATGGGCTGAGTGATTATTATTCTGTTTCTTCATCCGGGTGATACAGATATTAGCTAAGTGATACTACTGATCTCTTGTAAAGCATTTATATAAATGTTGGTGATGTAAGAATGCTTGTAATTACCACAATCATGGTATGTTTGCGGCTTTACCAAACTGAGTAGGTAATAGTGAAATAAAAACATGCCGAACACTTGTAACAGAACTCATCCTTGTTTTTCTGTACTCTTTTCAGTACATAAACCTATTTGCCTGGGCCTAAAATTTTAGCTCATCTGTTTACTATTAGTTTGCAAGCCATGCTTGAATTTCATTGCCATAAACCATGCTGTTAGACTTAGCAGCTGCTCTCTCAGTAACCGTGGTCTTCTGACCAGACTCTAAGAGCTACAGTTCTGATATCTGAAATGCTGAGAAATTCTAGATGATAGGCCAGGGAATTGACAGTGCCTCTTTCTTACACACTTCAGACACCCATATCTTTCATAAATTATATGGAGAATAATGCGTGGTGAAGAGCCACGTTCTGAAATGAACACCTGGGCATCAAGTGATAGCCTAGTAAGTTTCCTCTTAAGAGTAACAGCACCTTCCTTTCTTTGGCTCACTTTTCTTGCAAAAACACTAGATTTTCCAAAATGGTTGCATTTTGCCCTTTTGCTGTGAGTGCTCCGTCCTGTGATGAGGAATATTAATTCATTCCACAAGAAACATTTACATGCATCCTGCATTTCTCCCTATGGCACATCCTGCAATTAAATTATTATAGTGTATTAGGTTGTTTCTGCCCCGCCTTCCTGATAGAATGTAGAGACGGCAAGAAATATGTTGTGTTCATACGGAACCCCCAGACCCAGCACTGTGCCTGGCACACGGCTGGCCGTTGGACATTTATTGAATACGTAAATGGGCACCTGCTATTTATGTGGCGCTATAGCGGTGACAGCTGTGGGGGTTCTGTGCTGACCTAACAACACCTGCAGCTTCAATGAGAGCCTTCCCCCCCCCACCCCAGCTGAAGAAGAGGCTGAAGGGGAGGAGGCTTGGTGGAAGGAAGTGCAAAGGCAGCTTTTAGGTAATGGATCAAAAAGGCCGAAATAGAAGCAGGTGCGGATGATCTCAAAAGTTGCCGAATATTGCTACTTAACACTCAACGGAAATCCTCCAATGGGCCAAGCACTGACAGCCTTAAAAATAGAAAGCTGTCAAGATTTATGGCTGTTTTGAGGAAAACAGCTCCAAGAAAAAAGGCACACATTTATATTCCAATATATTTTAAAATAGTGGCTGTCATTAAGTCTGTGCTAGTTTAACATCTGGTTTTGGCAGTATTTGATTATGGAATAAAACAAGCAATTTTCTACACACCCTCTCACTAATGCCAGATACAAGCACATGTTACACCTTTCTGAATCAACAGAAAGCCCTGTTTATTCAGGTCAGTGAATATTTGTTTAATACCAAAAGTTCTAGTTTTAGACAGAAAGTTTTTCAACTTAGGAGCCCAAACTACTAAAATTCTAGTCGACTATACTGATTAACTGTTATTTTTATCAAAATAAAATGTTTGTACACTGTACATAATGCGGTGCTAAGTGTTTTCAATTTTAAAGAAGTAATTTAGGTATAGGTACATCATACATATAAATAGTACTGAAAAGCTCATAGTTAAAACAAAGCTCCTTTTCTCTCCCTGCTTCCTGACCCAATGTTCTCTTCTCTAAAAGCAACCACTCTTTAGCTCATTTAGTTCTTTTGGAACTTAACACAATATTTGTATACAATAAATGCTCTCTCTGAAGCCCCCATTTGTTTTATTCCTATCTGATTTCATAGATCTCTGTGCCCCGTATAGCCACATTCCTGGTATGTTCCTTTAACACCACCTTGAGAATTCTCTTTGCCTATCAAAGGAAATTTGTTTCTTGCATTGAGTCTTCTGTTTCTTGCATTGTCTTCTTTTGTCTTTTCTTGACTTACCCCCCCATTGTCTTGCTAGATAATATTTTCCAGTTGCTTCCTGGTCCAGAATGCTTTGAGGTGCATTTATTTTTAGTACATATTTGCCTGAAAATGTTTTTTTTTCTTTTTTAATGTTTATTTATTTATTTTGAGAGAGAGAGTGCAAGAGCAGGGAAGGGGCAAAGAGAGAGAGGGAGATAGAATCCCAAGTATGCTCCACCCTGTCATCGCAGAGCCCGACGGGGGGATTGAGGTGGGGGGCTGGAACCCAGAACCAGGAGACCATGACCTGAGCCACAATCAAGAGTCAGAAGCTTAACTGACTGAGCCACCCAGGTGCTCGAGAATATCTTTTTTCTACCTTCCTTCTTGATTGTTTGGCTGGGTATAGAATTCTAGTTTGAAAGTCACTTCCTGTCAGATGTGGAAGGCATTATCCCATTGTCTTTTAGAGTTTGGTATCGCTGTCAAGAAGTCTGATAACTTATTGACTCCTGATCATTTGTATATATCCTGTTTGTCCTCTCCACAGGTTTAAAATGGTCTCTTCATCCCTACAATGATAACCAAGTTTCACGTGACATGGCTTGATATATTTTGTTTTGTTTTGGATTTTTTAAATTTGGCTTTGATGGAAACTTTCAATTTGGAAATTCATATTATTCTCTTCGGAGAAATTTTCTTGTATTATTGATTTCTTTCTGTTTTTTTTCTGGTCTCTTTCTAGATCTCTTATTGGGCAGTTATTCAACTAATTTGCTTTTAATTTATTTCTTATTTTCATATATTTCCATTTTTTCTTTTCCATCTCTTGGACTTTTTGTTCTACTTTAGGGAGATTAACTGAGCTATATAGGATGGAATTTTATATACATACAAAATCTCTATCCTGTTTGTTTTTAGCTGACAATATATACAATAGGAATTCTAATAAATGCATTTGCTACATTAATTCAATGTACTTCATTTATTTAATAATTTATTTATTCATGTCATTTATTAATAGAGTGGCCAGATTTGTTCAGGTGACCCATTTGACTAGTTTTCTGTTTTACTCTCAAAAGTATCCTGTTTTGAGTGATAAGTTACATGGTCACACTATTTACTGAGTACTTGGCATGTATGAAGTGTTATTTTATATTTTTCAGATTTTATTTTTAAGTAATCTCTGCACACAATGTGGGCTCAAACTCACAACCCTGAGATCAAGAGTCTCATGCTCTACCAACTGAGTTAGCCAGGCACCCCCACAAGTGTTATTGTAAGTGCTTTGTATGTAACAGCATATCTATACAGTAACCCAATGGAGTAGATTCTGCTACCATCATTATATAAATTAGGAAATTGAGGCATAAATAATTTAAATAATTTTTCCAAGGTATCACAGCTAATAGGTGTTAAAGCTAAGACTTGAACTTAGGAAGTCTGTCTTCAGAGCCCAGGCTTTTAATCACTGTGTTGCTGCTTTATAACTGTTCACAATCCCCTATCTGGAAGATATTAGGTTATTTCTGACTTTGTATTACTGCAAACACTGTTGGACTTCCTTTTAGCTAAACCTTTGTGGTCTCCTTTATTATTTCCTTGGGAAGGATAAATTCCTAGCAAGACCAGCTTTCTTGAATTTCAACTCAGCACTCTTTCCATGATGCCATGCTGTGTACCTCTTGAGGATGGTGCTGACTAGCAAATCCTGTCATTACGAAAAGGCAGACAATAAGAAAACAGATCGGGAGAGTCAACATTCTGAAAAGAGTTGTGTCTCTGTGACTCTCAAGTAAATGAAAAGATAGAGAAGGTTGTCGTTATTTCTGATCCTTTAAAACTCATGCTGCTCTTCTTTTCATGGTGAACAGCATGTTTGCCGGGCTTTACCTTGGAATTTACAGCCTTCTTGACAACCGCCCTCCACCCCCATCTACTGTCCACAGGAATCTGAAGTGTTCCTTACGGCATTATCCCTAAGATAAATCTATAAATTAGCAAATAAGTGGCCAATATCATGGGCCCTGGTTGGCAAAGAGGCAACATTAGATCAGAGACAGGTCAGCAGCTCCTTTCTGGAATGATTTACCTGTGAATAATTCTTTTGATACAATCACCTCAGCAAGTCTTTTCATTTGCATGAATAAAAAAATCCACCCAAGGAGGCAGCCAGAGATTTTCCTAAAATCTTTCTTCTGAACCCAGGTTAAATTTCATCTCTCAGGAAGCCCTCATGGCTTGAATTCCCCCGGCTTCTTGGACCTGGTCTATACCAATTTGTACCATTATGAGTATAAGAACTGGGATTTGTCTTTTGTATCTGACTCAGCAAATATGTATGGAGTGCCCATACATGCCAAGCACTGTGTGAAACGTAAGGAAAAGAAGAAGAAAACAGATTGCCCCACAATCTTCAGTAACAGCATGCAGCTTCCGCAGAACTCACTTAACTTCTTAAAATGAAAAGCCCTGCTGGTTCACTGTTTACAGGGCATTCTCTTATGACCTCTTAATTTGATTGTAAACTATTCTTCTGTTTCCTATCTGTGCTTTTTATCCTTCTTGTTGAAATTAGAAATACTGTCTGTATATAATGTAAAACACCCAATTGCAAATAGAAGAGACCATATGAAAATGAGTGAACCAATTGGGTCATATTATCTTGTTTCTGTAGAAACAAGATATTTGAAACAAGAGAATGTTTTCTTTAATTCAGAAGGGTAAAAAGAGGTAACCCACACCCAGTTACTACAATTGTTCTCCATCAATGTATATTGTTTAAAAATCTTCTGTTTACATCTTTCTCTTTCTCTCTCTCTTTGTGACTTGGAAAGTAAGGATGCTGTTTATTAATTCTTTAATCCTGAGCACCTGGCACAGAGCAAGTTTTCATTTCATGTTTGTCAAAGTATATCTTTATTGGTCTTTAGGATGCAATAAATTGTATAACACCATTGATTTAATAATAGCTTTATGTGGGAAGGGGGAAAAAAAGGCACTGCATCTGTATACTACATTTGTAAACAGCTATTATAAAACACATCCTGATTTCGAAAAAGCCAAAGTTTAAAAAGTATGCCTCAGAATGGAGGAAATCCTTTAATTGTCCTTTACTGGACTTCTGGCCTTAAAAACAGAGTGGACTTGCCTCCATTATGTCAGCAGACAAAAATTCTTCCCCTTCTTCTCCTTCTTCTTTTTTTTTTTTTTTGGACAAAAATGCTTTAGTGCTGGTTGTATTGACTCAAATCATCCTACCCTTCCTTCAGTGCTCTTTCTGAGACCACTGATAACTTCCAAACATTTGTCTGGTATTGTTTTCTTGGATTTCCATTTCCTTGTATTAAACACCTCTGTTTATAATTCTTCACTGGCTTTAGAGCCTTGTATTGTCTCAACGGCCTTTCCTCCAGGGCCCCTTTCTCTTACTGTAGCTTTCATTCATCTTGTCCCCAGTGTGGGCACACCCCCTGCTCCCCCCAACCCCCCAAGGCTCAGTCCCCTCTTTCTTCAGTTTTCACTAGCAGTTCTCAACCCTGGCTGCACATTGCAATCACTCAGAGAGCCCTTTTAAAACGTCCAAGCTCAGATCCCAACCCAGATCAATGGGACCAGTCAACTTGGCTGAAATATTTTGTGCTGTGACCCTTGGTCATGGATCTTAACCTCTGAAGTTCAATTTCGTCACTTGTAAAATTAAGATAATGTTAAAACCTGCTTCATCAGAGTGCTGAATGCATTCTTATTCTCCATGATGATAGCAAATAACGTCTATTCTTCTTCTTTTTTTTCATTTATTTAAAGCCTGCGCTTCCTTGAAAACTCAACTCAGATCCTTCCTCTCCCCCCATAGCCTCCATAACCACTATTTATTTTGGTTTGTTTGTGAGTCATACTGAAAACTCAGGATGTGCCTGTAAAAAATGAAATAGTCTCCTTGCTGATCCTCCTACAAGTCATTGTCACCTTTCAATTCTTTCTCTATACAGCAGTACAACATTCCAGAGTGATCTTAAAAATGAGATTGCGTTGCTTTCTACTTTTTTTTAAATTTTTTATTTTAAATGTTTTATTTTTATTTATTTCTAGGAGAGAGAGAGAGAGAGAGACAGCGTGGGCAGGGGAGGGTCAGAGAGAGAGGGAGTCACAGACTCTGAAACAGGCTCCAGGCTCTGAGCTGGCAGTCAGCACAGAGCCCGACGCGGGGCTCAAACCCACGAACCGCGAGATCATGACCTAAGCAAAAGTCGGACGCTTAACCGACTAAGCCACCCAGGCGCCCCAACGTTGCTTTCTACTTTAAATCGTCCAATGAATTCTCTTTGTTCTTAAGTTATAATCCAAAGTCCCTAACCTAGTTACAAGGCTCTGTGAAATCTGACCCTCACCTTGCTTCTCCCCCACTGGTCTCCATAGTCCAGCCCCACTGGTTCTAATCTGATCTCCTCTTTCCCACTTTGGAGTCTACTCTTGCTGTTCACTCTGCCGGGAATATCTTAGGCTCACCTTTCCAAAGTCACCTTACTAATTACCTACTTGGTGAATATTTCTGTGACCTTCAGTCCCAGTAGTGTTCCTAGAAAAACCAAATCTTCTGTTTATATCCCATAAATATCCTTTGTAATAAAACATTTTATCATGAACTGGATGGAATAGAGCAGATATTAACTTTTTCTTAGTAAACCTCTGTATTGGTTGATTTGTTGCCACAAACATGAATTATATTTGTAATGTTTAAAAGCTACTAAGGAGCATGAGAGGGGTGCCTGGGTAGGTTCTGTTGGTTGAACATCTGACTTTTGATTTTGGCTCAGGTCGTGATCTCATGGTTTGTGGGATTGAGCCCCACATACGGCTCTATGCTGACAGCATGGAGCCTACTTAAGAGTCTCTCTCTCTCTCTCTCTCTCTCTCCATGCCCCTGCCTCCCCTTCTTTCTCTCTCCCTCTCAGATAAAAATAAACTTTGAAAACTTTTAAACTTTTCTAGTTATCATTTTATAATTGTCTTCATTATGCAGTTGGTATTTAACATATGCAGATTGGTTTTGTAATTTATACAAGTATATATATAATCTCCAATTTCTCAATTGAATCCACAATTCCTTAAGTACAGTCTTTTCTTATAAACATTTGCATGTCATGACCTGGCATAATCCATATCATGTTCCCTAAAAATGAATATAGCCAACATTCTTTCATCCAAGGAAAGTAGTCAAAGCTTCAATATTTCTCAGATACTTTCTTTTTATGATTACTATTATTTTAGAAGAGAGAGTGTGTGTACAAGTAAAGAAGAAGGGCATAGAGAGAGAGGGAGAGAGAAAATCTTAAGCTGAATCCATGCTGAGCATAGAGACCAGCATGGGGTTTGATCCCATGACCCTGGGATCATGACCTGAGCCAAAATCAAGAGTCGAATGCCCAACCAACCAAGCCCAGGTGCCCCTCTCAGATACTTTCTAACTAGTTTTATATGTTTAAATACATACAGCAGATTTTCATACTTCTATCACCAAAGTTTGTTGAAGTTTCTTTGATTTTCAGTGGCCTCTAATGAGGTTTTTGGCTTAGAAATATTTGACAGAGCAATTGTTGATAGACGCTGACAATGTCATCTGAACAAACGAGGTGGATATTTTAATGAGAACATGTGCTTTGCAAGCAATAAATTAAAACTATTTTTCTATTGCTTTAAACATAAGCTTTGCTTTGTAAGTTACAGGAATTGCCCAATGAGATCTTTTGTTGTCTTGGGATTGTGTTGTAGTAACTAGTAGGTTTTTGACATGGGGTTTGAGGTGCTTTTCTCTTTTTGGTAATGTATGCTGTTGTAGAGCAAAAGAGGCTGGAACTCATTAATTTTGCACATGATAATAGCTGTGTCCTTCAACAAATAAAAATGAGTGAAATAGGCTCCAGAAACTCTCACCTCCAAAAATCTAAGGATAACAAAGACATATTGAATCTGCAGTCTTATAAGAGCAATGTGGATTGATCCCTTCCCTCTTAGGAGGCTGAATTATATGTGACAAGCCTAGGTTTTGCTCTTTTCCTGTAATTTAACATACCTTGAGGTGGACATGTTTAATTCAAGTTGCCTTAAGATAGCATGAATTCAAGCGGATGTGTGACTTGAGGAGAATTACATTTATTAACCAAGGTTACCCATGATTATGGTTTCTAGGCCAACAGCATGCAATGAGGGTTTTCTTTAAACCAAAAAAGATTATATTGTTGCTATTTCACAGAAAGCATTATTTATATAGTTAATTCTACCTTATCATCCACTGGCTACTCTTAATAGCTGCAGGCTGGTTCCCTTTTTCTCCACTAGATTCTAACAGTTGCTTACTCTCTGCCTGTTCTGCCCCTCTTTCTGCCCCTTGATTAAACTTAATAGACCATGAGAATTGTGTTTTTGTTAGGAATAAAACTTCATAGCTTTACAAAGAAATGTACCTGAAATAAAAAGAAATAAAGCAGCAATATACTTAAAAGTTAAAAAAAAAAATTAACCTTGTTACTAGTTTGGGAAGAAACACATCAATTAATTAGCTAATTAACTAATTTAAAATGGAGTAGCATGTGCTTACCATGGATTTTGGTATCTGTGTCCTATTTTATCAATAGCGGCTTGATTTATTTCTCCACACTGTAAAAGAAAGAAAACTAATGTAACCTGATTCCAGGGCAAATTGATACCAACATGTCTAACAGTCTATATTCCTAGTCAAAAAGGAAGTCGGTCTGGGAAGTTAAATAGAAATGGTAAATACAATTAAAACAACATAGCCTTTTGATTTGTGAATTGAGGGAAAAAAATACAAGAAGCACAATAAATATGATCCTGTGTGCTTACTTTCCCCGTCTGTAAAAGGGCAGATCTTAGCAGCAGGAAGAGTATAGTCCATAGTCTTTAAGCTCCTTTCTGTTTTTACGATTCTGTCTCTAAATAAGCAGGCATTTTAAACCCCGGTTCAGACTCGAAAGTCTAGCTCTTTTTATTTCACCTTCTCTTCATAGATTTAGCAAGTGTGGTGACAATCATGTAGGAAAGAGCTGGTTTATATACAGCCTGTGTAAAGTGTAGATCTGAAAACTCCTTTCAGAAAGCCAAATTTAGAATGTTGATAAAATATTTTGTAGCATAGAACCAGTTCCACATAAAACAATAACCCAATAATCCCCACACTCTCTCCTGTACACTGAAACGATCTATTATCACTGAAAAAATGACTTCTCAATATGGGCTACTTTGCCCCAGGAACTAGCCAACGGATGGCACATCTAATGAATAAGCATGGAGAATAGGAGTGACAAATTTATACTGAAAAGCGTTTCCGTCTATAATCGTTGCTGAATTTTCCATCCTTGGGTTAGGCAACCATGCTATGGATTATCAAAAGTTTTTCGCTTTAGTTTTGGAATGCAGTTTTCACTTATGTTGATATGGGATGCTATGTTCATAACATCTCAACGAGAAGCAAAATTATATTATAATTTCGACGTTGGAGGCATTACTTAGTCCTTTTTTTTTTTTTAAATCTTCCCCCTTTCTTCCTTTTCCTTCAAGCTTACTTTAGGACTTTGCTGATCAAGTCCTTCAGAGTTATTTGTGTTGACAAAGCAGATCTATTTACGTAAGTCATCTTCTCAGGGATGAAAATGAAACCTTGGTCTCTTCTAGCTCTTTAATATTCATGTGTGAAATACAAAAACAAAGGAAAGGACAAGAAAAACAAGATTTAAATGCATGGTTATCCCATTATTCCAGAGAAAATGTGAAAAGCGGTCATCTGTATAGAGTGGTAAGATCATGGTAGAACTTTGTCTCTCAGTTGATTCCTGACATGTGAGACCCTAAAACTTGACCTTATCTATTAACTTATAAATAACTTTATCATCAGCATTTTGACATTTCCAGGAATGGACAATCTTCTCTGATCTTTGTTCTCATTTTGAGTAATCAAAAACTGTCTCATCTTAATCTGGAAAGACTTTTATTAGAAACAGGCAACAGGGGCACCTGGCCGGCTCAGCCAGTAGAGCATGTGACTCTTGATCTCAGGGTTGTAAGTTTGAGCCCCACGTTGGGTGTGGAGTTTACTTAAAAGAAAGGAAGGAAGGGGAGGGTGAGAGAAAGAAAGGAAGAAAGAGAAAGAAGCAACAGATTCTTTTGCCACCTTTTTCTCCTAGAGCTATTAGTGTACATATAATGTCATAAAATATTTACCTAAAATAAACTGACTCTTCTCATCTTAATTAATTAATGAAATCCATTACAATTTACTTGGACAGTCATGCTGCCTGTGGTGTTAAATCTAGAGAAATTCAGAATCAAGAAGAAATATTTTTTTTGTTTTATTGGTGATTCATAAGAGTAAAAGAAAGACTGAATCAAAAACTAATTCAGCATTTCCATAGAAACAGGTAACAACTGATTAGTATAGTCTCTCTCTCTCTCCTTAATGTTTATTTAAAAATGAGAATGAGTGGGGGATGGGCAGAGAGAGAAGAGAGAGAATCTCAAGCAGGCTCTGCACTGTCAGCTCAAAGACTGTCTCAGGGCTCCATCTTACAAATTGTGAGATTACGACCTGAGCCAAAATCAAGAGTCAGACACTTAATCAACTGAGCCACCCAGGCAGCCCAGTACAGTCTCTGTTTTAAGGAAATTAGTTAATTTGCATCTTTTCAACTAGCAAAAATAATCATAACTCAAACGTGGGTATTTTCTATCAAGCAATCTTTAAATAAGCTTTATTAAATAAGACATTAATAAATGGGAAATATCTGCTAACAGTATTGAGGTACGGTGAATTAGATACAATTTCTGAAATGAGTTAAAAACTTCAATGTGAGATACTTTAATTGCAGACATTTGGAGCCCATTCTAGTTAACAACTGAAATCACTGCTTAATACTTTAACTTTTAATCTCAAACTACCTCTAGTCTGGTCCTGACATACTTAAGAAATCTTTCTGGGATTGATCATTGAGGAATCCTTTTGCTTTTTTTGCTATCCTTGGGTCAACATGATTTTCTTAATATATCCAATTTTTATTTATTTACTTATTTTTACTAGAAAGAACTATTCCCCATCTCTATAACTATGAGGTCTTTCTTACCAGCAGAATGAATACAATGGCAATGAATTTCAAGAATGCATAGACACTAGGGTTTCTCTTCTCTAGCCTCTTCCTTGGTAACATAGAGCTCTTAGTACCAAACATTTGAGTGGAAAATTCCCTAAGGCTACCTTTTCTTATGCTAATGTATTTTTTCTTCACTTGCCTCAATTTGCAAAATATTACTGTTAACCCCTTAGGTGTCTTTCTTCCCACAGCCAGTGAGAAGCATTCTCATTGTTGTAGCTGGATCACCGAATTGCATAATGTTGCCTATTCTAGACAGAAACTATTGAAGGGAGGAAGGGGGCATAAAGGCCTTTGTATGAATGGAGCATTTGAAGTATTCATTTTATATTCAGAGCATGAGTAGAAACAAAACAATTCTTTCTGGAAAATGTCAGTGTTTAAGGCATGGATTCTGTGATGCATTTTTTTATTAAAATGCAAAAAATGAACAATGCAGAGACCCGTGATTCATTTTATGCTACATTATACATGAGCATGAGTTCCAACATAAATTATATCTTGGTATCTCTCTTTTTTTTTTTAACTGCAATGTTTTTAAATAATTTGAATTAATACATCAACTTCCAGCAAATAGATTCAGCATTGGGTTTTTTGAATTTGTTGACTATCGCCCCTGCACCTCTGTTTTCTGTGGAATACCCAAATCATGAGCAAAATATTCCATCATCGTTCTAATGTGCTTATAATAATATAATTAAAAAATCCAGGTAGGCAAGAAAATATATATAAACATTAGTGATTATTGGATCCCATTTAATGAAACATTATCCTGGATATTTTGAGAAGAGCTGTACACACATATCTCATTTAATCCATTTAACAATATTCTAAGGTATCATCATCATCATCATCATTATCATCATCATCATCATCATCCCTGTGTTAGGCAGAATTCTAAGAAGACCCTCCCCATTCTCATCCCTTGATGTCTATACCGTCTTCCAGATAGTCCACCAAATACTAATATAATTACTGCTAGAAAAGGATTTTGCAGCTGTAATTAAGACCTAAATCAGTTGACTTTAAGAAAAGGAAATTATCCTCAGTGGACCTCACTTAATCAGGTCAACCCTTAAAAGGATCTAGGCTATTCCTGGAAAAGGGGATTTGAAACATGAGAGGGATTTGATATGAGAGAGATTCTCGGTGATTTTAAAGATGGAGGGGGCCACGTGGTAAGGAATGTAAGCAGCTTCTAGATGCTGAGAGCAGCCCTTGGCGAATAGCCAGCAAAGAACTGGGACCTCAATCCTACAACCACAAGGAAATGAAATCTGCTACAACCACATGAACATGGAAGAGACCCCAAGCCTCGGATGAGATCACAGCCATTGCAGACACCTTGATTTCAGCCTCCTGAGACCCAAGCAGAGAACCCAGCCATGCCTTCTGGGTCTTCAGACCTACAGAACCATGAACAAATAAATGGGTGCTGTGTTAAGCTGCTAAATCTGTGCCCAATAAAAAGCTAATACAAGTCAGAGAAAGGTGAAGATCATATTATTTCACTCATAGGTGGAATTGAAGAAACTCAACAGATGAACATAAGGGAAGGGAAGTAAAAATAAGATAAAAACAGGGAGGCAAACCATAAGAGACTCAAATACAGAGACAAACTGAGGGTTGCTGGGAGGGTGTTGGGGGGATGGGCTAAACAAATGGGCTTTGGGGGCACTTGTTGGGATGAGCACTGGGTGTTATATGTAAGCGATGAATCACTAGGTTCTATTCCTGAGATCATTAAAAACCAAATTTAAAAGAAAAAAAGAAAACTAATACAATTCCCATTTTATAGATGGGTAAACTGAGACATTATAAAAACTAGGCAGCCTGGCATACAAAGAGAGAAAAAGGGGTAGACGAAAAGTTCTTCAATTGGCTACTTTTGCTTGTAAGTTACATTCCATTCTTCATTAAGACCACAAACATAGATTTGTCCTAAAAAGCACTGTAAATGCTAGTTGCCCCATTTATTCTCAGAGAGAAAACAAATACCTGTTATTCCCCACCACCACCCCCACTTCTCCAGGGTGATAAACATTCTCCTTATTCATTCTATATTCAAGGTACTCAAAGGTTTTCTTTTAAAACAAGACTAGAACTTGTTCTGTTGGAAATTGTTAGAATTTGTGAGGAGTAGCCATTCTACTCTCAGCCCTTTATTCAAAGTGGGTTGATGATCCCTATCAGAGTCTGAAATCTGAGCGGATTCAACTAATTCGCACAACAGAGAAGAGCTTCCCAAGTCTCTATTTGTGCTCAGTGCACAGTTTCTGATACATAATCAAGTGCCTGTTTTGCAACAGTTCTCACCCTTGGAGTTTTCTAACGTGTTGGCACTGTTGTTAATTCAAAGGCTAAAAAAGTGTGCTTCTTCCAAGTTAATTGTGCAATTAGCTTTACAACACAGAATTGCACCAGGCTTGGCAGCTCAGGCCGTATGAACGGTAACAGGATAAATCAGTTTCAATAAAAAAAAAATTTTTTTTAAAGACGGTAAATAGTTTCCAAATGACTATTGAATAAGCCAGGAGTAGAATAATTTTCAATCTAATGCACACTTAAAACTTCATTTCTTCCCTTCTGCAACTTGGTCTCTCAACAAAGACATTGCAGAAGTAAAGCCATCTCAGCGCCCATCCCCCATCACTTCTGGATCATCATCTCCACCATGTTAAGTGACAGAAGTGGTATTGCTGTCGTCAATGCAAAGTTCATTAAAACCCATCTCAGACCTCAAGTTGCTTAAAGCCATTTGGAATTGTGGCTGGACTGTGCAGTCCTGTTGTCGACAAGAGTCACGCTACAACAGCCCAAAGAAAACTTTCCTATGAGTTCTCCCACAACGGAGGGGACTCACAAGGATTCCTAACAGCACTTACTTTCGGTGCCATTTTCTTGGTGCCTAAGGACAGAACGGGGACCACATAGCAGGGATCCCCTATAGTTAATGAATCGTTTTCAGTTTGCTCAGCTAAGATATCTTGATATCCTAGGTTCAGCCTCGGAAAAAGGATAGATTACTCCCGATTGCTAGTCTTGTTTGGTATGCATTTTTGTAAATACTAATGAGATACTCTGGGAGTACCTGAATAGTAGAGGAAACCATAATCCTAAACTGATAATAGATTAGATTAGAATTTCTCCCAAAGATCTTCAAAAGCCAGGATAAATGCCAGATTTAGAAAACAGATGTCCTGGTATTTTAGCCACTTGTGCAGGGGGCATTAAATCGCTCTGAAGTCTCACAGTTATTTGATGACACAGTTAAAGGAGGCAGGCCATTGAGTTAAACCACAGGTTTACTAGAACCCATTCTCACTTATACAGTCTTTTCTTAGCTTTGTACTTCTCCATCATCATCAAATGATATTTGTTGAAAACCAATGGCTTATGCTTAATTGCTAACTTTGGGTAGTGTGAGTAAAAAGAAATGAAGTTTACCAATAGACCCCTACTAGAGATGTTGTGTTAGGCTCTGCAAAAATTCGTAACCACCGTGGCATATTTTAAGACTTCTTTAATTAAGGAATAAGATCACCCCCTAGGCACTAGATTATGGAATTCCTTTTCTTTCTTTTTTTCACATTTCCACATCCTAACAAAAGATGTGAAAATTAAGATGTATTTTTTCCCCAGTTCCCCAGTGGTATTTATAAAGTCACCTCAACCGGGGAGAGAAAGGCCTGTGTTTGGTTGGGGTGCCAGGTCAGCGGGGCTGGGCTGCCCAGTAAGATGTAGAGTGGCCATGTGCCTACCTACCAACACAGACGCTTCTCATCCCCAACATGTTATTCTTCACGGAACTGCTTTGAACACAAAATGGAATGCAAAGCAGTGATACATGCCTCCCTTATTGTTTTCATGGTCTGTTAGAAAAAGGAAATGTTAAACATAAAATGTATTTTCCAGAAGTTCAGCTACAAGTAACATTTTATAAGGAGATTGGTTCCTTCAGTTTATCTGAGGCATCCTAGAAAGCCAAGTTTTGTAAAATGGGGAAAATAGAACATCTATGTATAAGGAGGTTAATGGTGTTAATATACTATTTTCAAGAAGAAGGAGGGTTATTTGGCCTCCCTCATCAATGTTCCCCCTCCCTCACAGATGGTCAGCATGTGGTGCTCCTTCACAGAAGGCTTCCTGTGGTATCAGAAAATGCGTGACTTTATATAGCACTTAAGGATGAAAGGTGCTAATGTAATTATTTTTATATTAAACCACAAACTGTTAGGCTGCAAATAACTCTAGGAAGTATAAAGTGAGAGCTAAACACACATGCCCATCTGGGGAAGAACAGCAGCAATCCAAAGAGGTGCCTAATTTTAGAAAAGCTATTTCCTGTTTTCCCTTTATAACTTGGTTGATAAAGGGTGCTTTATTATCTTTTTAAAATCTTCTGTATTGATAATAACATCTGGAGATTAGGAGTGTGAGATCCTAGGAATTCTAGTTGGGATTTATTTAAATAAACCCGGAGGCAAATAAGAAATTTGATGTGAAAAACCCTCAGACATCCTGAAATATGTGATTGGTGGTCTACATACTGATCACCTCCACACTGGCAATACTTTTTCCAGGGTGCATTTGAATATTTTCTAGGATACTGTTGCATGAAGATAGACAGTTTGGAGGAATGCATGGGGTTGGACTAACACAAGAAAAGAAGGGACGGTTCACTAGGACCTCACTCTCTTCTCTTTTTTTTTTCCATAGTGCTGAAGATTGAATTTGAAGCACTCAACGTGCTTATTAAATAGAAATTCAAAAATTCAAAAAAACCCTCAAAAATATCAAGCTGTTTCTTATTATATCAAATATGTGGGTGATATCAACTCATCATTCATTTTAATACTGTAAACAAAGTCTGTGGAGTACACATGAAGCAGAATGGAAAGCTGGGACAAAATTGAGAGCACCATGAAGAAAGAAATGCACACTCTATAAGAGGAGGCAGTTGCAATGGCCGCCAGCCAGACCCTGCCTTACTGAACAGCGATAACACAGATGTGCACTTTACATGCTGGCTTCAAGTTGAAGGTTCTGACTCTATGTTCTGTCATTTCATCTCATGCATATTGTACTCCTGCTAAGTCCTTGAATTCACAGCCTGAGTTGAAATCCTGGCTCTACCAATTCCTAGCTGTGCAGCCACAGACAAGGAAACTCACCTGTCAGTACCTCAGTTTTCTACTGTAAAATGGAAGTAATTACAGAAACCTCCTCACATAACAAATACTCCAGCTCTTCCTACGTTTACTTTCTCTAAATAAATTCACAGAGAGAAAATGTCTAATGAAGCAACCAATCTTGGATAGGGTCTATTCACATCCATCAAGAAACTCAATGTCTCATTAAAAGTCTATTCAAATATCCCTAAAACTGTCACAGAGAAGACCTCTATTTCATAACACTGGACTTTGTGGCAGTTAAAAATGAGGCAGAAGTCTCAAAGTCATGAAGATTTTACTCTTTATTATATCATACTGTATCACATATAAATATATTGATGGGTTCCCCTAGTTCACTTTATTACTTTCTACAGATTTTCAAGTTGTTACACTCCATGATATATTGGTTGTAATATACGTTATGAGTAATTGGTTTAATATGGTCTTTGTGATCACACCTATGAACAGTTAGTCATCAAGTTCAGTATAACATTATTTCTGTGAGAAAACCAAATGACTTAAATCATTTGGCTATAAGGTCAGAGTGGGAGCAGAATATGGTCCCTAGGAAGCCAGATGATTCTATTGAGGTTTGGGTTAAAGAAAGACCAGGAGAGAGGAGATGTGTCCAGCTAAGGAGTTAGAAATGCCCTTCAGTCTATCATGGGGTTGAAACCAAAGGAATTGTTTCAATGATCTTCATATATTCTTGCAGAAACAACACATACAGTTTGGCAGAAACTAAATCCATTTTTTTAAAAGAAGAATGGATTGTTCTTGAATCTAAGATAATAACAAAAGCAATGATTTTTACTGGTTTATATACACATGTATTATGATGACATTGCATCCCATATAAAAGTGAGGAGGAAATACCTAAACATAAAAAATATTCAGAAGAGAAACCTGATATGGTGATTTTTACTGACCTCTGTGATGTGGAGAAAATTTTTCAGGTGTCACTCAGCCTGGAAGTTATTATCTTTCTACCCAAATCCACATGATCTGTAGAACTCTCCGAGTGCCTCAAATAGGAGAGACCATTCCCAGATAGGAAGCAGTTGCCCCAGGCATTTTACCAAGAGTCTAATGGAGGTGCCTGAGCTTCCTTAGGGGCCAGTCTTCTATAAACCTGGAGCGGTGGATTAGGAAGAGCAGCTGTTCAGGCTATAAAAATCCACTCGGTGAAGGTTTGTGCTTAAAATCAAAGTTCTGATCAATTGCAGTGAGAGACACAGGAGTCTCTGAAGATGGATTGAAACAAGGTGCCATCTTGGTCGGGGCTATTACAGACAGATGGTGGAGGGATGTAGAAGGGGTCCACGGAAGACAAGGAACCAGAAAAAGAACAGGAGGTCCCTTGAGATGTTGCCCTAAGTTACATCAAACTAAGGAATTAACCAAACACCTGGTGAAGAGGAATGTGACTTACTGGCAGGGACTCTCCTATATTGTTTATAATTAGGAGCTCATTTTTATGCATGGAGCATATGTTTGTATCAGCTCAAAGATCAATTCACGCCAAGTCATATTGATCAGAGGTAGGTGCCTGAAGCACTGGGTTGATAAGGAATCTAAGTATGAAGGTAGACTCAAAAATGAATATCACCATCTGCCTGGAATGTCAAGAGGCAGCCATGCCCTGGTGCAGAGGGAAAGATTAGCAGCCTCCATGACAAACTCTAGGCTTTAACTGCTGGGTAAATTATATATGGTTATTTGCTAATATGTACAGTTGACCCTTGGACAACACGGGTTTGAACAGCACAAGTCCACTTATGTGGAATTCTATAAATGTACTTCATAGAATGTATATATGTACAGTTCTATACATGTATTTTCCCTTCCTTATGATTTTCTTAATAACATTTTCTTGTTTTAGTTTATTTTAGGAATACAGTATATAATAAATACTCCAAATGTCATCATCATCATTGATTATTTTATATTATCCTTAAGTCTTCTCGTCACAGGAGGCTATTAGTAGTTACAGTTTGGGGAATCAAAAGTTATGCACAGATTTTCAACAGCATGGGAGGTCAGAACTCGTAATCCCTTCATTGTTCAAGGGTCAACTGTATGGTCATTCTCAGTGAATCTTGTTTTCATTATAAAGTTCTGTGTCTAAGGAATCCTCTAATATATGTTCAAGGTTGTTAGGAGACAGGTAAATCTTTGAAAACAATTCTGACCAACAAGCCAGGGCCAAGAAAGTGCACAAATGATAAGTAACAGTTCTCACAGCTTATGCCAAACAAGACCAGCTTCTCTTTTGTTTGTTTGTAATATTCCTTTATTATTTTGTAATCATCCTTCATTATCTTTTAGGAGTCTTTAAAATAGAATCTTGTTCACTCTTTTCTTCCTGATATTGATAATATCATTATTACACACAAATTCAGTCACTTAATCTTCCAGCTTAAAGAGCTAATTAGTTTTCCCTAATAGATTTTTAATAGAAATTTAAATTTTTATTTATTTTATGAAAAAAATTTCAGTATTGTTTATTGTCAATTTGGTTTCCATATAACACCAAGTGCTCATCCCAACAAGTGCCCTCCTCCATGCCCATTACCTCCTTTCCCCTCTTCCTCACCCCCAGCAGCCCTCAGTTTGTTCTCAGCATTCAAGAGTCTCTCATGGTTTGCCTCCATCCCTCCCTCTCCTTAACTATTTTTTCCCCTTCCCCTTCCCCCTGGTCCTCTGTTAAGTTTCTTCTGTTCCACATATGAGTGAAAACATATGGTATCTAACACCAGCTTCTGAGTGTGTCACAAGCTGGGGGAGAAAATCAATGTATGGTTCAGGCTCCATCTCACAGCGGTTAAGAAGACAGTGCAACCAAAGAGAGTAGTGATTTAAAGCCGTCTGTGAAATATGAATGAAAGAAACAGAATAAATACCTTCCTGGAAGGCTAGCTCATGGCTGACATCTCTTTTGGATTCACAGCTTGCTTCAAAGTCCAAGGAATATATGAATACACTTCATTTGAATAGATGAATGTGTTCTTAATTTAAAGATAAAGAAGGAAGAGAAGCTATCCACACAGTCAAGATGGGCAGACAGATTGAGGGCCATGTACAAGAGCAGGGCGTCACCGAGAGAGAGGCAAAAAGGCAACAAAAGTTATGGACTTATTTCCAACCAGCTCCCTTGCTTGCTCTTCTCACTGGTGGCCAGTTTTGGTATTTAATCAAATGTCTGATCTTCATCTTTCTTGCTCAAGTGGAATAGGACACAGTTTAAGAACCCAAGCATTTGTTCTGTTTAAATGACACTGAGTCACATTAAATACAACCACCACAGTACTAAGAGCTGACATTTGGATGTCAACCACTTGCCAGGCATCATACTTAGTGTGTTCTTGTGTTCTCATATGTAACAAAAATAATATTAAATACATAGAGTGCTTGATATGAGCGAGGCACTGTTCCCAGCACTTTACAAATATTAACTCGCTTAGCATTTACAACTGCCCAGTAAGGTAAATACTAAGATTCATAACGAAGATATGGAAGAACAGAGGTTAAGGAACTCGCCCCAGGCCACTCACAGCTAGTAGGCGGCAGAACTACATTAGGAATTCAGGTGATCTTATGACGTGGACTTTCACCCACTGCTATGTGAAAGAGAAGGGAGCAGAGACACAGAGGTGAACTCGTTAGCTCAGGGTCACAGAGCTAAACCTAACTCAGAGTGAGGATTTGAATCTGGGTGTGTCTGACTTCAAAGACTGAGCTCCCAAACAGTTTCTTCTACTGCCATAGGTTGGGCCAGAAAAAGCTTTTTCTTTTGTTGACCTGTACAATGTGAGGCTGTACCATATTGCCTTAAGCATTTGAGAAACTCCAATTATTTCACGATTGCATTTCAGAAAACGCAAAGCCCTGCCTGGAAAAAAGTCAGAATTCTCAGATTTTTCTTCTCAAATCACCTCAGTTTTCTCTGGTTTCAGAGGAGACTGTATAGGCGCGTGTGTACATATATAACACCAAAAGGAAAGAAGACAAGATTTCTAAGCACCCTTTGGCTAATTACCCTGGCGTATTCAATACAAGGGCATTATCAACACAGTGCATTTTAAAGATCTGGGACTCTCTAGGCTTGTGGATGATGTCCAGCACAGGCTTCTTTTAATACCACCCACTCATAACGCAGTGCTAGAACGGGGGACGTACGTGTGAATGTCGCGGCAGAAGTGTGAATCTGAATGCATTCCAAAGCCAAACACAAATGCTTTTGGATTATGCATGGCTTCCTTTTCTTCACACCTTTCCTCTCATGCATTAAAGGAACTAAAAGGGAATGACAGCAAGTCCATTTATGCACACATTTATTTTTCTGAAAAACTCAAATCTTATTATTTCTCAATGACACATTAAGAACATGACATTTCCTATGGAAGTCTACTCAGAAAGGATTCAAATCAGAAACAATATGCTATGAAGAGCATATTGAAGAGCAGTACCTTGATGTGAAAGCCAGTCTGAAGCCGTGTTTGGTTGATAAAATCATACTCTGGTATTCCCCAACCAATTTCACCAACATACTCATATTTATATTTTGCTGGTAAGCAACTGTTTGAGGCAGGCCTCCATAAATATCTGAGATCTCCAGTCTTTTCTAATGCTGGGCGCTTTTCTCCTATATAGGAAATGTGCTGATGGACCTTCGGTAGATGATCCTTTATATAATCTGGGCCTTAAAAAGACAGAAAGACTTTTTAAAAAAAAACTTTATACTCTATTCTCAAATGCATTTGTCATTTTAAGTGGTGAAAATAATAATACTAATGATTATATGATATTTGCTAGATTCTAGGTGCTATTACAAGCCTTTTAGATATATTCATCCTTATAATAACTGAATGAGATAGGTAGTATTATTTTCTCCAATATTGGCAGGGGGAGGGGGCAGAAATGAAACAGAGAAAGATTGGTTACTTTTCCAGAGTTACAGCTAACAAGCTCTTCCTTGCCAGACAGGCTGTCTCACAGTTGGGTTCTTATTTACCCCCTCCCCCCCCATCCACTGCTTTCTTTAGAACCAATTTAATCCAGACATATCTTTTTTTTTTTAATGTTTTAAAATGTTTATTCACTTCTTAAGAGAGATAGAGAGAGAGCATGAGTGGGGAAGGGGTAGAGAGAGAGGGAGACACAGAATCCAAAGCAGGCTCCACGCTCTGAGCTGTCAGCACAGATCCCCACACGGGGCTCGAACTCACAAACCTCAAGATCACGACCTGAGCTGAAGCTGGATGCTTAACCAACTGAGCCACCCAGGCGCCCCTAATCCAGACATATCAACTCATGCCACACTTGCAGGATGTATGCCTTCAGACATTGGGGGGTCTGATCTAGATAGATAAAATCCTGAAATGAGAATTGGGAAATTTCCTAAATGTATCAGAAGCAACTGGAAAATGGAGAAGACTCCCAGATGAGAAGAGTAGCTTATAACAGATGATGACCAAAGCCAGAGATATTTAATAAATATTGGTATTTTAAATGTAAGACAGTGAAGAAAAAGAAATCTGTGAATTGGGGAAGTGGGTAAAATAGGCCAAAATAACAGAAGCTCTGGGAAAGGATCACTTAAATGAACCTGGTGTTCAAAGGTGAGGATGTGAAACATAAAGGGGAGCAAAGATCTATGGGAAGAATGGTGCTGATTTAAAATAGAAAGTGAGGGGCTGGGCAGCAGGCGTTTCAGAAGTCCCTGAACCCACACTGCTGCAGGATCGTATGGAGAGATTCGGCACACAAAGAAGAAACTCCATTCCTGCTACCAGAAGTTGACCAAAGACCCTGGAGGCAGAGGCTGTGTTGTGATCGTGATGTCACCTCTTGTCCCTGTGGCTCCTCCTCTCATCTGGCTCTTGGATCAGGGGGCTCAGTGTTTGCAGAGTGTACGGACGGGCCAGGGCTTTGACCGGGTACGCTGATGGAATGGTCAATGTGCTAACAAGTCTGTGCTTAGAAAAGTCTTCTAAGCTTTCCAAGGTAGTTGAAAACATGAAATTGCTCATCAGACACACGATTTGGACAGATGTTTCTGCAGCCTCCTAATCAACATCACTCCCCATGGTGCATTGAGTACTCCCTGTGGCTAATTCCCATGAATACAGGGTGGCTTCACTTTTATTCACGTCAGGTTTTCACTCGGGTATAACTATCTTGGTAAAGAATAGAATGGCCAGAGCAGGAAGAACTGTTTTCTTTCTCAGTGTGACAGGCGTTGCGGTCTTATCTACAAAACTCCTGTCAGGAGGAATTTGTGCCTCAGGCTCCTCTGAACAGGATGAAATACAGAAGAATGGTGGTTAGTCTTGCTGAAATTTCAGCGTACACTTAGACCACTGTTTTCCCAAATGTTTCATCAGATGCCACTTCCTTGAGTGCACCATGAAAATATATGTGTGTGGGGTGGGGATGCTTTATTTAAAGTCAAAAACATTTGGGAACACTGCTTGCTCCTTTTGCCTTTTAGATGCACATAGCACATGAAAGCAAAGTAAAAGCTCTAGGAGAAATCCTATAGTAACGAAACTTGTTTACAATTAGGTGGACCCAGTGTTTCCCAAATTTATTTAAACATGGGTCTTCTTGGAGCGCCTGGGTGGCTTAGTCGGTTAAGCGTCCGACTTTCGCTTAGGTCATGATCTCGCGGTTCGTGGGTTCGAGCCCCGTGTTGGGATCTGTGCTGCCAGCTCAGAGCCTGGAGCTCATTTCAGAGTCTGTGACTCCCTCTCTCTCTGACCCTCCCCTGCTCACGCTGTCTCTCTCTCTCTCTCTCTCTCTCTCCTAGAAATAAATAAAACATTAAAAAAAATTTAAAAAAAACAACATGGGTCTTCTTTCCCCACTGGGTCATGTTTACACAGTCCACAGATGCCAATAGATTTGGGGAAATATTGATCCTTTGTGTAATGTTGCAGTTATCATTAAAAATTTTACGTCACCACATACTGCTACAAATTTGAGAGAAGGTCTATATCTGTAGTTAGTCCCTAGTCACTTTTAATGTTTATTTTTTTGAGAGAGAGAGGGGGAGAGAGAAAGAGAGCATGCAAGGGTCAGAGAGAGAGAGAGAGACAGAGAATCCCAAGCAGATTGAGGTGGGGCTCGACCTCACAAACCGTGAGATCACGACCTGAGCAGAAATCAAGAGTCGGACTGAGTCAGCCGTCCCTGCAATTAATTTTTAAAAAGAGCCATTACTTGACAGCTGAATCAAAATCACTTGGTTTTAGGCAGTGTCGTGGAAGGTGCGAATACTCTACAAACCAAGACTATGTTTGTGTGGAGGGGGATGATGGGCAGAGAGCTCCTATCGGGGTTCTCTGTGGCTTTAGTCAAGTCACTGGGCTTTTCTCAACTCCTGTTTCCTCATCCGTGCTTTAGGAATGGCACGATGCAATATTCACAGCACAAGAGATTCCTGGGAAGACCCTGGCCACACAACTGACTCAGGCATCTGCCTTCTGAGACAGAGGCAGCTGGATGCCGGAGTCCGAGGGAGGCCCTGCATTTCCAGCAGATCCCCTACAGCCATCCCAGTGCTTACCGCACCAAAAAGTCCACATAGCACTACCCGAAGAGAAATACACAGAAATGTGCTTTCCTTCATGAGACAGTTCCACAGGTGTTTGGCTTTAAATGACACATTTTTGTTCTTCCAAACCTCTTCCTCCAGGGCCTAGACTCTATGCTGGATCGGATTCTCTGCTTAAGAGTCAGGCTTCCAATTCATGCGCAACCCATGGTCTCTTTCATTTTCCTTTAACAATTATCATCTCTGTTCGGCTACAGTGGCGACATTCTTAGGGTGTTTCTAGTTGTTTTTCATCATATGGCAAGTTTTTCTCCATCTTTCATCCTCTTCCCCAAACTCCAGCCCTCACTTGCCACCAGTGACGTTGGCAGCTCCTGGGTTCACAAGTCCCTTCCCTTGCCCATCTTCTTGAAAGTTCTCTTTTGTGTCTGAAGACTTGTCTAGTGGGACAGCTAGCAGCTATAGGCTTACACAGAGCTGCCCAACATCTGTCCATCAGCCCTAACTCTTCCTCCGCTGTGAGAGCCACGTAATGATGGGAGGAGATGTACTTCCCCTAAAAGCTGTACCAGGCTTCGTGGCTCCACATTTCTCCATTGTCTGCCCTGGAAAAACTGTGTGTACTTTCCTTCTTCCCTCTACATGTGCCCTACAGTCCTTGCTCATTTGTATTGAAATTCTAAAGGTACAGTTAAGGATATGGTTTCAAAGCTAAACTACTGTAGGTTCAGATCCTGGCTTTGTCCGAGGCTGGCTTTTTGACTCAGGGAAAGTTATTCAGCCTCTGAGTTTTAGGCTCCTCATCTATAAAATGAGAGTAGTGATGGCTACCTATCTTGTAGCCATGTTGGATGGAGAGGAGAGAATCAATTTTATTTAAAGGATTGCTTAGCTGAGAACATGGCATATAATATACATCTATTATTATTATTATTAGTGTCGTTTCCTCTTTTTTGTTTGTTTTTTGTTTTTGTTTGATGTTTTGTCTTGCTAAATCTCTTTAAAACATATTTTAGGAGCTTTAACTGATGAATGGTTTCTTCCTTATTATGATGAAATTCCAGTTCCTTTCCTGACAGCTCATCTAGATCAGGAGTTGGCAAACTTTTCTTTCTTTAAACAATTTTTTATTTATTTTTTAAATTTACATCCAAGTTAATTAGCATATAGTACAACAACGATTTCAAGAGTAGATTCCTTAATGCCCCTTCCCCATTTAGCCCCTCCCACAACCTCTTCAGTAACCCTCTGTTTGTTCTCCATATTTAAGTCTCTTATGTTTTGTCCCCCTCCCTGTTTTTTATTTTTGCTTCCTTTTACTTTGCTTCATCTGTTTTGTATCTTAAAGTCTTCAAATGAGTGAAGTCCTATGATACTCGTCTTTCTCTGACTGACTCATTTCACATAGCATGATACCCTCTAGTTCCATCCACGTAGTTGCAAATGGCAAGATTTCATTCTCTTTGATTGCTGAGTAATACGCCATTGTATGTATATACCACATCTTCTTTATAAGGGTTGGCAAACTTTTCTTCTAAAGAACAAGAGAGTAAATAGTTTTGGCTTTATGGGGCATACCCACAAATACCATCTCTAATCACCCGACTGTCCCACCGTTAGGCAGAAGCATCTGTAGACAATATGTAAACAAGTGAGCATTGTTGTGTTCCAATAAAACTTTATTTATGAACATTGAAATTGTAAGTCCATGTAATTGTCACATCTAACAAAATCTTCTTCTTTTACTTTTTCTCTACTTGGAAATCTAAAAGCCATTCTTTATTTACCAGCTCTACAAAAACAGGTGGCAGGACAAATTTGATTCAGGAGCCAAGGTTGGCTGACCTCTGCTCTAGATGGTGGGAAGATGGTGGACTCTAAGGAAGCAGATTGTCACAAAGCCTTGAAAAAGCATAGACAGGCAAATCTGGGAGGTTTTCCAATAAGCTTCATCTGTTTAAGCCAATGCTTGAAAAGGACCCAGCTATGGCATGTGTCAGTAGAGAAAGAGAAAATTCCATCTTGGAGGCAAATGTCTCTTTCTGACCTCTTCTCTACATTTACAGTGTTTCATTTAATGAATCAACTCAGTCATTTGTTTATTCTTTCACTTATTCATTTATTGAGCAAGTATTTCTTGATCTATATGTCAGGTACTGTTCTGAGTGCTGGGGATATATGAGTGAGCAAACCAAACCCCCTATCTTCATGGGCCTTGCATTTCCTTTGAGAGTCAGGCAATGAAATAAACAGGCATTCATTATCTATCATTTGGCCTATCACAATAACCTCCTAACTAGTCTTGGCTCTAGTTTCTATCCTTTACAATCCTCCATACAGCTTCCTAAAGTGAACTAAAACTCAGCTAAAGTAAATACCTCCTCTCCTAAAAAAAAAAACACATGAAGTGGTTGTCTGTGGTGCTTGTAATTTCTTCCATCTAAGTTTCTTAGGATTGCTGATTAGTTTCTTCATAATCTGACCTTAGCTACTTATTCTTATGTTCTTTCACTTTTTTCATTATCAAAATTCATCTTTCAAGGCATATTGTAAATGATGCTTTTCTAGAAAACACACCTAATCCCCCAAGTCAAAATTAGACACTAGCATACTACTTTTGCAGTAGTTTCTTTTAATTTCGCCTTCCTTTTTATATCATATTTATTGCATCTTCTCTATTTTTAAATTTTTCTAATGTCTATTTTTTTTTTTTAAATATTTTTATTTACTTCTAGGAGAGAGAGAGACTGCGTGAGCAGGGGAGGGTCAGAGAGAGAGGGAGACACAGACTCTGAAACAGGCTCCAGGCTCTGAGCTGGCAGTCAGCACAGAGCCCAACGCGGGGCTCGAACCCACGAACCGCGAGATCATGACCTAAGCGAAAGTCAGACGCTTAACCGGCTAAGCCACCCAGGCACCCCTAATGTCTATTTATTTTTGAGACAGAGAGAGTGTGAACAGGTGAGGGGCAAAGACACAGGGAAACACAGAATCCAAAGCAGGCTCCATCCTCTGAGCTGTTAACACAGGGACTGACATGGGGCTCATGAACTGTGAGATCATGAACTGAGCCGAGGTTGGATGTTAACTGACTGAGCCATCTAAGCGGCCCTAATCTTCTCTATTTTTAAGCCCCTAGAGGGTAAAGGCTATGTCTATAAACTCTTTTCAAAAAGGTTCTTTAATTGAAATATATTTGATATATAACACTACGTGAATTTAAAGTGTACATGTTGATTTGATATATATATTGTAATATGATTGCCATTATAGTGATAATTAAGACATCTATCCTGTCACATAATTAAATTTCTCTTTTTTCAAATATCTATTTCTTTTTGAAAGAGAGCAAGCGAGCAGGGGAGGGGCAGAGAGAGAGAGAACAGAGAGAATCTCAAGCAGGATCTGCACTGTCAGCATGGAGCCTGATGCAGGGATCAAACTCACGACCTATGAGATCATGACCTGAGCCAAAATCAAGAGTTGGTTGCTTAACCAACTAAGCCACCCAGGTGCCTCTAAAAATTTCTTTTTAATGGTAGGAATAATTAATACCTAGTCTATTGGCAAGTTTGAAAAAATAATACAGTATCATTGTCTATATTTATGCTGTGCATTAGATCCCTAGGACTTATTTACTACTCTTTGGAAATTTGCACCCTGAAACATCTCTCTGCCCCATCCTCAACCTCCAGGCCCTGGTATCCACCATTTTACTTTATGTCTTCACAAGTTTGGCTTTTTTAGATTCCACATAAGTGATATCATATAGTACTTGTTCTTTCCCTTGTTTTACTTCACATGATGTCCGCAAGTTCCAGCCATATTGTTGCAAATGGCAAGATGGTCTTCTTTCTCGTGCTGAATAATATTCCACTGTATATATGTATTACCTCTATAAATTCTTAATTGCCATCAGAGTCCTTGAACAGAGTTGGTCCTCAAGAAATATGTGTTGAATGCTGAAGTGAATCATTTGCTGAATAAATGAATTAAAAAATTCCATCGTAAGGGGTGCCTGGTTGGCTCAGTCAGAAAAGTGTGTGACTCTTGATCTATGGGTCATGAGTTCAAGCCCCATGTTGGGTGTAGAGATTACTTAAATAAATAAACCTTAAAAAAATTCCATCATAAGACAGGAGGCATAAAAACTCATATTAAAAGAGAAGCAAGTACTTCTTTAAGTATCTAAAGTATCTACTTTCCAGAGCTGCTTCAATCCTCCTATTTTGGATTTTATGATATGACAGTTAAGGGTAAAGTCAGAGGAAGAACTGCTTTTCACAACATTTATTTTTAGTAGTTAGAGGCAGAGAGAAGGATGAGAGCTCATAGTAATATTGCTTCATTCTATAATATTGCCTCATGAGACTACTTCTCCACTTCAGTGACCAAGATGAAATATTCCAGGGAAATAAATCGAAAGGAATCAAGTGGAACATGGAAATGAGTGTTTTAATAAGTATATTTGGAAATCTGTTGACAATATGGGCATAAATTTGCCAATACAGATGTGCCGTGCAGAAAAGGTGGGCTTATTGGAGACTCGAGGCAAGGCAGATGTCAGAGGTGACAGTGGGAATGTGAAACTATAAAAGGAACTCTTCTGGGCACACCTGACATATGCATGTAGGGGCAAGAAGAGAGGAGACGATGCTAGAAATTAATCTGTGCCACTGCTAATGTGAACAGGACTCTCAGATTCCAACAATTACCACAGAATGGACCCAGGGACTGGAAAAATTGTAAGCACTTTATTTCAATCCCATTGGTGCAGTTATGTGTTGGGTCTAACCATTAAATGAACTAAAAGATTAAGTTTGTCAGCTTTCTGAAAGAGCCAAATAAACATCAGGCAGACACACCCTTGCTACATATATTTGTTCTTCTCTCAAGCATTGTAAAACTCCTGAAAACATTAAGGGACAGCCTCCAATAAACTCAAACTGCCTCCAAAAAAGTCATGGGATTATTGTGTCAATAAGGTAACTTATATGATGATTACATATAAATTTATACATTGGAATTTAGAGTTACGAGAAATTAGAGATTTCACCTGACACGCACAGTTTAGCTGATGGTTGAACTAATACTGATGGCACGCTACTGAGTGCCCGGAGCTGGGTCAGAGTGAAGAAAGATTAATAAGACATGACCTCTGTTTTTCTGGTTTTTCATATGCCGTGGACTGAATGACTGTGTCCCCCTCCAAATTCATGTTAACACCCAAGGCCCAATGTGATGTTTCCTTCCCACAAAAAGTTGGGCCTGTGGGAGGTGATTAGGTCATGGGGTTGGAACTCTCATGAATGGGTTTAGTGCCCTCATTAGAGACCCCAGAGAGCTCTCTCGGCCCTTCTGCCATTTGAGGTTATAGCAAAAAACACGGCCATCTATGAACCAGGAAGTGGGCACGCACCGGACACAGAACCTACTCTCACCAGGTGCCTTGGTCTTGGGCTTCCCAGCCTCCAGAGTTACGAGAGAGAAAGTTCTGTTGTTAACAAGTCACCCAGGGCTATGATATTCTACGATATTAGCTCCGAACAGACTAAGACACTATACAGTCTAAAGAATACTACGCTCATCTCCTCTAGGAAACATTGTCTCCTCTCATGACAGACCCTGTTATTCACTGAAACTTTAAAGTGCAGTGTGATGTATGTTTCATGTGCCTGCTTAGGTTTCCTACTTGTTTCATGAGGCATGCCTTTTCTCTCTGCTTGTCATGCCAGCCTGTGTTAGTGCCTTTTAGAGAAATGAACTGCCTTCTGTTTGCTTTGTAACTTTCACAGCATTCTGGGCAGTGCAATCCACTAAGCAAACACTGTAATAGTTATTGAAAGGATGACTACTTTTATCAATAAAGTTGCTGATATAATCCAAAAATATAAAATTCCATATTTTTCCTGGTGACTACAGAAAGAAGGCAGGATCAAAAGTTTTGCAAACATCTCTGGACTTCTACTTGGAAAATAAAACTGATAGACTCATCCTGACGAAACTTTGCAAAACTTTCCACTTGTTCATCTCACTTAGGGCGAAATAGAAGTAGATAATAATAAATAGGTTTTGGTTTTTTTGTTTTAAATGTTTACTTATTTAGAGTGTGCAAGTAAGCAGGGGAGGGAGGAGAGACAGAGACAGAGAGAGACAGAGAGAGAGAGAGAATCCCAAGCAGGCTCCGTGATGTCAGCAAAGAGCTCACCATAGGGCTCAGTCTCATGAATCTTGAGATCATGACTGAGCCAAAATCAAGAGTCGGACATTTAACCAACTGGGCCACTGAGGTGTCCCTGTTTTGGTTTTTATCTTGGGAACTTTCCTAGTAAACAGGTGCATAAAATAGTCAATTGTATTTTAAGGAACTTTTTACCATTCATGGAAACAGGCTCTAGATGTCTCTATGAAGAAGAATATTTAAAAGACTTATGTATGTAGTACTAATGAAAATTCACTAGAGTACTGTAAATAACAGGAAATCCTTGGGGATTAAATAATAAGGAAACTTATTATGTTGTATAATAAGATCTGTGATATGAAGATTCTGTGGTTGCTTAACCCAGGAGTGGATGCCTTCAGAAATGCAGGTTCTTTCCATCTGTGTGTTTGGCGCCCTCAGTGTACCAGGCTGCCTCCAGGTAAGCTCCCCTTGACCTTCCAGCGAGGCTATCCGGACCAGGTATCATATGCAGATACCATAATGCCCATGAGGGGGGGTGTGTGTTTCATCAGTGGAGAAGCCTTTCCTAGAAAACCCCAGATGAATTGCTCTCTCTTTTCATTGGCCAAGGCTGAGTCATTCATCTCTTCTCAAAACCAAGCCCTGGCAAGAGGATTGAGATTTCAGTGACTGGCTTAGATGAGTCAGGGTTTAACCCTGAGTCATGGGAGGTGACTGTAGAAGTCCAAACAAAATGGAGGCTTTCTAGAAAGGAAGAGGGTATATTGACCTCAGAGTTTCTGCTACAAAGCATACAGGGAAATGTTCCTCAGAGGGAAAAAAGAAAAAAGAAAAAAAGAAATTCACTCGTACAAATACACACAGTTATATAATGTAACTTTCTGCTGCTTTGCAATCAATTTTTAAGATGCCATGAATTATTTAAAGTTAACCCTCCTTTGGTTCTTGATCATGTGATAAATTATAATGTCTTGGTGTTTGTGCTCTCCTGCTTGAGGATATAGCTTTATACTGAAACGATACAAAGAAATGGAGGCAAGCCATGGGCTCCATCAGAATTCATCTTCTTTATTTTTTAAATTTATTTTTTAAACTAAAAAATTTTTATCTTATTTTTTTTAAGAGAGAGAAAGCTGGGGAGGAGCAGAGGGTGAGGGATAGAGAGAATCCCAAGCCGACTCCACACCCAGTGCAGAGCCTGACACGGGGCTCGATCTTCCAGCTGTGGGATCATGACCTGAGCTGAAATCAAGAATGGGAGACACAACTGACTAAGGCACCCAGGTGCCCCAGAACTCATTTTCCTAAAATGTGAGGGAGAGAGAGCAGTTGTTGGTGTTACTCTTTATTTAAATCCTTTGAGAGACAGCAGAGATTTGGAAACCTTTCTATAAAAAACAGAGGAAATGTTTTAGGCTGACACAAATTCTCATCCCTACCACTGCAGCACAAAAGCAGCCATGGGCAATATGTAAACTATTGCGTGCCTACATTCGAACAAAACTTTATTTATGGACCCTGGAGTTAGAATTTTAATAATCTCATGTGTCACAAAATATTTTAATTTTTTCCAACTGTGGTACATAGTACAAAACCAGGTGTCAAGCCAGATTTGGTCCACAAGCTATAGTTTACTAATCCCTGATCTAGAGCACTTCTCATATTTGCCTTTTATTTTATAATCTGCCATTCTTATTTAGAGAAGAATCTTCTGTGTTGATTACTTTAGAAAAGTAGGTACTTTAAAAAAAGCATTTCCTTTAAATGCACTCTCTTGCATGAAAGAGTTCACTTTTTATTTGTACAATAGGTTCCTACAGAGAACGTGGCTCTCTTGTACTTTGCTGATGTTAATTTGGTCTCATTTCACTTCTCACTTTGCGATCATTGATTTTGTTATTATTAGGATTGCATATGTGACCAGTGAAGAGATGCAAATGTGGTTAGCCTGCCAGTGCAAAAAAAAAAAAAAAAAAAAAAAAAAAGAATGGAGTGAGATACTAAGTTAAACAGATGGATTGCGAATAACAACATTAGGTAAGAATTACACTGGTTTTACCCCACTGGAAAGAGCTGAGAGGGTATGCATTGCTCCATTAGGGCTCTGAGTAATGATGGTAATTACCACCTAATCCAAAGAGAAGAACATAACTCACACTGAACTGGGTAGAAACAGCTACTCAAGCTAGGGGGCTAAGAATTGTAAAATGTACCAGGTTTGCTTCAAAAGAGAAAAAGGGAGAAATTTCTCACTTCAGATGTAAACATCAATAGAAAGGCACATCACAATTAGACACGTTAAAATGTAATTTATTAAAATAACACTTCTTAGCCTAGATGATATATAGCAATTTCTTTCTCTATTCCCTGGACAAACAGTGTATCAGGAGAGGCTTGTCTATTTCTAGATGGCAGAAAGCGAATTCAATTTAGACCAAGGCAATTTAGACTAGTAAGTGGTATTTCTCACCTTGTAAATTACATAATAAACAAGTAGAGGGACATCTGGTTGGCTCAGTCGTTAGAGCATGTGACTCTTGATCTTGGGGTCATGAGTTCAAGCCCCACGTTGGGTTCAGAGATTAGTTAAAAAAAAAAAACAAGTAGAAATGGCTAAAAATCCTGTAAGAAAAATATGTTGAACCTGCTATTTGGATTACTGAGAAATATTTAATTGTAAAAAGCAAGAAAATGGTAATCAGTAGCTAGGTACTCTTTACATTTGTTGTATCTTTTCTGTTATACCCTTTCTATTTGGATGGCTGGCAGACTCAAGCTCCCAGGTAGTTAAAAGGATTGAAATAAAATGACTGTTTATTCCTGGAATAGATTTCCCTGTGCTGCAGTGGTTTGCTTTTAAAATGGATTGTGAACAGGTACAATATTAGACTCACAAACCCACATGAGAGCAGACATTTATAAATAAATTATTTTAAATTTCCTTATTGCTCCATATCCAAATATCCTTTGGGATCTGTTTTTCCATCCTGTGAGCAAACATTTTCCTCTAGATTACACTTGGTATAACAGAAAGAGCATTTGGACAGGAAGAATGGTAACTGGAATTTTGGTTTTAGCCTTGTTGCCATTAGCCAAGTGAACTTGGGAAGGTTATTTTGTCTTCCTTGGTTACTTTCAATTTCTTTTTCTTTTTCTTTATTTTTCAACAACTCTATTGAAGTGTAACTGAAATGCAAGAAACTGCATATACTTAAAGTGTATACAACTTGTTAACCTTTATGTATATGTATATGTACACATGTAACAAGTTTGCCAGATAAATATAGGATACTCAATTAAATTTGTATCTCAGGTACACAAAGAATACTTTTTTTTAGTATAAGTATGTTCCAAATATGTTACAAATATATAGTATATGTGTGGTACATATACTAAAAAAAATTCTGTATCTGATTTTAAATTTAATTGAGCATCCTATATTTTTACTTGCTAAATTGGGCAACCCTAGTCATGAAATATCACCACAATCAAAATAAAGAACATATCCATCACCCCCAAAGTTTCATCATGCCCCTTTGCAAATCCTTTTTCTCATTCCCGGCCTTTTCCTATACGTAGGCAACCACTTATCTGCTTTCTGTTCCTATAATTAATTGACTTTTATAATTGTATATAAATGGCATTATACAATATACACTTTTATTGGTCTGGCTTCTTACACCAAACAATTATTTTGAGGTCATCTTTATTATGACATACACCAATAGCTTATTTCTTTTTATTGCCAAGCAGTATCTTATTATATGGTAGGTAACAGTTTATCCACTTACTTGTTGATGGACTTTAGGGTTGTTTTCAGTGTGTAACTCTTACAAATAAAACTGCTATGAACATTTGCATACAGATCTTTTTATGGAAATGTGCTTTCATTCTCTTAGGTAAATACCTAGGAGTGGAAATGCTGGGTCATATGGTGGGCTACTAACTTTTAAGAAACTGCTAAATCGTTTTCCAAAGTGGCTATATCATTTTACATTTCTGCCCACATAGTATGAGAGTTCTACTTTCTTCACATCTATACAAGTACTTGGTAGAGTTGGTCTTAATTTTTACAATTCTAATAGGTGTGTGGTGGTGTCTCATTGCTGTTTTATCTTGCATTTCTCTAACAATTGATAATATTGAGACTCTTGTGCTTACTGGCCATCTTCTTGGATGGATTATCCAAATCTTTTGCCCATTTTTTAATTGCATTGTTTTCTTATTGAGAGTTTTGAGAGGTATTTAAAATTTTTTTAATGTTTTATTTATTTTTGAGAGAGAGAGAGAGAGAGAGCATGAACAGGGAAGGGTCAGAGAGAGAGGGAGACACAGAATCCGAAACAGGCTCCAAGCTCTGAGCTGTCAGCACAGAGCCCAACCCGGGGCTCGAACCCACGAACCGTGAGATCATGACCTGAGCTGAAGTTGGACACTCAACCAACTGAGCCACCCAGGTGCCCCTAAGAGGTATTTATATATATTCTGAATACAAGTCTTTTATCAATATGTATTTTGTAAATATTTTCTTCTAGTCTGTTCTGTGTTTATCCTCCTAACAGTGTTGTGTGGAGAGTAATTTTGATACAGATCATTTTATAAATGTTCCTTTTTTAAGTTTATTTATTTATGTAGAGAGAGAGGAGAGAGTGGGAGAGGGGCAGAAAGAGAGGGAGAGAGAGAATCTCAAGCAGGATCTACATTCTCAGCACAGAGCCTGATGCTGGGCTCTAACTTATGAACCTTGAGATCATGACCTGAGCCAAAACCAAGAGTTGACACATAACTGACTGAGCCTCTCAGGCGCCCCTATAAATGTTCTTTTAAGGATGATACCTTAGGTGTTGAGTCTAAAAAATTTGATCCAACCCAAGGTCACAAAGATTGTCTCCTCCATTTTCTTTTACATGTTTTATAGTTTTAGGTTTTTCATTTAGGTCTACAATTGATTTCAAGTCAATTTTTGTATCTGATGAGAGATATGGTTTGGAAAGTTCAATTTTTTTTGTATATGGATATTTAATTGTTCTAGCACCATGTTTAAAAGACTGTCCTTTCTCAACTGAATTGTGTTTGCTCATTTTTTAGTAATTTACATTTCACTAACTTATTTTAGTGATATATATACATATATCACTAACTATATACATTGCTAAATAAATGTGTATACACACACACACACACACACATACACACACACATGTACATACACAGTGGTAGTTTCTTTGGTCCTTGTATTAAATGCATTTCTTACTGCAGGCTGTAGTTAGAGAAGTTTGAAAGCCACTGATACAATGCTCACTCGATTACTTTTTTCTCTCTCCTACTTTTTTTCTCCCCAATGAGTTTACATCCCTCTCCCTGTGTAATTCACACCCTGCCCTTTCTTTCAATATTTCTTGCGGTTTGCTGGTGGTTTACAGCAAGACATTTCTTTTCTCATTTGTTTTGCCTCTTTGGGAGGCATCATGATGTGGAGAAAAGGGAAGGGACTATGCTTTATCTGAATTCTATTTCATAAATGGCTTGTGGCCTTCTTCAAATTATTTACTGTTTCTCTGGCTCAGTTTCTTTGTCTGAAAAATGACACCACAACTAACAACCTCATACAGTTGTTGTAAGAATCGGGAGATAGTGTATGTATTGTATGTATACCATGCCTAGAAGTGTAACTGGCACGGAACAGAGGCCTGATGATAGCTATTATCTTAGTAAGGACCTTCCGACCATTTCTGGTATTCCCCTCACCTTCTGCCAGGCCTATTCCTTATTCTGTGCTAATTCTATTATAGCCTATACAAGATTAGGCCTGAGATGATTACATGCAACACCCTCAGCTACGGCAGTGAGAAATGGTTAATGACATTACACAGGAAGTATCATGGTGCCAAACAGATGGAGATCACATTTAATTTTAATCTACAAAAGAAAAATTCTTCTTCCCCAAAAAAGAGCTTAAAAATCTCCCTCCCATTGCCAAGGTAGACAGAAAAACACCCCTCTCTGAACAGAACACAGCTTCTAGAAATGCAAACCATTCAGCTAAAAGGACTGAAGCTGTAGATCCCCCAGAACCTAAAAGCCAAAAATGAGAACACTCAGTGATTGCCAACAGGGGCAGGACTATTCTAACTTCTAGCAGGTAAGAAACTGTCAGGCAATGAAAAGATATTCAGACTGAACCACTGTCCACTTAAGAGTTATTATCTGTTGAGCCCATTTCAAAGAGAAATTGGAGACTATATTTATGTTTTCTTCATTAAATATGAAAAATAAGCAAGGAACCACTCTATGAATTCCTATATTGCTAGCCTAGGTAGACCCCCCCTACCTGATTATAAATAACTGAAATTCTGGCACCTAGATTGTTGGTTCTATTTTTGCACTATATCACAGTTTTTGTAAATTTACTCATTTTTACTTATACATGATAAGCTTCTAGCTGTACTTCACCACAACTAATTTGTCATTTATCCTACCTGTAACAGTGACCTGGTATAGAGGCTGCAGGTGAAGAGTGTTTCATTGATACCTCATTCCAGAGACTTAGTTAAAAACCTGTCAACAAGTGTGGTATTCAGATATGTGGATATTCCACAAAAATTTTAATCTGAGCTTCTACAGGTCTAGAGCTTTCCAATATGGTAGCATTGGCCATTAGTGGCTAGGAAGTACTTTAAGTTTCTAGTTCAAATTGAAATGTGCTGTAAGTTGAAAGAGCATATCATATTTCTAAGACTTAGTACAAAAAAAGAAGGTGAAACATTTCATTATTACCTTTTGCTATGGATTTCATATTGAAATGCTAAGAATTTGGATATATTGAAGTAAATAAAACATATTACTAAAACTATCTCACCTATTTAAAATTTCAAATTGTGGCTACTAGGGGGGCCCCTGGGTGGCTCAGTCAGTTAAGCGTCCAACTTCAGCTCAGGTCATCATCTCATAGTGAGTTTGAGCCCCACGTCCAGCTCTGTGCTGACAGCCTCAGAGCCTGGAGCCTGCTTCGGATTCTGTGTCTCCCTCTCCCTCTCTGTCTCTCCCCCAGCTCGTGCTTTGTCTGTCTGTCTCTGAAAAATAGACATTTTAAAAAGTTTAAAAATTTTTTAAAAATGTGGCTACTACGAAACTTTGCAGTATATATATGTGGTGTGTTATACTCCTATTGAACAGCGTTTGTCTCGAGTTGGTAAACTTGTGAAATTCTATGATACTTAAGCTGGTGGATAACTATGAATGTGGTCATTAAGATTGGGAATACTTGTTGCAATGTTTGTGAGAGAGGGCGAGGTCTTTGTGCACATAACTCACTGAAGAGTCAGACAGAAGCAGTCTAGAAGGGTCTATTCAGAAGACCAAAATGAAACTAATTTGAGCAACCGTGTTTATGCAGGGGAAAAATTAGTGGCTTTAATGTGTAGATAAGTGACCACGCCCTGTCAATGCAATGTAATGTTCAACTTGTTACTCATCCCGGAAACCTGCCTCCCAGGTTTCTATAGCTAATTGCTCACAGTTGGATCCCTTTTAAGGTGAGATTACACTCCCTACAGGATATGTTGCACATGTTGACATCTTGAGACTTTCTAAGTTTTCACTCCACATAACACTCACTTTAGGTCATGTTATGGCTTTGAGGAAAACACTGAGTATGAAAGATGATTGTAGGCAATACTACATGATGACAAATAGAAATCCCCTGAATCTACACTAGTTCTAATCAAATAGATTCAAGAGAACTTTAAGCACAGGTTTTTAAGTCAGAGCAATCACAGACTAATAATAACCTAATGATGAGGTACAAATAAAAAATATGTTGGGACACTTGGGTGGCTCAGTCTGTTAAGCATCCGACTCTTGGTTTCAGCTCAGGTCATGATCTCATGATTCGTGAGATGGAGCCCTGCATTGGACTTTGCTCTGAACAGTGTGGAGCCTGCTTGGGATTCTCTCTCTCTCTCTCTCTCTCTCTCTCTCTCTCTCTCTCTCTTTCTCTCTCTCTCTCCCTGCCCCTCCCCCCCTCCAAATAAATAAATGAACTTAAAAAAATATGTCAAGCATAAATAGGTCAACTTCACTGAAGCATGGAAATTAGAGAGTCAGAATGGCAAACATTAATATTGTTGGCTTCACCATAAAAGAGGGCTGAGGGATCTCCTTTCGAGAGGTGTTACTCAAAAGAGGAGAGCAAGGAGGGTCAGGCCATTACAATTTAATGCCATTGAGTCAGTGTTTCACATTGTTTTCCCTAGAATGTCAGTGTTCTTTAGTATAGTTTTGTGAAAGTGTTGATGCTAGCAGTATTTTCTTCTACTATGTATTAAAAATATATTAAAGAGTATACTGATTATTTAAATATAATGTGGTTGTTGTCAGTAAACTGTCTTTTAAAAATGCTATCATTTGAGGGGCACTGGGTGTCTCAGTTGGTTGAGCATCTGACTTCAGCTCAGGTCATGATCTCACCATTCATGGGTTTGAGCCCCATGTTGGGCTCTGTGCTGAGAGCTAGCTCAGAGCCTACAGCCTGTTTCGGATTCTGTGTCTCCCTCCCTCTCTCTGACCCTCCCCAGCTCATGCTGTTGATCTCTTTCTCTCTCAGAAATAAATAAAGCATTTAAAAAATAAATAAAAATGCTGTTATTTGAGGTTTTCAGGACATTACATGTGAGATTACCAAATACATGGCTACCTGATAGTCCATACACACAGATACTTGTTGTGACTCAGTTTTTTAATCTGTAAGATGGGGATAACTATATCTATGTGACAAATTTTTGTGAGAAGTACATAAGTTAACTCGTGTAAAGAATTTAGAACAGTGTCTAGCATATCCTAAGCAGTCAATAAATGTTAGAAAAGCTGGTATGTACCTTTATTTAATGATCACTGGTCTCTGTTCATTTTCATGTTGTAATTTTAACACATATTTATGAAATGGGTCAAATGTTGACTTTTTATAACAAATAATTAATATAGTAAGTAAATCATATTTCATTATCTGATTTAATCCAATAGTACACTTTATTTTGTTAACTCCATCCTTGTTAAATTCTTTCAGCACATTATAATCGAAAAAAATATTGCTGTGGTTAGATAGCTAGGACTCAAGAAACATTCATTAAATCCATGAAAGAAGTGAATGTGGGTGATGTTGCACTAGACATTGGATCATTCAGTATTTTTGTTCTGCTCTGAGTCTGTAGTAGTGGTTTACCGGTAAATGTTTAACAACTGGCTCTCAGGAAAAAGCTATGATTTTAGCATTTACATTTACCAATTTATGTCATGTAAATATTCCCACCACGGCTAATTTACAACTACCAATCTGATGTCATTGGATGCAGTGTTGGAAAGAGCATAGCATTACCTGAGAACTTATTAAAAATGAAAAATCTCAGGTCCTGCCTACCTCATATTTCCCGAAACGGAAACCCTGATGGTGGGGCCTAACAATCTGTGTCTGAACCATGCCTCCAAGTGATTTTCATCCTTATCAAAGTTTTGAGAACCACTCACTGCCTTATCCCACTGCTATTGTTTCTGAAGGAGCAACAGTGCTATGTAGCTACTAACATATACGAATTAGCGTGCTAACAAATGACTAACAATGTTGATGTTTTGATTCTTAAAAGCGTCTAATTATGGCCTCTGAAATGGTAACTCATATATTCCTGGAATCCTTATACCAAGCTGCTACTCTTATGGGAAGGTAGAAAGGTAATTTCATCTTGAAATATTTCCATGTTTCAGCTGCTATTCAAAGGCTCTGAGAATGGGTCATTAAGTGCTACTGGTTGTGATTTCTAGTAGCTTTGGTGGTAGAGACCATGAGCAAAATTCCTGTGCTAAAATAAATAGATGTCGTGTTGCATTAGTGGATATATTAATCAAGTTGGGTTGCCTGTTGGTTTTGGAAATCACATTCATACAGCCCTAAATCTAGTTCTTGCATTCACAGTATTGGCAGAGAGTACATGTTTCCAGCATGTTCTGGGGGGGCTTTGGATTGGTGTGGCCTCTAGAGGTCAGCAGGTATAATCTTGTACCATAGGTAGGGTTACCTCCTGAGGCTGGTGTTCATCCAACTGCCAAAGTATTTCCAGCCACAGAACACGTTCTATTTTTGGACAGTTCTAATTATTCTTCCATATATTGAACTGAAATCTACCTTCCTGTAATAGTCATCTAAACCCTGAATCTTATTTAATGATCTCTCTCTCATTGGGCAGCCTGTCAGATACAGGAAAGGATCACAACTAGCTTCTTTTGCAAATTAGGCTTCCCCATGTCTTTTGGGTGTTCTTTGTGTAATATGATATTCAGACTCTTCACCATCCTGCCTCGTGATGCTCTTCAGTATATTAATATCTTCCTTAAAATGAGGCACTCATAACCCAAGATAATGCTACCATGTGGTCAAATCAGGACAGAGTCGGCTTGCTTGTTGAACACAGAACTCTGTGATTGTGTCAGCTTCGTTGGGCCCCGTGTTAACTTGAGTTAGTCACCCTGAGTTGGGCTCAACCTGAATTCATTGTCAGCCACAACCACCACACCAAGCAATCACACAAATGTATTACCCATTCTTGACTTGTATTGTTGATTTTTAACCCTAAGTGCAAGGTTCATATTTATTCCTGTTAAATTATAATCCTGTTGGTGTCAGCCCCTAATTCTAAAATACTTTTACAACCAAAATTGGCATCCAGTTTTACCTTCTCTCTTCCTTTTTCTCTGTCTCCCAGGCTTATGCCTTCTGCAAACCTAATAGCATGCTGTCTTTCCATTCATATCCCTGAGAAAACTGTTGAACAAAACAGAGCTAACTCCTGTTCTCCTCCCTCAATCAATTATTAAACATCAAAACTTGGAACTGGAATACACTGTCCAGGGGAAGTACCGGCTCAGTATTGACTCTCACTTGCCAACTGTATTTCAGTCTATCTTTCTGCCAAAGTAGTTTAAAAAAGGAAAATACCACAATCACTGTGAATAATTCCCAGGGAACGCTTAGGATGCTTTAACAGATTTATTTGGCATATGTATCCCCATTCTTTGATGCGTGCAGAAGGAGACAGTTTAAGAACAATACAAAATAATTAAAAGCTCTAATGATAATCCTGGATTACTTCAAGTACTTAGAAAGCATTGATACTATAATGAAAACATTACTACAAATTTGTGTTTTTGCAATTTTTTGAATTGTCTTTATGTTAATGGAAAACTATTCCTCCAGTGGCTCCTTAAATTGATAAAAATCAAAACTAATTACAAAGAAAGATTTTTTAAAAATCTATTTAGCATGGAGTATTAACACTTAGAGTTTATAGGCTATGTGAAGAAACATATTCCTAAACTCTGTTTATAAGCTACATGATTATGTAAGATATGGAGCTGAAAGCAAATAACAGCAAATCATAAATACCATGATTCCATTCAAGGGGTGGTCTCTGAGATGCTATCTGATCTGGCACCTTTAGACTGCCCAGAGAGGAAAGATTAGCAAATATTTTTCATTTGATACCAGTGAGGAGGAAGGGGTGGTGACTATTTCTTTTTTAACATGAATAACCCTGGCTAACCTAACATCACAGAATTTTGACATCATTTTTGACATAATGCTGATACAAAATGGCACTAAATATTTTTGTTTATTTTGAATCTCCCCCTCAAAAGCAGTATTGTGTACTGTTGCATCACTGCATCTAGGAAAGCAAATTAACTTTACACATTTGAATAGATGGTCAATGGTGCCAAGTCTGCAGTTATTACTGAGTAATCATAGCTTCCTCACAGTAACAAAAATATCATATTTACATGTTTTTAAAATGAGAAATATAAGGCAATTGGAACCCTTGCACATTGCTGGGGGGAATGTAAAATGGTGTAGCTGCTGTAGAAAATGATGTGATGATTACTCAAAAAATTAAACATAGAATTACCATATGACTGAGCAATTCCACCTCTGGATATATATCCAAAAGAAGTGAAAACAGAGACTGGAACAGGTATTTATACACCCATGTTCATAGAAGCATTATTTACAGTAGCCAAAGGGTAAAGCAACCCAAGCACCCATGGATGGATGGGTGGGTGGATGGATGGATGGATGGATGGATGGATAAAAGGTGTGGTATACACATATATGTTAGTCTGTGGGGCATTTGTAACAAAACACTACGGACCTAACAAACTACTGGCTTAAACAAATTTATTTCCTCACAGTTCTGGAGGCTGGAAGACCAAAACCAAGGTGACTTCAGGGTTAATTCCTAGTGAGAACTCTCTCCTTGGTTTGTAGACTGACCCCTCCTCTCTGTGTCCTAATATGAACTCAACAATCACAGAAAAACTCTCTGATGTCCCTTCCTCTTCTTAGTAGAACGACAGTTCTAGAGGATTGGAGTCCCACCCTGTGACCTTATTTTACCTTAATTATCTCCATAAAGAACTTGACTCCAAATGAGGTCACACTAGGGACTGCGACTTCAACTTGGAGTGGTGTGGATGGACAATTCAGTCCATAATAACATACAATGTAATAGTATTCAACCTTAAAAAGGAAGGATACTGTGATACAAAGCTACAACATGGATTAACCTTGAGGACATTATGCCAAGTGGAATGACCCAGTCACAAAAAGATAAACGTTATGTGATTCCACTTATGAGATTATTAAAACAGCCCAATTTATTGATACAGAAAGTAAAATGGTGGTTGCCAGGGGCTAGAGAGGGGGAAATGGAGAGTTAGTGTTTAATGGGTACAGAATTTCAAATTTGCGAGATGACAAACTGTGAAGATGGATGGTGGTGATTGCACAATAGTGTAAATGTACTTAATACTACAGGATTGTGCGTTTTTAAGTAATTTCCATTTTATGTTTTAAAGTCTTAAATCTACCATTTTATATATGTTTGTTTTACAATAATTTTTTAAAAAACAAGTAAAGCACTCTTGGATTAAACCATTTTTGTTTAGTATGTGACCCCAAGTGGCCCTCACTCTTGGTGGATCTGTTTCTCCTGAAACACATTTAAACACACACACACATACACACACACACACGAGACCATAATGTGCCATCAGCCAATAGTCTTAATTTCTTTGTTTTATGCCTTTTTCTATATTGCCTTTTCAAATGTATAAGACAGGTATTTCATCATCTACATCTACCTTTCCATAGACTCTCATAAATTTTTGTATGGATTTTATAATAAAAAATATAAAATTATATAATTTTATAATAATTACAACTTAATTTTTTTTCATGTATTGTCATCACAGTGATGGTAATCAAATTGTATACTTACTGAATTATGGGAAAATCAGTCTGGGGACTTCCAGCCCTACAAGAATGTAAATAATTTAGCAATATTGTCAGATGTTAGCTGACCATAAACTACCAGAATTGGGAAGTCCCAGATTTGTTTTGCCTGTGGTCCCTTTCCCTTCCCTCAACCAATATCTAAATCCAGGGAATTCCTGGCTCCTGGCAACATAATAAATATCTGTGGAAGAAATGGATACATATGAGACATGTATGTTATACAAAGATTCCCTTGTTGAAGAAAGGGAAAAATCCAATGTCTTATGGAAGCCAGTCATGTGTGAACATATAAGTTGAGTGTGAATTCTATTTGAAATAGTATTACAATGTTATGGGAATAAATCCGCTTTTAAAATACAGCTAATAATTTTTCACTTATTAAGAATGTTTTTCTAGGGGCAACTATTTGGCTTAGTTGGCTAAATGTCCCGACTCTTAATTTCCACTCAGGTCATGATCTCACAGTTTGTGAGTTGGAGCCCTACGTCAGTCTCTGTGATGACAGTGCAGAGCCTGCTTGGGATTCTCTCTCTCTCTCTCTCTCTCTCTCTCTCTCTCTCTCTCTCTGTGTCACTCTGCTCCTCCCCTGCTCATGTTTTCCCTCTCAAAAATAAATAAAAATTTAAAAACATTTTAAGAATTTTTTTCAAGTGTAGCAAAGCATTTAGAAATGAAAATTTTCAATATCACTTAGTCACTTTTGTAAAGCAAAAGCCAGGAATGCCGGTGTGGCTTCTGGGTATCTGTCTTAATGCCTTTGCAAATATTGTGGTTCAAAATTTTCAATTTTTGCTAGATCCAAAGAGAAGAGAAACAGTCTATCCTATTAGAAAGAAAAGAGCCAAAACAAAGAAATTCAGGTTTTTGTAATGCTTTGCATTGTAATTTCTATATATATGCAAATAGCATATATTAAAGTACTGACCAAAGATAAATACCTGGGATTGTGTGCAATTAGACTGACTAATGATTATAGCGGTTAAAAAATTCTTTACTAAATGTGCAACATTATGTTGATGAATGAGGAGGAGGCAAAATGATAAGGGTTGGCCTGGCTCTCAGTGGTCTTATAATCTGGCCAAGAAAATAGTCTTGCACACTGAACAATTAGACCACAATTGGGTGATGCTGCCTTTTGTTGATAAAGAAATTCAGACAAGGCATGATCATCGAGAGACAGTCACAGAAAATGTGGCTTTTGAGCAAGACATGGACAGGTTAATGAAGTCAACACACACATTTGAAACAATAGAATTTGTAATTTAAAAACATGTAAGCATACAGTCAAATATGTATAAGATCTGAGGATAGGAATCTGTTAAGTTTTTCTGCTGCCTATGTCAAAGAAATGGAATGTAAAGCAAATTTCCAAAATCATTGCCAATCTCCATTAACCAGATCATTATGACATGAACAGGTTCATATAAAAACCCCCATAGTATTGTTCAAACACCGACTATTTCTTACAGCAGATGAAACAATTAAAGCAATAAATATGGGCCAATTAGCAGAACTCTCTTTAGCCCAGTTCCAACTGCAGTGTTGACAAATTGAAGAATTAACATTACCTTTGCTCCATCAGGTGTTACTTTTTCATGTTAATTATTATTGCGAAAAATGCAACAATTTAAAAAGTATAGATTTCTCCTCCTTAGTTTCCACTTTTCTAGTTAACAAAAATGAGGAGGGAATTAATTCTTTTTTTTTTTTAATTTCCTTTCCTGCTCTCTTAGGGAGGCTTTCCAGATTGTCATCCTAGTTGTGTTTTCCTACCTTGTCTTTAGTAACTCTTGTGGTTGGAACCTGGCTACATCATGCCTGCTTGTCAGTTAAAAGGCTAAAGTGGAAAGTCCTATTGTACTCTCAATTCTCATTTTTTATAGCAGCCTGACCCCCACAAGGAGACACTGGGTGAGCAGCAGCTGGGTCCCTGGAAGAAGGAGGAGTTTAAATACATTCTCTTTGAACTTGTGTGGTTCCCTGCCATTGCTTCCCATAATGCACCTGCAATACCTTTATGTTTCCATTTCTACTAAAAAGCAAATGTCTGTCTCCTCCAAAGGAGCATGAACATAAGTAACCACCACACTGGAGAGCTCGGTGGGGAGTTAAAGGGAGGAGGGGGCTTGGAGAATAGAATATAGATCGGAGGGAGCAGGTGGAAGCTCAATCTGAAATCTGTTCCTGGATGTTGCTCTCAACAGTGCTCTGTTAGCGAACAAATCATGTAAGTCATTGAGAAAGTAACGTTGGAAAAATTTTAGATGAGAGAAAGAAGGTACTGTGGAGGACTCCTCTTTCCACCCACACACAACTACTCTAGGCAAAGAACTAGAAGAGCGAACAACAATGTGATCCCTCTGCATTGTCTATTTATTCTGAGATAATTAATTACCCAGTTTAGAGATAAACCAATATCTAAAATGACTCTTTGGGTGAAATGGTCAAACCTGAAAGTTAGTGGCTATGACAGTATGATAAAAAAAAAAAATTCCTAGACTACATACTTCTCAAGGATTTGTGAATCAATTCATGCACCCCTTCCTTCTACAGATTTTTTTGAGAAGATTCTCTGCCGGGCTGCCTCTGGTGTGAAGACTTTGTCTTGTCTCCCTATCCTTTGAAGCTGGAACCAGAAAGAAGATAAGTCCCAGAAGTCCTTGTCCCCCAACTGGGGCTGCCCAAATTGGCAGCGTCACAAGAAAGACTGTGATATACTCATCATGGATAGTCAATCCACTGCCACCAGGTCAGTAGAGTAATTCAGACAGACTATCTAGGCTATCTACTGGTAGTGTGATCACCACTGGACATCTACCTAATGGTATCTGTGAAACAGCCTGAACCTTCTCATGGTATCCTGACTGCAAGGGAGAAAGTTAATAATGGCCTACATATGAGGGAACTCTTGCTTAGTACCCTGACATCATAAACACTTCCCCTACTTGCATTGTGCAGAATTCAAATGATGAGTTCTATCTGAACTAAAGTAGATGTGATGTGGTTGGGGAAGTTGGCCAGAATTTTAGCACTGAAAATTCAGTGTTCCGGGAAACCCCTCATCTGGGGGTAAATTAGGACAATGGGTCATCCTAGGACAGAATGCTGGTGTGGCCAGAACAAGGTGGTCTCCATCCGGACAACAGGAGAAACTAAAGCCAGAGAAAAGATAAAGGAAATGTACAAGGAGGTGGCACTAGCCAGCTGGCCTGTGGGATTTGCTGGCTGGAGGTAGGCAGACAGTAAATTAGCTCTGTACTGGGGCTGAATTTCAAAGCCCTAATCAAGATTCCCTAAATATCCTTTGGTAGCTGTTTAAAAAAATGTAAACAAAGACCAACTAGGGTTTGTGATTATCTATGCGTAGCTTTTTTGTTCCTCATTCTTCTTTATCTCTGTAATTGTAGAAGAGAAAAAAAATAAGGAGAGATTGGGGGAGGGAGGAGACACAGAGGTTAAAGGTATATCAGTAATTTGGTGAAGGTAGGAGATTACAGAAGATCAAATCCTTGTGACCCTTTTTGATGCCATAACTGTTATGGCAGAAGTTGTCTTTGAAACTGCCTTATGTTAGAGTCACCAGCTCAAAATCTTATCTACTTCATTGTGACTAGTTAAGATCTGAAAAGGTGGGTGACAGGAAATTGAAGTATCCCTGACCTTGGAAGCTCTGTATTTGGACCATGTGGGGTGGGATGTCATTTCCTTTCCACTTATCTGTGCAGTGACATTATCCCACTTGCTATGACTCTCTGCTTTAATAGACGGTCCTGACTTTTTGTACAATACGTAATTTTCCTTTGGGCACAACCTCAGCTCCAAATGTAGGTTTTCAGCTTCAAAACATTTTAAACTGAGGCACTCTGTCATTATTTTAGGTGATTCACAGTAGTGAAGTAAACATTTACTGTACAGTTTTTGTCTGTTACATCATCACACAAAAATGGCTGGACACACTCCCATCCAAATTTGGAGATAATGTTTGAGACAGTCTGATGTTTTTTAAGACACAGAGAGAGAGAGAGAGAGAGAGAGAGAGAGAGAGAGAGAGTGAGTTCCTGCAAGTGGGGGAGGGGCAGAGGGCGAGGGAGAGAGAATCTTAGGCAGGCTCCACACCCAGCATGGAGCTGGAAGCATGACTCCATCTTACCATCATGAGATCTCATCAGATCATGATCTGAGCCTCAGACACTTAACCAATTAAGTCACCCAGGGGCCCCCAAGAGACAGTCTGATTTAAAATAAAGGTTGGATATTGCAAATAAATGTCACAATTTTTCAAAGTAATCTTTCAAGCCATTAAAATTGTGACTGCCAATTGGAGAAAGCCATTTCAAGATGCCGTGGGCCCAAAAGACTGTGATCCTCATACCCAAATTCATGAAGTCTAAGGCTTTCAATTCCCCACATTGATCGTGAATGAGCTGCTTTTCCATGCTGCTGCTTGCGCCTCAGAGCATTCTGGGTGAGTAGCAGCGGGACATTATTTATTAAGCAATGATTAATGAGGTTTTTGACTAATATATAGACTAATGTAAATAACTCCCTACTTTATAGTCCTTACACACAGCCATCCATACATATAGACAATATTTCCAGAGCACTCCCCCGCTCAGAAGCAGAGGTAGAATTATCATAGTAGTGGGGATTTATTGCAAGTTCATTTCAATCTTTATCTTCTGGGTGATTATATGCCAAGGTCAAGGACAGTGTCATTTATTTTGGGGGCCCATTTCAAGGGAGTCTAAGAAACCTTGTTTGAGGAAAAAAAATATTCCTAAGACCTAGAATTGATAGGTTTTTGTTGTTGTTGTTGTTTTGTTTTGTTTAAGCCCTGCCGACAAGAGAAGCCAACATTCTGCAGGGCACTTCCGCATGTCCAAGGGTGCACGTGTGAGCCAGTGTGTGCACATGGGCACATGCACACCCTGTGAGGGGCAGTGATGGAGGAGGGGAGTGTGGACTAGCACTGGGTCCTATGGTCTAAGTGGCTACACAGTCCTCAGAAGAGGAAATGAATGAGATTTATCACATCAGTTCCTAGGACTATAGAATCATATGTTTGTTGTTTTTTTTTTTTTAATCTTCTTCATTTAGCTCACATGACTAGCATGTCTACTTTGTTCTGTTTCCATTTTGTGCAAAGAGGGTGGTGATAGCTGTTTAGCTTGTAGACTGAAGTTTGAAAGAGTCTGGAAATCCCTAAAATAAAGAAATGTGGAAGGTATTATTTCCTTGCTAAGAACAAAGAATTTATGTAACCCGGTTGCTATCAGTATTTATTCACTAATCTTCCCTTAATTTCAGATAGCTTTGTTTACATAAGTTTTGAATACTTAGATTCATGATTACCCTGTCATCCATGCCATAATTCATTGGGCTGGAAAACATAGTTTGTTCTTATATAATCATTTACGGATGCTATAAGGCACACTGACTCAAATTATACAAATGTCCCCATCCTTTTATTTTGTTAATTGTGGACTTTTAAATTACGTATAAAAATCAGTGGTTGTGAGTTAAGATCAGCCAGCTTCTGATCTTCTTCCGACTAAAGGTAAGGTAGACCTTACGGAGGAATAGAATTGGAGCATATGCGAGCTTCCAAGGGCAGAATACGGAACAGGTTAATCATCCTAGAGTCTACGGTGTTTCCCAGTCACATGGGCCACATGTATCACAGACTCGTGGTGTGCTTGTTTAACATGCAGGGCCCCAGAAACACTCAGAATTTGGGGTACTCTGCATTGTTAAAGTCTCCATAAGTGGCTCTTAAGCATATTACATCCTGAGAATCAGTGCCCTAAATTTGGGATTGTGGTTAGCTAAATATTACTGGCGGTGGAATGTGACAAAGAACCCAGAAACTGGATTTGACTCACCTTTCAGGACACGCTGTGTCTCTTTTTCCCTCAGCAGCTGCCTCCCTCCCCTACTTTGGCATGTGTAAATTTTGATCATTGTTTAGCACACTTGGGAGGGACTGCACTAGATGTTATGGCGACTTAGGGTTCCTAGCTCTGCCCTCAGGTTCCCCAACCTCTACTCCCAAGGCAATTCACTTGACTGTCAAGAATGAGGCTTAGAAGTAAACTCAGTCTCCCTTTCCTCCATCAGAAGAATTTCCTGAGGCTGTTCCAGGTCCTCTACACACAGAGAAACACAGTCATGCTCACACTCTGCTTGGAGATGAAGTAATAGGACTCCTCATGATGTCTGACTAGTTCAACAGAAGGAGAGCAGTCAGTGTGCTCACTTCCTCCCCTCAAATGATCCCTTGTGGTCCCTTTTGACAAACAGACTACAGGAAATCCCTTTTTGGTAGAAGCTGTCCTTGAAACTTCCTTATGTTGGAGTCACTTGCTCAAAGTTTTATGTACTCAATTGTGTCTAGTTGAGATGTGAGGAATTCAGGTCCCAGGGAATTGAGTTTCCATCCCTGACCTTGGACCCTCTCCTTCAATTCTACCCCTCCTGCAATTGTGTAGTTTTTCAGAAATTGTTTCCTTATTTTAGAAAGCTCTGCCCCAAATAAATGATTTGACCAAATAAATGATTTAAGGTCTCTTTCAGTCCTGTTATTCTTAAAGGCGTGGATAATCTTCTATCTGCCTCAGACATTCCCCTAGAGTGTATTTTTCTAAAAGATGATGTCTGTGGTCAAAGAGGCCTTTTAATTGGCGCTTAGAAAGGGTCTACCTTTTTGGAGATAATTGCTGGCAACTGGGGTTAGCAAGACAGTGAGGCACTTTATCCTTTATCACTTGCTGTGAATGAAATGGACTAGGATTGTACACAGCAGGTGTCAGGGTAAAATGCTTCCTTGCTGGATTTCAGCATGCATTACCCCTCCCCTTGCAGAAGAGGGAGGAAGGAAAGAGAAGCAGACTCCAGCTAAACAGGCAAAAGGGGTTGCCTGTAGGAAAAGACGATCCGCCCAGAGCACCCTAAGATCTCTCTACCCTTCCTGACTACATAGAATGACATATAGTTTTCACCAACCAAGATTACACAAATTAATGAGGTTTCTATGTAGTATTCCAAAATTTGCCATTCCACCATAACATCTTTTTAACGGAACTTGTTTTCTTTAGTACGATTTAGACCAGATTTATAGGGGAATCCAAAAAGCCAATTGTTAGCAGGTTAAAAAAATATATTTTGTCAGGGCTCTTATTCTTAGCATCATAAATAACTTCATCTTCTGGTCCTGGTAGCCATCAGTTTTCTTACATTGCTCGTGATCTTTATCAGCAGACAGTAGTAACACATACATGGAGCTTACCACATGCTAGGCACTGTTCTCACTACTCGATGTGCATTAACTCACTTAAAACTCTCGGCAATCCCACAGAATAGATATTATTGCCCTCATACAGATGGTATAACCGAGGCACAGAGTGGTGAATGCATTGCCCAGGGTACAACAGTAAGTAAGTGGTAGAGCCAGAAACGTTTAGTTACTCAAAGTGTGGTTCCTGGCCCAGCAGCATGGGCCTTACCTGAGAGCTGGATAGAAATGCCCAACATAGAACTTTGGAATCAGAACCTACATTTTCACAAGACTCTCCAGGTGATTCATATGTGCATTAAAATTTTAAAACCACTGGCTTAGAGAATCTTAAATTATTTCTCTATACATCCATTACAAACCTACTTATGGCTTCAGACTTTGGGAAATATGGCCTCAGACTTTGGGAAATAGAGTGTCCCTAGCTGGCTTATGAAAAAATGAGATTTTGGAGGGATTTTTGTGTCCACTCCCTAGTTCCTCTCTCCTCTACTCACCTTCTCAAGAAAAAAAGAGTTTTCATTTTTCATAGTTTCTTAAGGAAAAAAAAAGTTTTAAAAGTTAATCAAATTTATGTTATATGAAGGCCACTTTCATTTCATTAAATCATCATAACAAACTGTTGGAAATAGGTACAATTATCCACAAAATGAGGTTATGAGGAAAAGCCATGATTGACGCCTCAGTTTGCTACAGTCTTTGCCTCTTGAAGCAAGAACATCATGTTTATCCATTTCCTAGTAAGTAGCTTGGTGCCCGGCTGACAGTGAAACATCAGCTAAGCTTTAACAGAAAAATTCACTTTTTTCAAACCCTGATCCAACAACAAAAAACTTTTCTTGCTTCATCCTGAGCATTTGTCTCTGATTTAAAGCAATGATAATAATGTAACCTACAAAGGATCAACTTTGGAAAATTAAATGAAAGCCCAGAAAGGCAAATAAATCCTTCTCCTTCTGATCTTGGTTCATATAATAAAAGTGTTTGTTGCTCTTGGAAAAAAAAAAAAAAAACACCAAAATAACAAACCAAAAAACCCCCAGAATATGAGGCAAAGCTTGTCCAGCTTTTTAAAGTGATAACAGTCACTGATGTTTTTTGGTTTTGGTTTTGGTTTTGTCGGTGAATTACCTCAGTGATGATTTAGATGACCAACAACTTAAGCTAGGATCGATTTGGAGCTACTATCCCTTGTGGATAAATTTTGATTCAGACAAATCATATGTTATATCTACAGAATAAAATGCAGATTAGCCAACCGAATGTGTCAGTGCCATTAAAATGTATAAGCTTTTGTCATGAATTAGTTTTCAAAATGTAAAATATTTGCTTCATGAATTATAGTGATGAGGCATCAGGTGAATTTGCAGTAGGACAATTTTATTCTTTCTTCAACTAGGAAACCACTGGCAATTCAGTGTGAAGAGTCATTTTCTATTTTTAAAGTAATTGAATTTGAGCCATAACTATTAGTGTGACAGGTTCCCAGGGCAAAAAAATGAGATGAATAAATGGGTCTGAAACCCAGGCTAATGGAGCAGTGCTTTTCAAAATTACATACACATTTATGTACTTCTCCTACCACTTATAGTTTCATTCATCATATTGGGTTTTGACCATTTCTTTGAAAGTATTTCCAATTCTAATATATTTCTAGCAGAAGTCCCATGCTGTGATCACTCCTTTATATGATGGGAATCTACAATATTCCTGGTTTACAGGAGCAGATTTTCTAGTAGGTATAGATGGCTGACTAAATACATTCATTTTTTATTCAGTCAGTAATCTGGATATAATGCACATAAATATGCCAAATGAATAGGGGGCAAGTAAACACTTCTATCCTTCTGATCAAGGCTCTGTGACTTTAAGCAAGTCACTTAGCTCTCTGAACCTCAGCATAACCTCTGAAAAATGATAAGTTAAATTAGATTATCTTTTATGCTGCTTTTTAAATTTAATAACCTATATTAATTATTCCATCTATCTCTTTAATTTGGACCAAGTGGGAATTCATGAAAAAGTCTGAATGAAAGAATGCATTTCTTTTCTTTTTTAAAATTTTTAAAAAATCTTAATTCCAGTATAGTTAACATACAGTGTTATATTATTTCAGGTGTACAAAACTGTGATTCAACAATTCTATCCGTTATTCAGTGCTCATTGTGATAAGTCTACTCTTTCTTAGTCCCCTTCACTTTTTCACCCATCCTCTATTCACCTCCCCTCTGGTAATCATTAGTTTGTTCTCTAGTTAAGAATCTGCTTCTTGCTTTGTCTCTTATTTGCTTTGTTTTATTTATTAAATTCCACATATGAGTGAAATCATATGATATTTGTTTTTTCTCTGACTGACTTCTATTTTGCTTAGCATTACATACTCTCTAGTTCCATCTATGATGTTGGGAATGGCAAGATTTCATTACTTTTTATGGCTGAGTAATATTGCTGGGGTTGTGTGTGTGTGCGTGCGTGTGTGTACCATATTTTCTTCATTCATTTATTGATGGACCTAGGCTGCTTCCATAATTTGGCTATCGTAAATAATGCTGCAATAAACATAAGGTGTACCTTTTAAACTAGTGTTTTCATATTCTTTAAGAAAATTGTAATGTGATGACTGGGTCATAGGGTAGTGCCATTTAACATTTTTGAGGAACACTTATACTATTTTCCGCAGTGGCTGCATTGGTTTGCATTCCCACCAACGGTGCACGAGCGTTCATTTTTCTCCACATCCTCACCAACACTTCTTGTTTCCTGTGTCTCTTGTGACTTTAGCCATTCTGACAGATATGATATGATAGCTCATTGTACTTTTGATTTGCATTTCAACATGAGTAATGTTGAGCATCTTTTCATTTGTCTGTTGGCTATCTGTATGTCTTCTTTGAAGAAATGTCTGTTCATGTCTTTTGCCCACTTTTGAATGGATGACGATGATGATGATGATGATTTTGGTGTTGAGTTGTATATGTTTTTTATGTATTTTGGATACTAACTTGTTTTTGGATATGTCATTTGCAGATATCTTCTCCAATTTAGTAGGTTTTTTCTTTTCTTTTCTTTTCTTTTCTTTTCCTTTCCTTTTATTCCTTTCTTCCTTCCTTCCTTCCTTTCTTCTTCTTCTTCTTCTTCTTCTTCTTCTTCTTCGACAGAGAGAGAGAGAGAGAGGATGCAAGTGAGCAAGGGTCAAAGAGAGAGAATTCTATGAGGGGGGAGAGAGAGAGAGAGGGACAGAGAGAAGCAGGGTTCACCTGAAGCACGGCTTGTGTTTTACCTGAAGTGGGGCTCATGCTCATCTGATGTGGGACTCAAACTCATGAACCCATGAACCATGAGATCATGAACTGACCTGAAGTCAGATGCTTAATGACTGAGCCACCCAGGCACCCTCAGTATGGTCTGGTGTTTTTTGTTTGTTTGTTTTGTTTGTTTTTAGTTTTGTTGATTGTTTCCTTTGATTGTGGAGAAGTTTGTTATTTTGATGTAGTTCTAACAGTTTATTTTGCTTTTGTTTCTCTTGTCTCAGAAGACATAGCTAGAAAAATGTTGCTATGGCTGATGTCAGAGAAATTATTGCCTGTGTCTCTTTTATGATTTTTATGGTTTCATGTCCTTAATCCATTTTGTGTGTGGTATAAGAATGTGGCCCAGTTTCCTTATTTTGCATGGATCTATCCAATTTTCCCAAAACCATTCATTGAAGAGACTGTCCTTTTACCACTGTACATTATTGCTTCCTTTATCAAAGATGATTTGACTATATAATCATAGATTTATTTCTGGGCTCTCTATTCTGTTCCATTGATCTATGTGTCTATTTTTGTGCCAGTACAATACTGTTTTGATTACTACTGTTTTATAATATATCTCGAAATCTAGGATTGTGGTACTTCCAGTTTTGTTCTTCATTTTCAAGATTGCTTTGGCTATTCAGGGTCTTTTGTGTCCATACACATTTTAAGATTATTTGTTCTAGTTCTGTGACAAAAATGCCATTGGTATTTTGATAGATATTGCATCAAATCTATAACTTTCTTTGGATATGGACAGTTTAGTAATATTTGTTCTTCCAGTCCACAAGCATGGATTATCTTTCCATTTGTTTGTGTCATCTTCAATTTAGTATATGTGCTGCCGAGGTGAGCACTCATCTTCAATTTAAAGAATATATTTTTAAATAGATGTAATTAAACTTTAAAACATCATAGGACCTAGAAATGGGCAAACTGGTTTTTTTTTTTTTTTTGGTAAACAGATGTTTTAAAAATACATAACCATGCTCTAAAATATTTTTCAAATCTCTTCTTAATTTTGTTTGTGATATTAGTTTTCATAGTAAATTCTCTGTAATGCAAAAATCACATCTTTAAAAATCTCCTCATGATGTAATAGAACTTAACAAATTGCTAGTGAATCCTTTATATAGAATAAGCCAGCAAACAAAATGTTTAAAAAGTATAGGTAATTAATTGGCCTTATCAGATTAAACTTACAGTTATCAAAAACATATGGATTGTTGAAAGCAAAACATTGTTTGACTTTGGGGGAATTGACTAGGAAAGAGCATTAAGCAACTTTTCAGAGTGATGAAAATGTTTACTATCTTGCTGTAAAAAGTAAATACATAGGCACAGTGTTCACTTCATAAAAGGTTATCAAGCTGAATACTGGATTAATGTACTTTATGGAGTATAGGTTGTTAAAACACAAAATTCAATGGAGTAAATGTTAAAGATCTTATTGGCTTTGCACAATGATTCATGAACTGGGCAGCATCCAGTCTAACAGGTGGAAAGGAGCTCCAGGAACTGTATAGAATGAAAGACTTTTATAGACAGGAAAGCAAGAATGAGGAAATTCTACTAGGCAAAAGCCAATTGGTTATTACAGGGTTACTTTCTTTTAGGAGACTGCAAGCATCTATCAGGCAGATTCTCTTACTACTGCTCATCAGGCAGCTCCTAATGGGCTGGTGTAAGACTCATTTCTGAGAGGGCCTATGCTGTTTGAGCCAAGTCTCAGTTTGGTAAGGTGAGGCTTAGCATGAGTGACTCCATTTTGAGCCTGTTTTGTTTTAAACAGTTACATGTCAACCTTTTTTTAAAGTTTAAAAGTTGGACTCACTAAAATTTTTTTTTTAAAAAGAATCTCTATCCCTATACATTCTAAAATCCACCTGTAATGTAGGAGGTAATCTATGCTAATTATGATATTTAAAAAGAAAAGAAATGAACAGGAAAACAAAAAAAATATGGTTTAGTTTTGTGGGGTGCAGTGTCACAGAATTTTCCTCCTTTTCTACTTCTTTTACATTATTTCTCAAGGTTTTGGAATTAGATTTGTGTTTCCTTTCAATACCACACTATACTATGATGGGGATTTACATTATACTAATAGGATAACAGGATAACCTGTAATAATTTAATCAGAGTAACAGATTATAAGCTTCTAGAAGAAAAAAAAATCTTATTCATGTTCATTTTTATATCCTCCAAAGCTCATAGGCAAGTTTTTATTTTTATTTACTCATTTTTAAAAAAGATTTTGTTTTTAAGCAATCTCCACACCCCACTTGGGGCTAGAACTCACAACCCATGATCAAGAGCTGCAAGCTCCACCAACTGAACCAGCCAGGCACCCCAAATTATTTACTTTATTTATTAAATTTTTTTTTTTTTTTTTTTTTTTTAGTAATCTCTGTGCCCAACATGGGGCTCAAACTCATGACCCTGCGATCAAAAGTTCCATGCTTCTTTTTCTGACTAAGCCAACCAGGAACCTCTCCTGGAAAAGTTTTTAATATTGAATAGGTTTTCAATTTATATTTGTTAAATTAAATGTCAAAGCATTATGCTAAAAATTTAGTTTTGGGGCACCTAGGTGGCTCAGTCAGTTGAGTGCTTGACTCTTGATTTCAGCTCAGGTCATGATTTTTTGGATTACAAAATGGAGCCCCATCTCTGGCTCTGGGCTGACAGTATGCTGGAGCCTGCTTGGGATTCTTTCTCTTCCTCTCTCTCTGCCCCTTCTTTGCTTGGGCATGTGCTCTCTCTCCCTCTCTTTAAATATATAAACTTAAAAACATTAGTTTCAAAAAAATATTTTAAAAGAAAACGATTAAAACTTGATGGAAATATGAAAGTTGATGAGTGGACAAATTAGGTAAGTAGTCAAAGTACACTAAGTAAATACACACCAAATCATCTTGTACAATAATGGAGTCATCCTTTATCTTTTACCTGCTAACTCCATTCTTTGTAAACATACCACAAGAAAATAAAAGAATGTGAAAAATAATTTATGCAAAAGTATTCATGTAGCTTTATTATAACAGTGAAAATTTTGAAATTAAATATAAAATACAGGAGAATGTGAAGTTAATTCTTCTATATCAATATACTGAAATCTCTCAAAGGTGACAACTTGGGACTATGTAAATACATGATGCTAAGTATACACTGACATAAATCAGAAGAAATTTTAAGTTATCAGTGAAGAAAAACAGTTACGAGTGACAGAAATCTTAACCCAAAGTGGCTTAAGGAAAAGAGGAAATTTATTGGCTGATGTTCATTAAAAAGTTTAAGAAACACAAAAATCACCTCAAAATGGATCATTGATCTAACTGAAAACACATAAGGATAACACTTAAAAAAAAAAAAGAAAAATCTAGGTAGTCTTGGGTTTGGTGAAGAGTTTAGATACAATATCAGACATGTAATCCATGATAGGCCACCTGGATGGCTCAGTCAGTTAAGTGTCTGACTTTGGCTCAGGTCATGATATCATGGTTTGTGAGTTTGAGCCCCACGTTGAGCTCTGTGCTGACCGTTAAGAGCCAGCAGCCTGCTTTGGATTCTGAGTCTCCCTCTCTCTCTGTACCTCCCCTGCTAGCTCTCCCTCTCTCTTTCTCTCTCTGTCTCTCTCTCTCTCTCAAAAATAAACATTAAAAAAATTCCTCTGTATGAATGACTATGCTAAGAAAATGAAAAGACAAGTCACAGATTGGGAAGAAGACATTTGCAAAACACTTTTCTGATAGAGGACTTGTATCTAAACTATATACAGAACATTAAAACTCAACAATAAGAAAACAAAAAACCCAATTATAAAATAGGCCAACATGAACAGACATCTCACCAAAGAAGGTATACAGATGGCAAATAAGTACATAAACATTAGTCACTGAGGAATTTTGAATTAAAACAGCAGTGAGATGTAACTACATACCTATTAGAGTGGCTTAAAGTAAAAAACAAAACAAAACAAATAAACAAAACCAAATGCTAGCAAGAATGCCACAGGCATGCTTGCCCATTGCTGGTAAACTGGTAGAAATGCAAATGGCACAGCTGCTTTGTAAGACAGTTTGGCAGTTTCTTACAAAGCTACACACAGACTTATAATACGACTCAGCAATCATATTCCTAGGTATTTACCAAATTGACTTGAAAATGTATCCACACTTGGGCCAGCACACAAATGTTTATAGAAACTTTTTTCAGAGTTGCTAAAAACTGAAAGCAACCAAGATGTCCTTCAATAGGCAATAGATAAATGATGAGACACCCACATGATGGAATATTTATTTCTAAAAAGAAATGAACTATCAAACTATGAAAAGCCATGAAGGAAACTTAATGCATATTGGCAAGGGAAAGAAGCCAGTCTGAGAAGGCTGCATGCTATATGATTCCAGCTCTATGACATTCGGGAAAGGGCGAAACTATAGAGACAGTGAAAAGATCAATGGTTGCTAGGAGCTCAGGGAGAGCAAAGGAAGAAATGAACAGGTGAAGTTCAAGTGATTTTTAGAGGGGTCAAACTATTCGTATGGTACTCTGATGGTGGATACACGGCCTTATGAATTTGCCAGTAGACTTTACAGCATAAAGAGCAAACTTTGATGTATACAATTTTTTAAAAAAATAATTTAAGAAGTTGGGGGATTCCAGGAAAGAATTCAGACCATGACAAAAGAGTCTAACTGAAGGGGATGGGGGGAAATGATGCTGACCTAAGTAATTTTGGAAATGACTAGTCTTTAAGTCTAAAGGCAAAAGGAACTGCAAGGAGACACTGTACTCTAGTGGATAAAGTTTGTTCTCAACAGATTACCAGTTCTGATATTTGTATACGTGTATACTGGAATAGTACAGGGATGGCAAATTGGAGAACCAGCTTTTCTATGATGGACTTTATAGAAAGGCAAAATATGCTCATGACTTCAAATTACGAAGGAAATAAGATGAAATTTAGATTATTTCTTATAGACTTGTCACAATTAGTCATACAGTATTCTATTTAATTACATGTTATTATAATTCCACCCACAAACACCATTCAAATCATTTAAAGCAAGTTGAAGGAAAATGCAAGTCAACAATTGCTCAAATATTTGTTACATTTTGCTCAAATGTTTGTTAACTAAATATGTCAAGCTTCTAAAAACACAAAAAGGTTAAATTGGTAATAATTAAAATTTGATCAAAAGTATACTTTTTGTTAACATCAAAATAGTTCCCCTTAAAGAAACATAAACTTTATGATATATGAAAGTTCCTTCGTGGAGAGAGGGCAAGATGGCGGAGAAGTAAGGAGCTCCGTACTTGCACTCGCGCCCATACATCACACAGAAAAGATCTGAAGCCATTGGAAACCTTACAAAACCTGAGAGATTGGGAGACAAAGGACGCAGAATCCACTGAGAGAGCCTTCTAACGTGAGTGCGAACCGGGGAAGATAAAATCGGGCCGGGATCGGAGACTCCAGGGTGGGAGGCGATCCCCCTCTACCCTCTNTTCCTTCGTGAAAGTTAGCTTAGATATAGTGAAAACTGGGACGTCACAGATCTGTTTATGGCAGCATGGTATTGATGCCCACACTGTATGTGAGCATTATATAAAATACAATAGAGTAGCAGTTGTATAAAATAAACATACGTGATTATTTCACTCTTCCATCCATGATGTATCATATCTAAGCATCATAGAGGTGAAGGATAAAAAGCTTAGATTTCCTTGTGAAAGCAGACACAAAAACTCTTTACCTGTAACAATCATCCGTTTTCCCACTGTGGAAGATATTGGCTCTCGAAATGACACGGATGCCATGGCTAAGGTCTTAACTATGCACTGGACAAAACTAAGCTTCCTCAGATCAGGCCAGTTTACTTCAGAAAGAGTCAAAGACTCTGCTGTGTCTCTCTTCTCCCTATGACATGAACTAGGTGGTTGCTAAGGACTCGTTACAACAGGGAAGTATGGTGTTCCTTCTAACAAAGTTCTGTATTCTAGTTTCCAAGAAGAGATGGATACGGTTGTAACATTCCCAGGAACTGTAGCTCAAAACATCTTTTTTAAATCTGTCAATATTAAGTCAGAACAGACCTATTTAGGTCCTAGATCTAGAATAGACTTATGTCACAGATTCACAGATAACTTGGCAGGCTCAATCAAGATTTCTTTCAATATTTCCCAAAGAATGTTCTGCAGAGGGGTTATTGAAAACCAACAAAAAACAATAGGCAAAAGCCACAGATCATGATTCAATGCATTTCAGAAACACTGGCTAGATAAAATGCAGTAGAAAATTATATTAATGAATGAATAATTGTATCTGTATCTATATCTTCCCCGCCCCAATTCAAATACTCACGATATGTGCCTTGGTCATGTCAGCTTATTTACAGTTCCCTAATGTGTGATGCTCTTTCATTCTTCTCAGTTTTTATACATGCATTTCACTCTTCCAATAATGTTCCTATGTAAATATTTCATGTCACCTGAGAGCCAGAGCCCACATTTCCTCTTCCAGGAGAATGCCTGCAGACATAGCTGAGTATTTTCTCCTCATGACCCTTAAACTTCTATAGCATATTGTTTATACCTGTCTTTCAAGCTCTTACCACTTGTTTTGTATATTTAATTGCCTGCAACCCCACTAGACTCTAACTCCCAAGAGTTCATGGGAAAAGCATCTTTATTCATCTTTCAATTTCCAGAGACTTCCATGCAATAGATACTTAATAAATGTTTGTGGGTGGACAAATGAATGAACAGCTAATTTCAGCCTGCCCAGAAATATAATCCATGACAATCATGGAATAGATTATCCATGATAATCCATGGAATAGAAATTCTAATGGTAATTTCAAATTCAACACTACATATATGGGGTTCTTAACTGAAAATGTAATACCTTTTGTTTGTTTAAGGAAATTAAAATACAAAGAGTCTTGGGGCATCTGGGTGGTGCAGTTGGTTAAGTGTCTGACTCTTGATCTTGGCTCAAGTCATGCTCTCACAGTTTGTGAGTTCAAGCCCCACATCGGTCTCTGCGTTGATGGCGTGGAGCCTGCTTGGGATTCTGTCTCTCCTTCTCTCTGACCCTCACCCACTGTGCGCTCTCTCTCTCTCCAAATAAATAAATAAACTTTTAAAAAATCATAAGGAGAGGTTAGGTAGCCTGGCAGGCAGAGAGATGCGCCACCCAGATTCCCCCTCAAGGAAGGGCTTGTTTTCTAGCTGCAGACAGCTGACAGCTGACAGCTCCTTTGGTCTGCTTTAGCTGCAGAGAACTGCCCTTTCTGTTGTGGGTTGAGCCCTTTCCAGGGCAGCCTGTGTCAAGTGACTAAGTGAGATGGGAATATAAGAGCCAATCATTGCTGTCTGACACAAGACAATTATTTACCCGATGGGCATAGGTTTTGTTGAGCCCTCATTACAGTTCAACTTCTCCCTCTGCCAAATCCTGTTTCTGTCTCCTTCTGTTCACAGAGGTAGATCCCAAAGAACCATCTTGCCCCCCAAACATCCAGAGAACCTGATATGTGAGGACCAGATGCATAGATGCACATATGTGTTATGCAGGAATGCCCCTCATTGTAACCACTCAACCCATCTAATTAGAACTGATTCTGTTCCCCCCATGTAGGCAACAAGAGTCGATGTTTGTTTTGCTACTCATCTTCTTAGGTGCCATTTTGTTTGATCCTGACCTGCACTGCATTCTTTGTGTCCTCTATATTGGCCTTCTGCAGTTTCAGAAGCTTTTCTACTTTTCCTGAGGTTACCTAGTTCTGGTTATTACAGTCAAGGGCTCTCCATCCCTAGCTGAAAGCTTCTCTCAGAAAATTCCCTATTTGTGTCTTTGGACCTATCATTTTCCAAGCTGTCCATATTTGAAACCTGCTAGTAGAAGATAGGAAACTGCTCCTTTGGTTTGTGTTTTTTGTGGTGCTGGGAAGAGAAAGGAAGGAAGAAGCGGAATGAGGAAAAGTAGTTCTTTAGTAATATAAGCAGAAAATAAAGGAGATCTTGGGTTTGGGTTGAAGACCTCCCATGAACCCATGGGAAATACAGTCTTCCCCTTTGCCTTAGAAACTGTTACAAATGGGGGTGCCTGGGTGGCTCAGTGGTTAAGTGTCTGACTCTTGATTTCCACTCAGGTAATGATTTCACAGTTCATGAGATGGAGCCCTGAGCTGGGCGCTCTGCCAACTGTATAGAGCCTGCTTGGGATTCTCTCTCTCCCTGCTCTGCCCCTCCCAGGCTCACTTTCTCTCAAAATAAGTTAGAAAAAAAAAAAATTTATTACAAACTTCACATCTGTCCTGACTCAGAGTCCCCAGTTCTGAATGCAAAAGGCTGGAGGGAAGGAAAAATAGAGGAGAAAAATTGGTTTTCTGTGAAATTATTTCACCAACTCAATATATACTTAGGTACATTTGTTTTGTTTCATTTTGGAGGTAATTATTAAAATTATTTTATAATTAAGTAAAATATTTCCCTGGCTCCAAAGTGAAATCCTTAAAATAAGAAATATTTACAAATGTCTAGCTTTTATTCTTGTCATCTCCATCCTGTTATTTCCTTTTCCTTACAGGACAACTGTGTCTATTTTGAGAGAGAGAGAGCTTGTGCATGCTAGTAAGGGAGGGCCTGGGTGGGAGACGGGGAAGGCAGGGAGAGAGGGAGAGAGAATCCCAAGCAGGCTTCTTGCTGTCAGTGCAGAGCCCTACATGCAGCTTAATCTCATGAATTATGAGATTATGACCTGAGCTAAAACTGAGTTAGACACTTAACCAACTGAGCCGTCCAGGTACCCTAGGAAAACTTTTAAAAACTATAAGTAAATATATACTTACCGTCCTCCCCTTTCTCAGAAAAATAGTAGTCTACTGGACACGTTTTCCACCTTGCTTTTTTCACTGAACACATCTGTCAATTACTTTATGGCATTATATAAAGATATTTCTGGGGCACCTGGGTGGCTCAGTCAGTTAAGTGTCCAACTTCAGTTCAGGTCATGATCTCATGGTTTGTGGGTTCAAGCCCCGCATCGGGCTCTGTGCTGACAGCTCAGAGCCTGGAGCCTGCTTCGGATTCTGTGTCTCCATCTCTCTCTGCCCCTCCACCACTCATGCTCTGCCTGTCTATCTCTGCCTCTCAAAAATAAATAAACATTAAAAAACTCTTTTTTAAAGATACTTCTCATTTTTGGACAGCTTCAAAATACCCTATTGTATAGATTTACCATAATTTATCCAACTAGCCCTCTATTAATTGTTATATGGGCTATTTCCAGTATTATGTTGTTACAAAAAGTGCTTCAGAGTATATCTGTCTACATACGTCTTCTCATATATTTTGCAGAACACCTTAGGGATATATTCTTAGAAGTGTGACCAAAGGATGAAAGCATATATAAATTTGTTTGATATTGCCAGATGTCCCCCCCATAATGATTGTACCAATTTGTATTTCAACCAGCAGTGCGTGAGAATGCTTATTTCCACACAGCCTTACCCACAGAGTATGTTGTCAGACTTTGGGATTTATGTAGATAAGTAATGGTAACATAGTAATTTATATTTCTCTTATTATTATCAAGACTGAACGTCTTTTCTCATATGTTGAGAGTCATTTGCATTTTTTTCTATGAACTTTCTGGTCCTATCTCTTGTGTATTTTACTATCTGGCTGTTGACCCTTTTCTATCCTACTTCTAAATGCATGAGCTAACATTCTAAAGGAGGACAAGAGACACATCAACAGAGAGTTATAATAAAATGTAGTAAGGTCAATGGTGATTACAGTAATATGTTTAATAAACACAGATTTCCCTTACTATCCAAAGGCAGAGCACTCCTATGGAACTGTTTTTTAAAATTAATTAATTGGGGGACCTGGGTGGCTCAGTCGGTTAAGTGTTGTGACTTCAGCTCAGATCATGATCTTGTAGTTCGTGGGTTCAAGCCCTGCATCAGGCTCTGTGCTGACAGCTAGCTCAGAGCCTGGAGCCTGCTTCAGATTCTGTGTGTCTCCCTTTCTCTCTGATCCTCCCCTGCTCACACTGTCTCTCTCTCTTTCTCTCTCTCAGATATAAATAAAACATTTAAAAAATTTTTAAATTAATTACTTAATTTATTTATTTATTGAGAGCGAGTGAGAACAGAAGCAGGGGAGGGACAGAGAGGGGGATAGAGAGAGTATTTCTACCAGGCACTCCGCTAACAGCACAGAGGCTGATATGGGCTTGATCCCATGACCTGTGAGATCATGACGTAAATGGAAATCGAGTCCATCACTTAATGGACTGAGCCACCTGGGTGTCCCCTCACGTAGAACCTTGTGAAATCTGAAATGGCATAAAGGGAAGAATCTCCCAGTTTCTGAAAGTTCATGTTAATTCACATTTGTTTTTACAAAAGACCCACATTAGTACCTGTTTTTGCTAACTAAAAGAAATCCTGAGAGTATTGTTGCATTTACGAAGAAAGCTGCTAGTGTACTAATGCACAAGAGAGGAGGATCACCTGCCAAAGCCTGGGACAGTGTGAGGTTCACGTGTGGCGAGAGAGGGCTTCCTGGAGGAAATGACGTCTGAATTGTGTCTCAAAGAATGGTGAGCATCTATGCAAGGAATGGGGGAATGGAGGATGGGGTGGGTAGAGAGCTTGAGCAAAAGGCTGAGAGGGGAGAAATAGCCAAAATTCAAGTCCAGCCTGTTGGAGGTCCTGGCTTAGATGGGGACAATGGGGACCATGGCCAAGGAAGAACCCTGAAGGGTTTTTAAAGCATGGGGCCTCGTCTTGGGTTGAAGTAGAAGATGCTCAATTGCATAGAGAATGAGCTTAATAGAGAAGCCCATGGACAGGGGTCCCAGCTGGTAGCTGTTGAATTTGTCCAGAAAAGCAAAGATGAGAGCCTAAGCCAAGGCAGAGATGACAGATATGTCGAGCAGAGGCTATAAGGAACCAGGGTGACCCCAGTTTTCTAGCTTGGGTGAATAGTGAGTAGTAGTAGTAGTACCACAAAAGAAAACAGGATAAATAAAAAAGAAAACCAAGGTCAACAAATAAAGTATTAACTAGGTGTGGATTTCTATATGCTGTACAACAGGCTACTACAACAGCTAAAATCAAGCCCAAATCATCATAAAAGGTTATGACAGCTTTTGAACTCATTATAAGGGATTAAAGATGATCTCCTGTGGCCACCAGATGCACTTCTATTAGAGAAAATCCCTATTGTTTATGAATCAGTAGCAGCATCCTCTGATGAAACAAACAGGCTTCGCTGCCCAGCACAAGTGAACTTCTGGCTATTGTCTGGCTTCGCTAATTTAACCTCTTCAACAGTCAACCGCGGTAGCCAGTGCAGTGGCCCTGCAAAAATATCTTGTTCTAACATTTGGGGAAGCAACGAGCTTTACATTTCAATGACATACATGTGATACTGACCAGACTCCTATAATACAGGAGTGTTATGAATTTCTAGGTGAATGTAGGTCAGAATTTGCTAAAGTTATAGAATAATACTCCAGTTTGGAATATGCGACACTTTGGGAATTGGGGAGCTTTGCCACCCCTATGCGAGTGAATCTTTCCTTATGCTTTTAAGCACTAAATATTTTTATGTCCTTTCTCTATATTCCTGTTTTCAGGCACTAATTTAGAAAACCCACAGAATGAAGTCACAGACTTGGCTTCAAGTCCCAACATCGAAGGGGAAAAAAAAAAGGTAAAATGTTTGTCACCACAACACTTGTCACAGAGTGTGTACTCAGTAAATACTCGTTGTAATAGTAGTCTCGTCACCTCACCCTTCACCTATGCCACTCCTTAGCGCCTCCTTTAGAAAACACACACTAGTAATATACATTTAAACTGTGACCATAATAACCTTGCTTTTTATATTGGATTTGCAAGACCAGCTCTGGAAAGTGTGTTCTTCCTCCTCGTTCAGCTATCATTCAGATGTTAGCACCAGGAGTAGAGTGGTGCCATTATTCCGTTTCTGTCTAATCCATCCAACTTCCCACAGCTGTAGTTAATTTAATCAGGGATCCTGACACACTTAAGCTTTTCCTATAAAAACACTGTTTTAAAAAATTAAAACCATAAACATCATCATTGCTATCCCTTAATTGCTCTCCTATGCATCAAATAATGATAAATAATTAAAGCAAGGGTTTTAGCAACAGTAATGGTCATATCTAACAAATATGTGAATTGTTCTTGTTAAAAATGACCTTAGCTATTATGGAGACGGAGCCCCTTATTTTCCCCCGGGGCAATCTGATGCTGGGAGAGGTTAGCTAACGAGCTAACCAAGCCTATAGGGGAGCTGGAAGCCAAGCCAGGACAAAAAACCACCTTCCTGATCCCCAGTTCTGGGTGCTTTTCTCCCCACTCTGCGTTATAAAAGAAGCTGTCATCTCTTTTTCTCATGTATGGCGCCTTGGGTATCAAAAGCCCTTAGAGTTTGCTCTAACATTTTATGTGGTCTTTCTTTGGCTACCAGTATAATTTCCTGGCAAAACCTTCTTCAACGAGCAATGAATAAATAATTGCACACTCACCATGTGCCTGGCACTGTGCTAAAGGGTCCCGCAAAAGTTTTCTCATTATCTGCACAATGTTATGACACAGAATTATTACTCGTGATTTATTAATGAGGTCAGTGAATTTCAGAGACTCCAATGTCAAAGTTTTAGCTTATTGTACATTCATCACAGAGAATGTGAATTCTCAAATCCAGCTAATATTTTCTGGGTTATTACAACTGGAATCTAAATTTGATCTTCTACAATCATATCTGTCCAAGTGGTACTTTTAGTACAACTGAAATTCTCCCATATGAAAAAGTGATTGTAAGGAAACACTATTCTCTCTGGACTATTACAGCTTCCCCGCCGGTGAATACAAATGAGGTGACAGCAACTGATTTTCCTAGTTTAATGCCCCTCTTAGATTTATAATCACAGAAAACGAAGCCCCTATGAAATTTCTCTTCTTCTCCCTCAACCCGCACGTATCTCTGGAAGTCCCCAATGCCTGTACGATTGTCTCTATTCTCTGCTTTAAGTTTTAACTTGACTGTTGCTCAAACATATTTTGTTCAAGCCTCTCCACTGGCCAAAGTGAAATTCTGCTAATCTCTGTTCCCTAGCTCACACAGTTACCAGTGGTCTCTTGGCTACCATTCCATTCAATGTACCGCCCTTCTGACTCAGCCTCCTTGACAAGTCAGGAAGGGAAGCAAGTCCCTCCCTCACCAACAGATTTTCTTGGGTTCCAAAGGGCAACTCAATTTTAGATGACAGCTTTTTTGATTATTTAATGAGCATACTGCTGACTACATGGGGTCAGGGGAGGTACTTTTAATTTGGAAGCTCCTCTACTCCACCCCTCAGGTCTTTAGTTGAATTCAATGCACTATGCCATACTTCGTCTTCACTTGGAGTAAGTGTCTTGCCTGGAAAAATCTACCTGCAAAAAATTTCTTCCATCAGCACTCTCCCTCTACCCAACTCTCTTTTTTCCTATCACTCATCCAGTTCACCAGACATGCTTCAAGTTATTTTCCCTACAAACTCCCAGCTCCCTTGGAAAATACTGGATGGCTCAGTCGGTTAAGCGTGTGTCTGATTTCGGCTCAGGTCATGATCTCACGGTTCAGGTTTCTGGGTTCCAGCCCACAAATGGATCTCTGTTTCCCACTCTCTCTGCCCCTCCCCTGCTTTCTCTCTCTCTCTCAAGAATAAATAAACATTAAAAAAGAAAATTTTAAGAAAACACTGGATGCAATTAGCAACGAGGAGGGAAGAAGTGAGCGAGGGTTTCCCCACTGCACAGCCAGGAACCAACCCTCTCACCTATCCAAGGAAATTTATTTTTAGAAGGGAATATGAATATTTACACCTATTGGGGAGAATAAGCAATTAAATGTCATCTACAATGATAATGTTTTCTTCTGGCAATTCTTCTAAAGCTCCTCCTCAGAACCAAGGTCTGAAGTTCAGAAGTATCTTCAGCCAGCTTCCAGAGGCTAAGCATAATTTGCAACAGCTCTACATGGTAATGCTTCATATCAATGCCAGACCTTTGCTATTGATATGAGATGTAGCTTCTTAATATTTGCCGATCACTTGCCACGGTATAGAATGAGCATCCTGATATGATTCTCAAAGAGGGCCTCATAATTACAAACATAAAAATCATCAAAATAGGCGTGACATTTTACTTGAAAGAGACTATACACTAGTATACAGTATGGGTGTTTGATCTAGTCTTAAGAAGAAACTCCATTTCTCTGAAAAATTTTATAGCACGTGCATCAGGATTTCAGTGGGAGAACAACTTTTCTTACATGTTTTATTAGAATTTTTAATGTAATCTTTTTATTAAACTGTAATGTAAGATTCGAAACTGTTATTTTGAATGGTGAGGAACAGTGTGAGCTGAGGAGAGGATAATAACATCTAGGAAGGAGCACATGAATGAGTCTGCGGCCTCTTTGGTGGTAGAAGTTGAGACCTCTCCCCTCTCCTCACTGTCACTCCACCTAGATGGGGGCAGTTTAAACAAAACCAAGTTACATGATCTCATGGTTTGTGGGTTCGAGCCCCGTGTCGGGCTCTGTGCTGATTGCCAGCAAAGAGCCTGGAGCCTGTTTCAGTCTGTGACTCGCTCTCTCTCTGACCCTCCCCTGCTCACGCTGTCTCTCTCTCTCTCCTAGAAATAAAAAAAAAAAAAAAGGAAAAAAAAGAAACAAAACCAAGTTAAAATGCTTTGTATTAAAGAACGTTAAGGTCATGGTGGGGAGTTGATCTGGGGGCTCTGAGACATGAGAGAAAGATAGAAAGACCAAAGAGAAGGTTTGGCAGACTGGGTGGCCGGTCAGGGAGGGGCCTGTGTATAGTCAGGACTTCCCCATGCTGAGGTTATCCAAGAAACTGGAGAAGCCTAATTTCAGGGAACATCTAATTTTAAGTTGTTTGTTATCTGTGCTTTGCTGTGCCTCTATTCAGCAGCCTCATGTTGATGGCTCTTCAGGGAAGTTGAAGAAAGTAGGGCAGGGCCCATTATGGAACCAAACTCTGGCAAGAACAGGGTTGGGGGGGGGATTCCAGAGACAATGGTGACAAATGGGAATAGGGGACTTCAGAGTATCCTCCAAAATCCTGGAAGAGGGAGGAATTTCTGTGAGTAAAAGGGGTGGCACAGAGCAGTTTATTTGGGAGTATCAAGGGAACAGCTGAGCCCAGAAGGCTGAAAAACAGAGATTTCAGGAATGGATAACTCTCTCTCAACTTTATAGAATGTACCAAAGCTACACTATGTTTTCTTCACAGCTAGAATGTTTTTATGTTGATGAAATCATGGGTGCGTTATTATTTATTTTGAGTGACTGACGATTTCTCAACACAAGCTGAGAACTGTTGTTACAGCAGCTAGCACTAGAGGTTCTCTTGGATTAAAAGCTTATTTTATTATTTCTAGGCCACTTAAGGTTGAAAGGAGAAGCCCTGAGGGTATGGCATAAAAGAGCCTGTGAAACAGAGATCTTTTTAAATTGTCCACACAAAAAGTGAAAAGAGGGGCACCTGGGTGGCTCAGTCTGTTAAGCAGCAGACTTCAGCTAAGGTCATGATGTCCTGGTTTGTGAGTTCAAGCCCTACCTTGGGCTCTCTGCCGTCAGTGCAGAGCCTGCTTCAGATCCCCCTTCTCTCTCTCTCTCTCTCTCTGTCCCTGCTCTCCCATGAAAAACTAAGTAAGCATTAAAAAATAAATGACGTAAAAGAAATGTGAAGGTGAGGATTGGCCATGAGAGAGATGCGGCCCAAAGCAGGAAGTGAGAAGGTGGACTGAAGAAGATGGGAGGGTGGACAAAAAGGTGTATTATCTGTTGCTGAATAACAAATTACTCGAGGACTCAGTGCCCAAAAGCAAACAAACAACAGATATTTGTTTTCTCACACTTTCTGTGGGGCAGGACCCTGGGTGCTGCGTAGGTTGGTGCCACTGGCTCAAGGTGTCTCATGAGATTGCGGTCCAGGTGTGAGCCAAGACAGAGGTCTTCTGTGAAGACACAGCAGGAGAGGACCTGACTCCAAACTCACTTCCTTGAGGGCTCTTGTGCTGTCTCCCTAAGGCGGCTCACAAAATGGCAGCTGCCTTTCTTCAGAGAGAGCAAGCAAGAGAGTGCACCCAGGACAGAAGGCAGCAGCTATTCTGTAACCTGATCTAGCACAGGCCCTCTCATTGCCTCCGCCATATTGCGTTTGCTAGAAACAAGTCACTAACCCAGCCCATGTTGAAGGGTAGGGCATTACACAGAGCACGCTCACCAGGAGGCAGGGGTCACTGGAGACCATTTAGGAGCTTTCTGTCACACGTGGCTGATGAGAAACCCTCAGGAGCAGTGCGGCCTGGGGTATTTTAAGAGCAGGGATGATACCTATTGAACTTTTGTTGTTTACAAATCAGCTTCAGCCTTTAAACATCGACACTGACTCTTGCACAGTCCGTCACAGGCTGGGAGATTTGCATATCCCTGGAGAGGTGGGGTGGGCGTGGTAAGGGTGGGGTGGGTGGACAGAGAGCTGNGTATTTTCTGAGGTCTTTTGGAGCATTCATTCCCCTTTAGTGACCATGACTCTATCAGTTCTGTTAGACCACAAGCATTCAGAAAAGTTAAAATACATGGGGCGCCTGGGTGGCTCAGTCGGTTGAGCGCCTGACCTTGGCTCAGGTCATGATCTCACAGTTTGTGGGTTCGAACCCCTTCTTGGGCTCTGTGCTGACAGCTCAGAGCCTGGAGCCTGCTTCAGATTCCATGTTTCCCTCGCTCTCTGCCCCTCCCCCACTCGCACTCTGTGTGTGTCTCTCTCAAAAATAAAAATAAGCATTAAAGAAATTAAAAAAGAAAGGTTTAAAAATATTATTCATGGTTTTCTAAGACAAACACCTATTCTTATACATTTTTAAGCTTATTTTTTAAAGAGCTACAAAAAGTAGGTTGTTACTGACAAACTAATCAACTCCAGATTAAATTTACTCTAAAAATTACTTAATCCTCACAGGAAAGGAAAAACTCTGCACATACATACACAAATATATTTATGTCTGAAACCATTTACTCATCTATTTAAGGAGCACTTTTCCTCCTTAATTGTGGATATAAAAAATATCCCTCTGATTCTTTACATTTTCTCTGATTTTGTTAAGGGCAACATTTACACGAGACTTTAAATCGAAAAACATTCCTCTCATTCCTGCCTCGTTCCATTACTTGATTGATTACATTTTTTTTATCTGCTAATGCTTATCATCCATTCTTAGGAAACAGGCTCCAGCAGCGATCTATCTTGATCTCTTTATCTGTTGTCTAACCAAGTCACATTACAACAGATGCTTGGTAATCTGAAAAATACCAAGATATTTCTAGATTACTGACCAACCCAGCAAGTAGAATTTCCTGCACCCACTGAAGAAATTCTGAAGAAAACCAAAGCGAGGCAGGAACCAGACGTTTCCAGTAAGGCCGCTCAAAACCTAGGGCAGTCTGCCCTGCTCCCTGATATTCTGGGATTTTGTCCTCAGTCTTCTGAGTTTCTGTAATGACCTGAAATAAATTAAAATGTACAAGAAGAGGGGTTCTCAAACATGAGAACCATGATATGATAGCACGGAAAGGAATAGCATTTAATAGAGAAAAGCACAAAGAGTAAAAGTGAAAGGGCCCCGGGGCACCTGGGTGGCTTAGTTGGTTAAGCATCCAACTTCAGCTCGGGTCATGATCTGACGATCTGTGAGTTCAAGCCCCAGGTCAGGCTCAGAGCCTGAAGCCTGTTTCGAATTCTGTGTCTCCCTCTCTCTGACCCTCTCCTGCTCATGCTGTCTCTCTCTCTCTCTCAGAAATAAATAAAACATTAAAGAAAAAAAGTGAAAGGGCCCCATCTCCCAGCCTTTAGAGAAGAGGATACTTAGCACGCCGGTGTGCACAGGTGTGATGTTTTGTAGTTACTGTCAAGGTGCTGTTTTGCCCCTCTCGAAGCCACCTGAGCTGGCCCAGGAACCAGAGGATATTCTTATCCCTTCTCCAGGGCATGGTATTTGAGAACAGACCTGGCCTCTGTTTTGACCGTTTTGTGTAACCACGGAAGGGGCGGGAGGAAAGCTTTCCTGAGCTCATGACCATCTCCTGTTTAAGCCAGTTTATTAGCCTCGTGTGCAGGGTGCCCTGGAATGTTTGGCAAGTGGAAGTGCAGTGAAATGCGTCATTGTGCTCCTCTCCCAGCGCATGTTTTCCCACGTAGAACATTCAAAATGTTCAGTTCCCTGGAAAATGTTCTAAAGAAGTTTCACTGTATTAGGCTTTGTCTTCTCATCTTTCACAAAGCAGTCAGCTCTCTGTTCAGAACAGGCTTTCCTTTCCATAGGCATTTCTGTTGGCACCGAGCCACGGAGACGTGAGCTACAGCCACCGGGCTACGGAGGAGAGAAGCGGGGGAGGGGACAGGGGGCGCGTCACAAGCTTTCCCCCACATTCAACGCACAGAAGGATGCCAACTTGAAAATGCCGCTCTGTTGGCTCATGAAAACATCGTCAAGGAAATGTGCTTACAATGATAACCCCTAATTATTTTTAAGAATTGAGACAATTTACCCAATGATAAAGACTTCCAAGAATCACTTAACATCAGAATATAAATCATGAACTTTTAGGGTGAAATATGTGATTTGAATTACTTAAAATATCAATGTCAAATGTTTAAGGTTATACCACAAGTATTCATTCTACTTTAAAAAAATGACCGATGACTGATTTTCACAGAAAGAAGTTTTCTGATTAATGTAAATTTACAAAAACAATAGAGATTTCTGAAAAATTACTGGCAGGAAAGGTAAAGTAACATGAGTTTGTTACATTTCAATGGATTCTACATTCAACACAGATTGACTTATTTTTTATATTTAGAAAAACAGGAAAACAAGAAGACAGAGCTAGACCAAATAAGCTTTTTTCTTTCTTTCACTACAGACAGAAATCTAAAAACAGTTTTTATTGATTTCTAGAAAGCACCACAATAAATAACTGAAAATTGTTGGGAAGTTGTAAGAAAGAAGCGTGAGATATGTAGATGATATCGAGATTCACAGAGATCAATTAAAGAATGAAATGCAGACCAAGTGATTTTAAACACATTCACATGTTAGATCCCAATTTAGGATTTTCAGTCTTTTCTTGAAGGTATTTGTTCTATAGAATGTTTTGAATTTTTATAATTCTTTGGGAATATTGGTCACCTGTTCTCAATTTTTTATATTGGGTCAGGATCTACTTAAAAATGAGTTAAAAGTCACATGAATTTTGTGTCTGTCTGAAGAATAGGGTTTGACTTCCACAGATGTCACAGAGATCTCAAATATATACGCAGCATTACATCATTGATATGTTCCCTGTCATAGAAGAGATAGAAGTACATTTGATATTGAGGAGGTCTTGGAAGGAAATGGGCATTGAGGTAAAGGCTACTTTTGATTCATAGAATTAAAGCTTCTTGATAGATAGAAAGCAATCTTTTGATAACACATCAAGTAACTCAGACGTTATTTTTAAAATTGTGCCTTGCTGGGGTGCCTGAGTGGCTCAGTTGTTTGGGTGTCCAACTTCTGCTCAGGCCATGATCTCACAGTTCGCGAGTTGGAGCCCTGTGTCGGGCTCTGTGCTGACGGCTCAGAACCTGGCGCCTGCTTCGGATTCTGTGTCTCCGTCTCTCTCTTTCTGCCCCTTCCCAGCTCATGCTCTGTCTCTCTGTATCAAAAATGAATAAAACATTAAAAAAATTTTTGTTAATAAAATAAAATAGTGCTTTGCTAAAAAGATGCCCAGCAGTGTTAACACATTGTCCATGACTCTTTTTTTGACCCAGCTGGGAAAGCAGTGAAAATAAAGTTAACAGAGGTATTAATCAAACCTCTCTTAATTTTGACAGCATCTGGATTTCATTCTTCTTAGTAGGTGGTACTACTGTTGACCTGCTTTATTTTTTGACTGGGCTTACCGATAACCCCATCAAGGTTGAGAAGTAGAAAGAAACGTTGACTACTTAACTTTAGTGTTGGTCTGCTGAACTGAATGGGAGGGAGAAGTGACTGCATTTTTAACAAACATGTATGAAATTCATGTTAGTATGAGTATAATAGTAATAAAAAAGAGGGGGGTGGGGGAAAAAGCAGTGTGAAGTAGCAGATTTTACAGATTCAGATAGCCTCAAGATTAGACAAACACAGGTGTGCCTGGGTGGCTCAGTCGGCTGAGCATCCGATTTCAGCTCAGGTCATGGTCTCATGGTTCATGAGTTTGAGCCCCACAAAGGGTTCTCTGCTGTCAATGCAGAGCTCACTTTGGATCCTCTGTCTCTGTCTCTCTCTTCCCCTCCCCTACTCACTCTCTTTCTCTTAAATAATAAAATTTTTTAAAAAGATTAGATAAACAGAAACACTGTTTTATTGTTTAAAATCTTAAAGAGGCTTCCAAGAGAATGCTGTTCTTTGCATTTTCTTACAGAAACATAAAACCAAAATGGCTGTATAATAGGGTAAAAGAGTTTTAGTAAATGTGGTTTGAATTATGTTTGGACAAATGCAAAGTGATATGTTTTCTGGGAGAGGTGTCTAGTAAGTAGTTTTTGTGTTCCTTGAAACTGTTAAAAAAAAATTAAATATTTATTCATTGGGACGCCTGGGTGGCTCAGTAGGTTAAGCATCCAACTTCGGTTCAGGTCAAGATCTCATAGTCCGTGAGTTTGAGCCCCATATCAGGCTCTGTGCTGACAGCTCAGAGCCTGGAGCCTGCTTCGGATTCTGTGTCTCCCTCTCTCTCTGTCCCTCCTCCACTTGCATTCTGTCTCTCTCTCAAAAATAAATAACAAACATTAGTAAAATTTTTTTAAATGTTTATTTTTCACAGAGAGAGAGAGAGAGACAGAGTGTGAACAGAGAAGGGGCAGACAGAGAGGGGGACACAGAATCCGAAGCAGGCTCCAGGTTCTGAGCTGTCAGCACAGAGCTTGTTGAGGGGCTTGAAAACACGAACTGCAATATCATGACCTGAGCCAAAGTCAGACACTTAACTGACTGACTGAGTCAGTCTGAGCCACCCAGGTACCCTTGTATTCTTTGAAACTGTTTAAGATTTGATATGGGCTTTTGGGAGGAGCTTTGTCCTTCTTACAAATCTAATGCCACTAGACTAGAAGCTGCTCAGAAGAAAAAATTACATCCACCATTCTGGTGCCTTCCCCCACAGTCCCTGCTACTTTGTACACATCAGGAGCTGAGAAATATTGTTGCCTCGATTACAAAAGGGTCACAATCAAAAGCACTTTCATTAGCAAAGGCAGAGCAAGCCCATTTACATGATGGTTATTTATAAAATCTCTTGCTGCTAATTAATGCAATCATATCTGCCATGAGACGTCACATCTATTTAGGATGATGGAAGTAGAATCTCTTTCTTTTACTGTCATTCTTATTCTGCCATTTATTTGTTTCCATAATAGCAAAAGCATTTGTCTGGCATTCATTACTCAGGTTTTTCTCCCTGCACAGTAAAACTGTCTGCGATGTCAGAAGAGATGTGTTAAGCTCTAGTACCCAGCTGTGTGCTGAAATATAGTAAAGTACTGGCGTGCTTATCACAGTTTCTTTGTTGCCCATTACTCTCTATTGCGTTACTATTTAATATTTACTAAGAGTGCCCTCAGCGCCATCCGTTCATTTCCTCTCTTTCGCAGGCAGCGCGGGTACACGGCTCGTCTTCATCCTTCCCTGCCCCCCTGCCTTCTGGCTGTCTGCCACCTAGCTCACTCCAGTTTAGGATGCTGAAATACCAAACACAAAGTTTCCTTTGACACCACTTGATTCCCAGTGGTACCCACCCNCTCACATGGAGGGTAATAGACAAAAAAGATGAGGAATCCAGGGGCAGATATTCAGACCAGGTGAGAGTCTGTTGGAGAAAAAGTAGCAGACGCCACTGACATCACCTTTCCACTCTCTCCGGGAATAAGGCTGTGAAGGAGCCAAGTACACAGATTTAAGGCAGAGGTCTCACGCTGGTGGCCGGCGTGCTGGGTTTGCACAATGTGTTGTTTTCATTTCTTTCGCAAATGCACCAATATCAAAATATCAGACTTTGTCTACAAATATAAATGTCCAGGCTCTCCTGAAAAATTGGAAGTCCTGGACCCACGTTTCTGCGTGGCAATCATCAGTGAGAGTTGAGCAATGCTTCCCATTCCCCGTGATTTAAGGAGACTCTGAGAAAAACAAAAACAAAGCCACATAACTCTTGCACATGGTAACAGATGTATCTACCCAGGGGCCACAAACTGCAACTACTCAGTTGTGCAGGTACAACTGAAAATGGAGAGACACTTTGGGCTTAGAACTCAGCTCCTCCACTTAGTCACTGAATAACCTTCTAGACATGAACCTCACTTTCTCTTCTGTCCATGTGGTGGTGATGCTGCTATTTGTCTTCACCAGGTTGTCATGAGGATCAAATTTTTTTCTTTTATAGTTTATTGTCAAGTTGATTTCCATATAGCACCCAGTGCTCATCCCAACAAGTGCCCTCCTCCATGCCCATCAAACCCCTTCCCCTCACCCCCACCCCCATCTGCCCTCAGTTTGTTCTCAGTATTCAAGAGTCTCTCATGGTTTGCCTCCCTCCCNTGAGGATCAAATTTAAAAAGAAAATTATTTGAGTGAAAGTGCTGAGTATACACAACCTTTCAGGGCAGCTAGTTTTTGTTGGTCAGCTTTTGGGGTTGTGTTATCTATGTGAAATCTTTTAAAATGCAAGTAGACATGGATGGGTAGTGTATTGATTTATGAATGCATACCACCCTGGCAGGACAAGAGAATGGCTGTGGGCCAGTTAAGGGGCCCTTAGGCAAGGACCTAGCCCCTCATATTCATGGTCCCCCTGGCCCACATCTATCTGTTTCAGGTCCAATCCAGGCATCCAGCATGGTTCTTGAGAGCTTGAAGTATGTTATGTCCCTGAGTTCCTCTCCATTTAAAGCCATTTCTGGAAGATATGGACACACTATTTCCTTCCACAGGATTGTTCATAGCAGATAGAAGCCATGAATGGCACAGGATAGGACAGCAGAGGTTTTCTTCTTCCTTCCTTCCTACTTTCCTTTTCCTTATTAGACACAAACTCATACTGTAGCAGTTTTTATTCCAATTTATCATCATTCCAGCTCAACTCTTTCTTTAAGATTCATATGGTAATGATCTTCCTTCCCATTCCTATCCCTTTCCCATTTTACAGGTTTGCAGGAAATGCAGCCCTAACTTCTAACAGTTCAGAGGAGCCAGGGTTCATGTTTCCCTGTTCTACAAGCTCATTCTGGCTGCCACTGTCTCTTCTCACTCCACACCTTAGTCGCCTCTCATGCTAACACCTCTCTCCAATACACTTCCCTCCCAAAGCACAGACACCTGTTTCCCGCATATTCTTCAGTGCACTGCTAGCGGAAAACTCTCGTGTTTAGCATTCTTTACGAAGGGTAGGCAGTTACAGAGGGACATTATACACTGAGAAGAAAACAATTTGAGACGTAAGGTTTAAAAATCTTGTGTGTGGAGGACAGTGGCCGTCCCCTTCTGGGCAGCCTTCCTGCCTGCCTCTGTTCTCCAGCTAAGCTGCTGGGTCCCTGAAACCCTCCTGTCACTGAATTGCAGGAGCTGACATCTTTCAGCGTCTTATTGCCTATTCCCCCCTCCCCCAACCCATGCCCTCACCACTCATACAGAAAATGCTTCGGACCATAATAATCTCTACAGCAAGCGCTCTGCTCCCACTGGAGACAGCATTTTTAATCATCAAGGAGGATATTGAACACCCCAGGCTCAGGCATCTCTATTTTGCGAATTCCCTTCATCCAAGGCTTCCACAAGAAAATCTGCATGTCTAATAAAAGGGCTTCTCAAAGCCCCCCACCCTCCACATAAAATTTGAATTTGCCTAATGACCACATTTAAAGCCAGCAGAAACGTTGAGGTCTGGGGTCAAAGCATTTGGATGCTGTCCTATTTCAGGAAAGATCCCAAGGCTCCCTTAGATCTCCTTAATGAAGGGCACATTATCAGGAAACACCCGAAGAATTCAGTTTGAAGAAAAGCAAGCAGTTTGACCTGCCACTGCGCATGAATCTATGGTGCTGCTTGCAGGACAGATGGGCGCCACGGGCTGTTCCATAGTGCGCTCATGACACTACCAGACTCTTTCCTTTTCTTCTCCTTTTTGACAATTTTCAAATACCAGAGGAAGCTGAAGCACGAGAAAAACACAGCATCCAGAAGCATTAGCATGTGTAGTCTCTGTTGTTACAGAGAATTAAAAAAAGTCTTGAAGGGGGAGGGTTTCTTTTTTAATGTTTATTTATTTTTGAGAGACAGAGACAGAGCATGAGTGGGGGAGAGGCACAGAGAGAGGGAGACACAGAATCTGAAGCAGGCTCCAGGCTCTGAGCTAGCTGTCAGCACAGAGCCCAATGTGGGACCAGAACCCACAAACTGCAAGATCATGACCTAAGCCAAAATCAGATGCTTAACTGCCTGAGTCACCCAGGCACCCCAGAGGATGAGGTTTATATGGTGAGCCTAGGTATTAATTATGTTCTGATCAGGTTCTAAATTCAGGATGGAGAGCAGAGAAGGAGGGTGTCGTTCCCTCTAAGGACTGTGCATTTTTCGAGCAAAGGATAAAAAAAGCTTTTCCTGTAAAGGTTGGCTTCCAGCTACCATTGTAAATTGATGCCACTGACATTGAACAATGCGTTCTTCACACCTGTGTCAGACAGGAGAGGAGCCGCTTGTCTGAGCTTAGACCTCACCATGCTCACCAATGTTCCAACACTTCCCCCACCTCCCCATTCTTCATTTCCTTCTCACTCCCAGAGGTATGTTGTATTTCATTTTAAAGTGCTTAGAGACTACAGCAATATGCACTATATAAATAATAAATGGAATGCAATAGAATTGAAATAGTCTTGGACCCCTGACTTTGGCTTATATCCCAAAACAGACAGATTTAGACATGCAAAAGCTGCTTCTCTGACAGGCTAGTTTCTTTTTCCTCTCCCTTTCTTAAAACTGTCATTTCATTTACTTATTGGGATTTTTGCACATCTGTTTGGAGGTTAGGGGAAGTTCATAGCCTTCCATCTCTATTGTTTATGGTGGATGTGTTCAATGTGGAAGGTCACTGCATGTGAAATAGAAAAAGTAAGGGCAGAGGAGAGAGAACAAGAGAAAAAAGTATGGCACACAGGAGGATAGAATTAAATAAACCAACAATGATCACGGGCTTCTTTTGCGCCAGGCATTGTGCTAGGGTGATGTAGGGTGGCAAAGAGCATTGAGACATGGGTTCCATTTCCAAAAGGCATATGATGCCCCATTTACAGCCTTCACTGCACTCACTGTGATACAGGCTAGAAGGGAGGTGGTGGCACAATAAGCTCATCACAGTTGGGGAGATCAGTTTGGAAAAGCTTCTTATTTGGGTCTTGGATAGGATTTTGGAGATGTGAGAAACAAGCATCTGATGGAGAAAATAGAGTAAGAAGTATAGAAACAGAAAAGCAACAGGTGGCCATGGGGATCCTTGGTGGATGGGGTAAGGAACGCTGAGCCTAGAGATTGAAGAGGAAAAGAAAAAAAGAAAGGAATTCACATTAAGGAGGCCCTTTGTTCTGGGCCCTTTTAAATGAATTCTCATCTCATCTAAACAGACTTCTAAACGATAGATAGTATGATTTTCACTGTGCAGAGAAGCAAATTGGAAGGTTAAGTATTAGCACAGGGATAGGACTTGAACCTGGGTGTTCTGAGTCTGTGGCCTGTGCTCCTTCCAGGGTACTGCTATCCATAGACTCTTTCTATTATCTTAGAGCCACAATTTAGGACTGGAATTTGTCCTTAGAGAAGTTGGAGCCACAGAAAAATTTTTCAGCAAGGGAGAAATACAATCAGATCAGGAAACAGAACCGTAGTTAATATGTTCAGGTCTGATATTTAACAAAGGGTGTCTAGAGTAGGGGTCGAGGTGGGGCACTTAGTAGTTAAGGAGGAGTAGCTCTCATTTCCTACTGCCCTTTTCTGATACCTGGTAACTGATAATCTGATATAAGGTCTTATGGATCATTCTCTAATAATCCAAAATTAATCAGTCTTTTAAATAATGTGATGTGTGCAGCAGCTGAAGTGACTTTTTTCTTTTTATTTGGTTCCCAAAAGATTAATTACATCAAGTACACCTATTCTAGGAGCACCTGGGTGGCTCAGTTGGTTAAGTGTCTGACTTTGGCTCAGGTCAGGATCTCACAGTTCATGAGTTCGAGCCCCATGTCAGCTCTATGGCTCCAGTGCAGAGCCAGCTTCAGATTCTTGCTGTCTCCTTTCTCTTCACCCCTCCCCCACTCACACTTTCTCTCTCTCTTTCAAAATAAATAAGGTTTAAAAAAATGGCACCTATTCCAAACTTAGTGCAAATTCAAATCACTGAAACATTCAGTGCTAGACCACTCTGCATGGCTGATGATAGAGAGATTAGAAGGATCATTTGAAAAAAAGCAATTTGAAATTCAAGATCAAGTCCTGAAAATGTTAATTTTTGGAAATTTGAATAAAGACAATACTTCAGGGGCACATGAGTGGCTCAGCCAGTTAAGTGTCCAGCTCTTGGTTTTGGCTCAAGTCATGATCTCACAGTTCATGAGTTTGAGCCTCAAGTCAGGCTCTGCATAGCAGCATGGAGCCTGCTTGGGATTCTCTCTCTATCCCTTTATCTCTGCCCCTCCCTTGCTCAAGCTCTCTCTCTCAAAATGAATAAATCAGTAAACATTTTTAAAAATGGCAATACTTCAGCTGAAGAAAACTGTGGAACCAAACATACTTATTGTCTATTATTACATAAAAGAAAATAAACAGTTTTAGTGTGTTCATGTAATGAGATATTATGAATTTATTAAAATGAAAGAAATCAGCACCATGTCAATATGGAAATATTTATGATGTCCTGTTACACTTAAACACTGAGTAGATGATTATAATTTTTAAAAAATCAGTTTATGTATTAGTAACTATAGAAGAGTAATATGGAAAAAGTTCATTGTATTGACTTGGGCTTTTTTTCCCCTTTAAAATTCTTGTGTTGCTGCTTTGAACATTCTCTAGTGGTATTATATTCTAAATGCCATGGATGTAGACAAAGGCGGCCAGGGTAGAAGGACACAGAAAACCTGTCCCTAAGAACAGGAATATCAAATCACAAGCAACACTTTTTATGCTACGTGCTAACAAAAGAAACAGAGGTTTGGTTCATTTTATTTTGCCTTCATCATTGACTACTTTTATTGTTAAACCAGAAGGATTTCATATTGAGTGATCGGAAGATAAAGAACTTCTTTTTTTTAATGTATGTCTTATATTTATAATTAGAAAAATATTCACTTTATATCCTCTCAGTTGTGTATGTTTTCATCCATCTGAATATTTTTAAGGGCAGCTCTGTGTAAAGGGAGAGAAATGGATAAGCACTGTAAAGTCTCCTTTAGGTGTATGATTCTGTGACTATCTTTTTAGAAATGTATAACTATTGCAGGATAAAGAAAATAAATAGCTGTAAGGGAGACAATGGAAGCATGGCTAACAGTGACTTATTTCTAGATAAAAGCATAATTATAATATAGAGGACAATATACTTTTTAAAAATCTTAGCTGGCACATCTATGGAGATGTAATAATATAGAAATATCTGAAATAGGGGTACCTTGGTGGCTCACTCGGTTAAGTGTCTGACTTCAGCTCAGGTCGTGATCTCGCATTTTTGTGAGTTCAAGCCCCACAAGTGGCTCTTTGCTGACAGCTCAGAGCCTGCAGCCTGCTTCAGAATCTGTGACTCCCCCTCTCTCTGCCCCTCCTCCTCTCTTACTTTGTCTCTGTCTCTGAAAAAATAAATAAATGTTACAAATTTTTAAAAACATATAACTGAGGGGCGCCTGGGTGGCTTAGTCGGTTAAGCGTCTGACTTTCGCTTAGGTCATGATTTCACGGTTCGTGGGTTCGAGCCCCGCATCGGGCTCTGTGCTGACAGCCAGCTCAGAGCCTGGAGCCTGTTTCACATTCTGTGTCTCCCTCTCTCTCTCTCACCCTCCCCTGCTCACCCTGTCTCTCTCTCTCTCCTAGAAATAAATAAAACATTAAAAATTTTTTAATTAAAAAATATATGTATAACTGAAATAATAACTTGAATAGTATTTTATAAAGCACATACCCATTATCTTTACTGTTTTATATAAAGGAAAATACTGATCCATAAGTGGCTAATAATACCTTTAATTTGCTTTCATGCTTTAATTTTAGGATAATCATTGTAACAAAAATATAGCAGTTAAAAAAATATCTAACTGTAAATATCATTGTGATTGGTACTTTACAGAATAATATGTCTTGGACATAAACCTGATCTGTGAGAGTTTATATTCTAAAATGGATAGCATGAGAGGTGCCTGGGTGATTCAGTTGGTTAAGCGTCTGACTTCAGCACAGGTCATGCTCTGGCAATTTGCAAGTTCGAGCCCTGCATCCAGCTCTGTGCTGATAGCTCAGAGACTGGAGCCTGCTTTGGATTCTGTGTGTGTCTCTCTTTCTGTGTCCCTCCCCTGCTTGCATGCGCTCTCTCTTGCTCTCTCTCTCTCTCTCTCTCAAAAATAAACATTAAAAAAATACTAAAATAAAATGGAGAGCATGAAGGTAGACAAATATCTATATCAAACAGCTCAGCAAAATGAAGAACAAAGAAAGAAGAGGTAACAGCATGGGCTGAAGTGTGCTGCTAGTGGAAACATGTGAGTTGCAAATATAAGATAGAGCAACGCTTCTCTGTACGTTGGATTTCTGTAAGAGCCTGGATTGATGTCTGTTCTTTGTTACAGACCCCAGAGAGCAAGTTTTCCTGAGGTTGCATATTCTAAAATATGAATGTGAACCGAGTAGTGATAAAATATGGGATCAAATATTTTTAACATACAGTACAAGTTGATGAGTTGATTTTAAAACTGCAGTTGAGTTTTGTGAAAGCATGCATGGGGCATTGGGGAGGAAACCGTCTCTGAGCAGAGGAGGGAGACCATCCCAGGGTTAATTGATGAGACAGCTGCCTGGCTTCCCAAAGGTGGGCCAGGGGCTGGAATGGCACTGTCTCTCCCCATCAGAGGTGTACAAATGCTGGGTACTTGGCTGCAGAAGCTGACCTCAGAGATTCTTCGGGCTGAGAGAAAGCAGACAGGCCAGGCACATAGTACTTTCCACTCATGCTAAGGCTCAGTTTAGATCTACAGTGAGGCATCAGGGGCCCCACCAGCCCAGGGCACAGCATGGTGAATCCGGCTATAGGTGGGGTACCCAAGAAACCTGCCAGGCCTGACTGTTGAGCACAGGACACCAGCACTGGGAGAACCAGGTTATGTCTCAATAGGAATCTAATCTGCTCAGACATTGCCCTAATGGGGGCCAAGACAGATTTCCAATTGTACCAGCCGGCTCAGATAAGGGAATGGGACTTAGGAGTTGAAACTTAAGTGAGAACTTCATTTACTATGATGGGACAAAGGGGCACCAGTTTAGAAACCTCGTGGAGAGAGTGAGGGTGCTGTTTCCCAGTCCATCCAATAAGGAGATTCAAACTAAGGGCCCATTGAGGATCTCAGTACTTGCTGCCCAAATCAGGCACTGAAGCAGAGCTGAACCTAGGACCGGCTCGTATGACAGGTGTAAGCCTCTGTCCGTGGAGCTGGAACCAGAAGCCCAATGTTTAACTGGGAGCCACGCAGGAAAAAATGTTATTCTCCCAGACATTGGAAGAAACTTAACAGCAGTGGTTTGAATAAGGAATAGTGGACAGAGATAGTGCAGATCAGGACGATTTTCTGAACAGTTGTATCTCACAGGGGCTGTTAACGCTTACAAATCTGAGAAACTCTGGGAGAGCCAGAGAGGGGAGGACTGTAGTGTCACCCTGGGATTTAATCCTGTGAAAAGCAAACCTACCTGTGAAATTCCTTAACCAGACCCAAACTCTAGAGTAATATTAAGTACTGTAACATAGCCGAGTGTGCTGACTATGGGGACAAGTTCAGAGAAAAGGAATGCAGCCGCCAAACAACAAAGAAAAACCTGAGGCTGGGAAGTTTGGCTCCTGCTGGGAGAATCCCACTGCTGCACAGTCCTCAGCCCAGAGAGGTGGCCCCCGACCTGTGTCTCTCTCCCCTGTCCCCTTGTAAGGCTGAGGCCCGATGCCCCGAGGTGTCTGTCACTTGCCTTAGGCCCTTGATGGTATTCACAGTGGGCAAGGAGAGACCTTAGCACAGAGTCCCTCATAAATTCTTTGAAAAAAAATACAGGCTTGTGGAAGAACAGAACACCTAAAAGATAGAGGTGGGATGGCAGGCACAGTGTGGAAACTGAGGGCATATCTCTAGGAAAATTGCAAATGTCTTATCGCTGATGGTAGGAGCCCGGCAGTGACTAGAGACCCGAGCAATGGGGGAGTCACAGCCCACACCTGCAGGAGCAGCAAGTGGCATTGCACAGGCCAGGTGTGTGTAGACAGAGCTGGACCTCAGCGGAACTTCACTGGCTGCCAGGAGGAGACAGGACCACCCACAGACCTTGCCAGGAGGGAGAAAGAGGCTCAGTGATTCCACGTTGAGCAGCTACAAACCTGAGGCTGTTTTTACTATCTTTTTAAAAAAAATATTTTTCAATGCTTTTTTAGTTTTGAGAGACAGAGAGAGACAGAGCACAAGCAGGGGAGGGTCAGAGAGAGGGGCGGAGACAAGACACAGAATCTGAAGCAGGCTCCAGGCTCCGAGCTGTCAGCACAGAGCCCACAGTGGGGCTCAAACCCACGGACTGTGAGATCATGACCTGAGCTGAAGTCAGATGCTTAACCGAGTCACCCAGATGTCCCTTTATTATCTTTCAAGTAGGTAGTTATTCCTTCATTGTCCCCTGCCAGGCTGCTATGGCCTAAAAGGAAGGCTTACAAGGACTTGAAACTAACATCATTGGCTTTAGTTGCAATATGAAAGTAATTTAGGCTGTTTAATATTTTTCCTTATTAATAATAAGAGCCACTATTTTAAAATACCTGTTACATGCTAGTCATTATCATAGGACAGGCTATTTATACATTCATGAAAGACTTAACTATCCCCTTTTTTGTAAGGAAATTGACATTCAGAAAGATAGATGAAGATTTGAACCCAGTCTGGTGTCCAGTTCCCACACCCAGGTTTCACCCACAGTTCCCCTGCCCTTCCGTTTCCTTTTCCTGTGCAAAGTGTGGTGTCCCAGCTCTTAATCACCTCACCTGATTATCTTGGCCTGTCTTGAAAACTGTTTGTGATTCACTGTCTATGTTGCTGATCCATTTATCTTTAGTTCATTCTGCTTATTGCATTTGTTTTTAGAAGTAATCTCTCAGGGAGCCTGGGTGGCTCAGTCGGATAATCTGCCGACTTTGGCTCAGGTCATGATCTCACGGTTCGTGAGTTCGAGCCCCATGTTGGGCTCTTGTGCTGGTGGCTTCAGAGACTGGAGCCTGCTTTGGATTCTGTGTCTCCCTTGCTCTCTGCCCCTCCCCTGCTTGCACTCTGTCTCTCTCAAAATAAATCAACATTTAAAAATTTTTTTTAAAAGTAATCTCTCTAAGAGGTCCAACATGGGGCTTGAACTCATGACCCTGAGTTCAAGAATCACATGCCCTACTGACTGAGCCGGACAGGCACCCCTGGAGGATTGCATTTTTAAATGCTCTGTATCAAAAAGAGTTGATAAAAATACAGGAAGGCATTACCATTTGGTTTAAGTTTATCTGTTTATGACTCAACCCCACAAAGATAATTGCAGAATGAAATGTTAGTGCGGTTTTGCAAAGCAAAGTTTCAATGCTTTCAGTTTAAAGATCAACAAGAGAGAAAGTTACAGAACTTTAAAAATAGAGGGCTTCTTACAACATGCACTGAAAGCTGGACTGACTCAGTAGGTTATTTAGCTTCATTGTGTTCTAAAAATAAATACACTTATATTTAAGAGGGTGGTATTTTCCTTGTCTTTTGTCACTGAAGTTTATTCCTTAAGCTTTAGTGTTTATTTGTTTATTTAGGTACTTGCAGGGATAATGTCAAAAGACAGCCATAAGAGTATTAACTTTGATATTTGTAATCTATGACTATGTATTATTAATAAGAGCCCATGAATAAATAATGAATAGCAAGATGGACAATGAATATTTTCAAGTCAACGAAATTGGTTTGGGCGATGGTTAGAAAAGGGTGATTGAGGCTTGGAGTGTCATGGGCTGCATTCTTCAAGTTTACAAAGGCAAAGGATCACATGAAACAAGAGAAGCATATTAGGAAATTTTAAAACACTTTAAGTGAATAGTCTCTAAAATTTTTCTAAAAAAGAAATTTGTAGGGAAATAAAAGTGACCTCTTAGTACCTTCGTGGCTCTTCTCTCTCAAAGATCATTTTAGGATTGAGAAGTATTTCCTTTATTATGTCTTCTATCTTCATTTGCAAAATGACCAAATCAAGTAGGCTAGAAAAGAATTAAGGAATTAAGATCTAAGGAAAATCGCAGTTCTGATATCAGTGACCTTCTTGGAATTCTTCATTGTGTCTTATTTGAAAGAAATATGGATGAATGATATTTTTCTCCTATACTACTCAAAAATGTGCTGGGAGGATTGTTTTAAAAAAGCATTAATGGCTTTTCATGTTAACTTTCTCTCCAACATTTACAGAGTTTAGACTGCCCTTTCTCAAGAGTTATTTTAATCATGTTGAAAAAATATTAAATATAAAGTAAGTTAAGTAGTATACATATACATTCAGATTATATAAAGAATAATAAACAGAATAATGTTTTTATCTATCTATCTATCTATCTATCTATCTATCTATCTATCTATCTATCTATCATTTATTGTCAAGTTAGCTAACATACAGTGTACTCTTGGCTTCAGGAGTAGATTCCCGTAATTTATCACTTACATACAACACCCAGTGCTCATCCCAACAAGTGCCCTCCTTAATATCCATCATTCATTTCCACTCCCCTTACCCCCAACAGAATAATGTTTAAAGCCTTTTTGATTAAAATGTCATAGTCTAATTCTACTGAGACTATTGGCTTTAACCTATGAAGTTTTATAGATTTTTCTTTTCTTGTTTTTTTTTTTTTCTTCTAGAGAGACCATGCAAGCAGGGGAGGGGACAGGGGAGAGAGAGACAGAGAGAGAGAGAGAGAGGAAGATTGTCTCTTAGGCAGACTCTACATTCAGTGCAGAGCCTGACTCAGGGCTTGATCTCACAAACTGTGAGATCATTACCTAAGCCAAAGACTGACTCAGGGCTTGATCTCACAAATCGTGAGATCATTACCTGAGCCAAAATCCAGAGTTGGACACTTAACCAACTGAGCCACCCACTTGTCCCAAGATTTTTCAGGTCAAATTCCACATATAGAAGGGACACACTTGTGTACTGAGGGGATTAAAGAAAGCATTAATTAGCTCTCAAGTTACATGTAATATGACATTAGGTTTTCTATTTGAAAACCTTCGCATTAATAATTTATGGAATTATTTGTGAACAGAATTTCACTTTCCTATGAAGATGTATGTGGTCAGGGGACCTTTTAGGATCTTTCAAATTATACCTACTCACATAAACTTGAAGGCTATTCCTGTACTTAGCAATTTACACTTTCATTTGGGAAGACCTCTGAGAAATGGGGTCTGGCTGGCTCCTCTCTAAGCAGACTTTATTTTAACTTTCTGTCTTAGTCCTTTCTGGCCACTATAACAAAATACCATAGATTGTGGGTTTAAAAACAACAGACATTTATTCCTCTGGAAACTGGGTCATCCAGGATCAAGGCACTGGCAGATTCATGCCTGGTGAGAGCCTCCTTCCTGGTTTATAGATGACCATTGCCTCTTTTCTGTCTTCACATGGTAGAAGATGCCAGAGATCTCTCTGGGGCCTCTTTTTATAAGGGCACTGAGCCCATTAATGAGGGCTCTACCCTTATGATCTAATCATTTCCCAAAGGCCCCATTCGGTTCCTAAATACTCTCACATCAGGAATTAGGTTTCAAGGTCTGAATTGGCTGGGGGACGGGGGCACAGAAACATTCAGGCTATAGCAACTGATAGCTGGTTTTGAGTATTTGACAATGAATGAATGGAGACCCACTCGCAGTACCTATTTTGGAGAGGGATGGGTGGTGGGATAGAATCCATTCTCCATCTCCTAAATAAATGTCCTGGATGTGTCTAGACACGTTCTCAGAACCTAAATTTCCTACCATGAGGAAGAATGCCTTTTCACCAGCTTTTTGTAGTAAATAAAATTGAGATTTTTGCTATATTTATTCATTTAGTACATTTTTTAAAAAGCTGTTTTCTTTAGAACATAAGCTCCCTAATAATTGAGGGTATTTGCATTTTAGAGATTGAACGTGTTCAAGCATGATATTGCTTTCCTTTTTTTAAAAAAGCCATGGTTGGAAGTGAAATTATGTCATGTTAATTATGTGTTTAAAAATAATTTTAAATAGATAACCCACAGGGATTTGTATCCCTATATTCATTACACTTGAATAGGTTCTCATTGAAAACAAATGTAAGAACTTAAGAAATGAAACATGACTGATTAAAACACTGTAAGGTATAGAAAATGTATTTGAGAAGATGATTTATGTCATCTTTGGTGCGTTCCATCAAACAGTGAAAAATCGTATCAGAAAAGATAGCTCAAAAACATAGGATTTGAAAAGAAAGGTAATCTAAAGAATTTATTGGAGGAATGAGTCACGGCTTTCTTTCGTGGGAAAACATGCTAGATCTGAATAAATAAGATTCAAGCAAGGCCTTCACATGGTGTGTCCCACTGTATAATGAGAATAACTAACACTGAACTGCATTATGCATATGACAGTTTTCCCTTATCCCCTCCCCCATCATGTTGCCACTTCTATACTGAACTACATCTCCCAGCCTTACAATCAGAACCAACATCCTGCCTTCCTTTCCCCAACCTCAACTCTCCTTTTTCCTCACACCGTGTTTTCTGGCCTGTTTTTTTCCTTCTTAATGTCTACCTAATGCATATACGCTGACAAATTACTTGTATCGATCTGATGACCTTCTAGAACAGTTGAGTAGTCCTGGTTAAAAATGAGACCAAGTTCCTGCTCACGCTCTGTCTCTCTCTCTCAAAAATAAATAAGATATTAGAAAGGAAAAAAAAAGCGGGGCACCTGGGTGGCTCAGTTGGTTAAGCATCCAACTTAGGCTCAGGTCATGATCTGATGATTAGTGTGGGTTTGAGCCCTGTGTCAGGTTCTGAACCTGACAGCTCAGAGCCTGGAGCCTGCTTCGGATTCTGTGTCTCCCTCTCTGCCTCTCCCCTGCTCACACTGTGTCTCTCTCTCAAAAATAAACAAACATTAAAAGAAAAATGAGGCCAGGTTATTAAACAGTTAAAAAATTACTAAATAGTTTCTCAAGGGAAACAGTTGATAACTACTGTAAGTTTTATTGCCACATGTTTGGGATAACTCCTGCCCTCATAACCCTGAGACTTATGAAGATCACTTCAAACAAGTGACTATCAATCTTTTATAGCATCTTTATGTGTTTTGCCCCTCTTCTCAGGGTAAGGTGGTTGCCATGGAAACAATGACAGTGGCTAAATTCAGCTAGAAATATTTGCTGTTATCTATGCCACATGTTAAATATGGTTCTTTCCTTCCTTCCAAGCAGGAAAGAAGCACTCTGAAGAGTAAGTAACATTCTAAAGACATTGTAACACATTCATGTTAATTACAGGGGTCATGTCTTGGGATTTTGCTACATGTTGGACTTTATTATCCCCGTTTCACAGATAAGGAAATTGAGATTATGAGAAGTTAACTTTCTAAGGGTCACACAGGTAGGATTCAAATTGGGCCAAGTCTGATGTCAGAGTCCTCTCTGCTATGTGGCCTTCAATTATTACTGACTACAGTATGTATCTTTATTTTCCTCATTACCTGGTTCTTTCTCACTGTTCCTAAATATGTGCTACCTTTTTGACTCTACGTACATAGTCTTATTCATAATCCTAAAGTTGTTTTAACAAAATTTTAAAGTTTTCAGTCTTCCAAGATTCCAGTTACATTTTATACAACTTTCAATTCCCAGAAATATGACATGTTACATAACTTAAGAAATGCTTTGCTATCAGGGCCCCTGGGTGGCTCAGTCAGTTAAGCGTCTGACTTTGGCTCAGGTCATGTTCTCACAGTTTGTGGGCTCAAACCCCATGTTGGGCTCTGTGCTGACAGCTCAGAGCCTGGAGCCTGCTTTCGATTCTGTGTCTCCCTCTCTCTCTGCCCCTCCATCACTTGCACTCTGAATCTGTCTCTCTCTCTCTCAAAAATAAACATTAAATATATTTTTTAAAAAAGAAATGCTTTGCTACGAAACACCTATAATTGCTGAAAAGAAATAGCTAATGCGTAGCTGATTTATTAGGCGATATCTGTAGGAGACAAAAGTAGTATAGTAGATGTGGGTGCTGCTATCCCTGGAGGGGGTGCTGGTATGGCCGGAAAATGTGCTTTTCATGATGTAAGAGTTTGGATTTAAATGTCCTTAGGATGTGAGTCCTTGGCTCTGGACTCATGCAAGATACAGAGTTAGAATCAATAAATCTGCATGAATTCAGGATCCTCAAAAAGCTACGTCCTTAGTGAAAGTATGGCCTATCAAAAAAACAAAAACCAAAGCAACGTCCTGAGTAGCAGATTGTGTCAGCCAAGAAACCCGCCAACTTAGACTCTGGGTGGAAGGAAATGGTCTCCTCCCTGAGAATCTATAACCTTATGCCTACTCTTACTCTGGTTTAGGATTTGAATTTACACCAGAGTGTGGCAAACATTTTCTGTGAAGAGCCAGATGGTAAGTATTATCAGCTTTATGGGTCTCTAATGCAGCCACTCAACTCTGCCTTTGTAGAATGAACGCTGCTGCAGACTACATGTAAATAGCTGAGCATGTTTGCATTTCAATAAAATTTTATTTACAAAAATAGATGGTGGTTTGCTGAAGGCTGATTTATGCTATCTGCCTGGACCAAGTGTCTCTGTCAAAAAATTGGTATAAAAACTGGCTCTGTCCGGTGATAGCCCTAAGGCTCCTGGTGATGTGAAGGGACACCTTGTTAGCTCAGGCTGTGAGGGTTGCCCATGCTGAAAATGAACACATATTCCTAAATACAAAGCATACAAGAAAACAATTCACCATGTCTGAGAGTCAGCAGACACAGAGCAACAGTTAGGAGGATGAGGCTTCCCAAGACCTTCAGATAGCAGAACTATTAAGTAGGAACTTTAAAATAAATAAAATGTGATTAACAGCAGAAAAGACTCTAAACTATGAGAAAAAAAGAGTCTATGAAAATACCAACATATAGATTTTAAAGATACAATTGAATATAATTTCTATAAATGAAAAACCAAAGTAATTGAAATGAAAGATGAAGAATTAAAGAGCAGAAGTAAGACGCAATAAACTGCAAAGCAGGCCTGAGGGAATTAGCTGTATATCACTTGGAGGGAGGAAGAGATGGAAAATATAAAAGAGAGGTATATTAGGGGCACCTGGCTGGCTCAGTCAGTAGAGCATGTGACTCTTGGGTCAGGAGTTCAAGCCCCATGTTATGTGTAGAGTTCACTTGAAAAAATAAAATAAAATAAGCATCTGATCTAAAAAAGAGAGAGAAAGAGGTAAATTGGGATGAAGAAGAAAATTAAAAAGTCTAACTTTCAACTGCCCTTATAAAACTTTCGGGTCTGTTAAAAAAAGGAATCAGGAAAATGGGAGACATGTAATATTTAAAGAGATAGCATCTGAAGAAGTTTTAAAGTTCCTAAAAGACATACTCCTTAGATTCATGATTCACAATGGCCCAAGAAGTATGAATAAAAATACCTTTTAGTGAGATTTCAGAACAAAGAGAATGGTTTAAAAGTAATTAGTGAAAAAGGCATTATCAACAAAGGAATGATAATTGGAATGACACCAGACTTCTTAGAGTAACAACAGAAGCCAAAGGCAATGGATTAATTTCAAAGTACTAAGAGAAAGCCTATGTTAGAGTTGTATGTCCAGCTAGACAATCATTTGAAGGTGAGAAAAAAAGGAATATTGTTTTTAACTTTTTAAAGTTTATTTATTTATTTTGAGAGAGAGACAGCACAAGCAGGGAAGGGGCAGAGAGAAGGAGAGACAGAATCCCAAGCAGGCTCCCGGCCATCATCACTGAGCCACGTGGTCCTTGAACTACGAATGGCGAGATCACAATCTGAGCCGAGATTAAGAGTTAGACCCTTAACCGACTGAGCCACTCAAGCTCCCCCCAAAATGAACATTGTAGACCATTTCATAGTACTGATCATATTGTGCTTCTTAAGGCTCCCTCTTCCTCTTTCCCTCCACTTCTTCATTATCCCTTTCCTTTTAGTTATGATGGTTTTGTTCCTTCCCACCAAACTGAACATTTCAAGAAATCTTATCCCTGGCTTTCCCCACTCTTCTTTGTCATTTACCCTCAAGGTTTTGATTCTCTGTGACTTGCAGATTCTTGTGTCTTTGGCCCACATCTCACTAAAACTCCAGTCCTGCGTCATAAAGCAACAGGAAATGTCCAGTTGATTATGTGACTGCCATTGTCAGCTTCCAGTTACCTAGCATTAAAATTGGGAGTTGGGGCACATGGGTGGCTTAGCTGGTTAAGTCCAACTTTGGCTCAGGTCATGATGTCACGGTTCATGAGTTTGAGCCCCGAACAGGGCTCTGTGCTGATAGCATGGAGCCTGCTTGGGATTCTCTCTCTTTTTCTGTCCCTCCCCTACTCATGTTCTGTCTCTTTTCTTCTCTCTCAAAGTAAATAAACATTAAAAAAATAAAACTTGGGAGTTGTTACCCCTCTTTCCCTCAATTCTCATATACAATCTGTCACTACAGCTCATTATATTTATTGAGACTAATAATTTATTCTAATTATACCTTCGCTCAATTCAAGTATTTTGTCTCTATATTCCTGAAAAAGTCAATAGTCTTTTTACTGATTTCCCTGATCTCAGTCTCCATCTCTTCTGATCCAGTCTGAAGACTACTGCCAGGTTACTAACATATTTTCTTCTACATAGTTACCTCTCTTAGCTTTTCATTCCTCATAAGTAAAAGGCTAGCTTTATCACACTGTCATTGAAATGCCTCTATATATTATGGATGTCTAGTTTGAACTCACTTTATCAATTTCATAATTCCCCTTAGCTACTTCCCACAGCGTATTCTGGACCATTCTATTTTTCTTTCCTTACCTATATTTTTGCTTCTTATCTTAGATCTCAGTACTCAGGACCTTGTTTTGCACTTTGCCAAGACTGAAATGTTATTTGAAAAGTGTATGAGCCCTCTTGAGTAACATAGTTATGTTGTCACAGGGGCTTCATAGGGCTCTGTGTCTGTGTCTGTTCCTCACCTTCTCCCGGACAAAAATCCTGAACTTGAAAAGTTCTAATAGGGAGGACTTCAGAAAAATTGGCAGACAAAGGAAAGGATATTCTAGGAAAGACAGAGCCTTTGTGGCTCCTCAAATCACATCACTGGAGGATGTCTCCATTTCTTGGTTGTCCTGGGTTTAATGTCTCAGTTTCCCAATAGATTAAAGTTCCTTGATGATAAAAAACAACAGCAAGAATATCTTCTCTTCTATCAATTTTGCATCTTATTCTCCCTTCTCTATATCCAATTTTGGATACATAGAAGTCATTTAATAAATACTGGTTGAATAAATATCTGGGCAGTATTTCTCAGGATTGTAACACAACTTTGTGACTTTTCTACTTGAGCTGAAGTAGATCCTTTGGGAGCCTCTCTGGGCTCATAAAATAGCACCTCTGAACAGACTTTTCATCTCCTAGATTAACTCCCCATGTTGGTCACTCCTAGAATGCATTTCCTTCTAATAAAAAATTAAATAAAAAAATTGCGTCCAGCTCTGGCTCCTTTCACTTTCTCTTGGGATACTTTTGAACTTAAGCAATGGCAGAGATCTTTAGGAAATGTAGATTTATGTTTTTAACTTATTTTCTATCATTGATACACCTTGATGCAGGACCAGGAATTTTCCTATACTTTTTAGGAGCTCATTTTTATCAGTGTAAACATGATATGTATATTTTTTCCCCTCAGTTGTTTTTTCATCCCTATGAGGCAGACAGCTGAGATACTTAATACAAAGAGGAACATTCTTGACTAACATTTTAAATTTTGTCTCCATTTTATTAGACTCTGACATTCACAAGAGTGGCTTCCACCTGTTTCTCACAGGCTTTGGAACCACACTATCAGATCATGTGTATAGTGCCACAGAGAACAAAGGCTGTAATATTTTAAGCACCATTACTCTAAAAGAAGACAATGACTGCTAACCTCTTGCAAGACACCAGCAAAGAGGTGGTACGCTTTTTTTGTTTTTCTAACAACAATTAATCATGACAGAAGGACTCAGATGGGGGAAAAGGACAGATGGTTCTTGTTACAATCTGCCCCTAACCTGAATTACCATGCCCTACCATAAACAGAATGTTTGTATCAAAACTGTGAGAAAGAGAGAACCATTAGAGATAAAAATCTGCAACAGTTTGTACTATCAAATTGTTTAAAACCACAGTGTAATCATGAGTACACTTATAACACTGTGAATACAGGGGAGTCAGGAAAACTTTCTGCATAATAAACATCAACAGTCAGCAAGTATTTGATTCAAAGGTAATATAGGTACTGATGAATGATAGAATGTAAATATGTTTTAAGTTATTTTCTGAGGTACATTTGAATACTACCATCATATTGCCTGATATGACCTTGACAATTCCATATGAGACATATGTTGCTTTAATAGTTTAATAAGCTTTGACTTACATGGGACAAACGTTTCTGAAAGGTGATTAAGTTTTAATGCCAGATGATCCCTGGATGTTTTCTTTTCTTTTTCTTTTTTTAATTTTTAAATGTGTATTTATTTTTGAGAGACAGAGAGACAGACCGTGAGCAGGGGAGGGGCAGAGAGAGAGGGAGACACAGAATCTGAAGCAGGCTCCAGGCTCTGAGCTGTCAGCACAGAGCCTGACGTGGGGCTCAAACCCACAAACCATGAGATCATGACCTGAACCGGTCAGACACTTAACTGACTGAGCCACCCAGGCACCCCTGGACGTTCTCAAATGTAAAGACACACATATGGTTTGAAAGAACCTTAAATTATTGATATCAACCACATGATAGATGTGTGAATATTTTGCCAACTCTGTAGATATTTATTTGCTTCTTCTTATTAGATTGTCCTCAATATGGCAATATGTAATGGAAGACAGTAGAAGGGAAGGGTACTATAAAACAGAGACAGACTTTTATCACTTAAATGTATGTCTACCCATATAATCAGCATTTCCAGTATGCTGAAAGATAGAAGGATAACTCTGTAGGCAGGAGAGTATAGTTTTTTTTGTGGCAATTATTTGCTAGGAATGTTTTTAGAAGTGATAGTTGCCAGGTGGGAACTCATCTCCTAAGAACTCTTGATGATGTGCTATAACCATTCTTTCTGGGTCCATGCCAAGCCTCAGTGGTCAATGATGATGAACACTACCGGCTACATGGTTTTCAGAAAGAGCAATCACAACAGACCCCATTTGTTGTCCCATGGATTGGTTCCAAGAAACGGTTTTGTTTCTGGATGATCAAAGCATGGTCTGATAGGCTAAGAATACAGTAATTGATGTAATTAGCCAATAATTTTGCAGGAAAAACAATGTTATCAGTGGCTGCTAGCTAACTCATTTACACACTAATATTTGTGGGGGAGGGGGAGGAGGAAAGGCTTTTGAGCTTTAAATGTTGTGTGTATGTATCAGAGTTATTTCTGGCTTTAGTTGTTGCTGGAATAATGGAAAAGAGATTGTGCTTGAGAATCCTGTGAGGTGGCTAGTAGAATCTGTGCACGGTTTCTGGAACCTCAGTTCAAGTTGCCCAGAGTGACTTCTCCCCTAAGGCTCTAGGGAGGACAAAGAGCTAGTGGAGGGGAATAGCCTGAGGTTTATAGGCTTTATGATTTGCCCACAAGGAAGAAGAGTCGAAATATCTGCCACTTCTCCTGAGTGAAAAGCAACATAGCTATTTCTATTAAACCGACCCCAAACATAAAGGGTAACAATGACAAACTCATGATGAAAGAAGGTGAAGCAAGTACCTGGATGCAGGCCCTTCCCGAGCCTTGAAGACTAAAAACTAACTTAGGAACATCCTTAATATGTGAGTCACTGTCCGCTTCCTGTTAACATTGGTTACCTGAGAATTCTTTTTTCTTTTGTCACCATGAGGAATTTTTCTGTTGGTCCAGGAGGAGAGGAAATTGGAGCATTCCTTTCCTACTTTCCAAACTGGGGAGTTGTGGTGGATGGCAGTTTGGGAAATTGGGAGATATTCCAGTGCCCTGGGTTGCAGGTTGGAATGTTCCTGTTTCCCTCAAGGAAAACAGGGAACTAGAATTATTTCAAATGTTTATTTTTGAGAAAGAGAGAGAGAGAAGAGAGAGGGAGACAGAGGATCTGAAGTGGGCTCTACGTTGACAGCAGAGAGCCAGATGCAGGGCTTGAAATCACGAACTACAAAATCAGACCTGAGTCAAAGTTGGAAACTTAACCAATTGAGTAGGCTTACAAGGCATGCCAGAAAACTAATCACCATCTTTTTTTTAAAAAAGGAATAGAAAACTATTTATTGATCATTGTTTACCAGTATTTACAATAAAGTAAACAATATACAGTTGGATAACATTCTGACTACAAAGTTATTGTTTTTCCTGGTTTCTGCTGAACCAGTAAATACTGAGAAGATTGAGCCTACATGTAAGTAATAAGTTGGGGTAAAGAAAAAACATGCAGGTCAAGAATTTAGATTACAGAGGTTTGTCTCCCTATCTATTCCAGCAGGTGCTAAATTGCCAACATCTCTAACCATATAATTATGATCAGGTTTCCATGAACAAATCTTAGACATTCTATGAACCATGACCTTTTAGTCAATGCAGCACAGGGATTTCAATTTCTTGAAAAGGAATGGTTCACGAGAAGGAACCTTCAAATGTCCATTTAATTAAGTTTTACTTACCTGATTAAAACACACCAGGACTTTTCTGGTTTTCTCATTTGGGTGGGGAGGTTGTTGGTAGTGATAACATTTTCCTTTCAGAGATCTTGCAAACAAACTTGCATTTGTGTGACATGGGTTCTGATATGGCTGCTTTCAAATTGTCCAATTTAAATTGTTTCCATTATATGTAAATTGTTCAATTAATTACAAAATTTGAAAGCTTAAGGTGTCAGGAAAAATTTCAATTTAAGTGATTTATTTCTTAGGTTGATGGAAATGATGGCATCCCAGAAACATGGGCTTATCTATGGTTTTAAAAGGCTGTTTTTATTTTGGGGAATGTTTAAAAAAAAGAAAGAAGAGAAAAGACAACCATTTATGCATGTATTTTAAGTATATACAGAAAAATCTCCCAAATAAACAAAACAACCCAGAATAGTTCTTAAGCATATAGGAGCTAAACACAAATTCTGATTGAGTAACAACTATGAAGATTTCCCTCAACATTTAGAAAAGGTGTTCTCTCAATTAGCAGGGGAATAATATACCATGGTCTCAAATAGTCTTTTCTGATAAAGGAAGCAACTACAGAAAGCTTTTATTTGTTCAAAGTAACCAGTGCTATAGATGCAGAAACCCCCAACGACTCCCCCAATACTACTTCAAAACAAACATATCAAACTTGATTTTCATTAGAATGTTATTTCTTCACACTAATAAATAAAAAAACCAAGACCCTTATATATATATATAAGAGCTTCATCTTCTGGACAAGAATGCCAAGTTAGTCTCTCTTAATAAAAAGCAATTACAATCTGAGGACACTTCATATTTGTCTCTTTTGCCAGCACCAAGTTGGCCTCATCTGAATCTTTCCATTTCATGAGAAACATTAATTCTCCACTGCTATCTGTGGCATCAATTATTCGTTCAGGATCAAGACCTCTGGCAAAGCCTCTTGGTTTATCAGCAGCATCTCTTTTCTTGGATTTGCTATCATCAGATTCACTGTCAGATAAAGATTTTCTTTTGGCACCATCTTTTTCTTTACCAGCTTTTTGAGAATTAACAAATGCTTCAATTAACTCTGGATAATCTAAATTTTCTTTAGGTTCCCAAGTATTGTCAGCATCTGTAAATCCCTTCCACTTTAAGAAATACTCCACCTTCCCATTCACTACATGTCGGTTTGGTACTTTCTCCACCACAAATTCTTCAGGCTCTGCCTCTTCTACTTTTTTACTCTTTCCATTCTGTTTCTTTCCCATTTTTTGCAATGTAGTTTTATTGGAGGCCATTTTTTATTGCAGACTTGAGCTATTATTCACCGCCTCCGAGCTGCTCCGGGTCCTGGGTCTGTGCGTCTACAGCCCTGCGGCCTCAAGCTCCAGCCACCCCTAATCACCATCTTTAACAGTCTTTCCCTAGATATATTTTCTTCTAAGTTCTGAATGAAGTCACCAATATCCATTTTGACAGTAAAAACAGCAGCTGATAAATTGAGGACAACTTGGATTTAGGTGTCTTCCTTGCCCATCCTCTCCTTACAGAATAGGTTTCCAATGTTCTCTGACCCTCCTTTGGGGTCATTTCTTGATCTTTCCTTTTCTGTTATGGTGTTTCAATGATATTTGATGTTAGTCTTTTTTTTAATGTTTATTTATCTTGAGAGAGAGTGAGCGTGTGCATGAGCAAGTTGGGGAGGCACAGAGAGAGAATCGCAAGCAGGCTCCATGCTGAGTGCAGAGCCAGACACAGGACCAGAGCCCATGACAGGGACGCCTAACCAAGTGAGCCACCCAGACGCCCCCGTTCATTGTTAATTTTGTAAACTCTTATTTCAGAGTCCCAAGTTCTTGGCAAGAGAACCACTTCACCAGTAATGATATAAATGCTCTAAAACTAAGCTTAGAATTTTAGTGAAAAGCTGTGCTCAACAGCTATGCTCAACAAAAAGTGGCAAGTAGTGTTGGCTTACTACTTCTAAACGTAGGAAGGTAAACTATTATTAATATTTATAAACCATTTCCTATCTTTTCAAAGTCTTTGTTAACCTCACAATGGCTCTGCCAGGGAAGTGGGTGACTAGGATTGTTAGTACATAGCAAATAATTGTAATGGAATATACACCCCATGTATCTTTTGTGCTGCCTTAGTACTTTTCTTAAAGCCACACAATGTTGCACCTGTGGAGGCAAGTTATTCTATTTAGGAAAAATAAATGTTCTTCTATTATTCTACCTAATATTCATTGAGGCTGTCTTTAATAAAAAATAAAATAAAATAAAATCCCATAGTGGGTTGTAAAACCAAAACACTATTATTAATCATTGTTACCCAACTATACTAGCTAATTTAAAAATGAGAAAGGGGGCACCTGGGTGACTCAGTCGGTGGAATGACTGACTCTTGATTTTGGCTCAGTTCATGATCTAACGTTGACAGTGCAGAGCCTGCTTGAGATTCTCTCTCTCCCCCTCTCTCTGCCCCTCCCCCACTGGCACGCACACAGGCACAAGCTCTCTCTCTCAAAATAAATAAACTTTACAAATGAGAAGAAATGAAAGTTCTTTCTTTGCACACCCATTATCACTCTCCCTCTCCCAATCTAGTTATTTTTCTTTCTGGGAAATAATCTGAACCAGGAATATGTCCAAAATATGCCCTGAAGCAAACTGAATTTCAGTAGAGGCTTACTAGTGGCTCCTGGTAATAAAAAGTCCTATTGATTTTGATGTATATAGAGATCAGGACTTTTCTAGTGCATTTCTTGCCAGCATTGCTGAATTCTGGATTCTTTGAAACAACTGGATTCAAATATTAGAAACATAACAGTTTGCAAAGTTTTTTCCATTTTTTTAATCAGTACTTTTTTTTTTTTTTTNCAGTATATTTGTTCACATAATGGTGAAGGTAATTGTAGAAGAGAGCTGTGGGAACTGACAGCTCAGAGTTTGAAACTGGGCACAGTGACTCTTTGTGTCACCTTCCTCTCATTCATTCCTAGTTGCCTCTGCTGAGCTCCATTCTGCAGAACATTCTAAAGGGAATAGAGAGGATGGCCTCAGAGAACCCCACTGTTACATTCAACAGTCCTCAATTCAAGAAGAAGACGGCCACCTCTACCTCTAATTTGGGAAGTTCTGGGTGAAGAATCTTGATCATCCGGCTTAAATTACAGCTTCACCACATGAACTAATCATTATTTGGGGGTGGTGGTGATTGCGGTGGTATTAATACAATTGGCCCACCATGGCCCTGGGGTGGTGAGACAGTATGGAATGGGCATACATTTTACAATCTCAACAGAAGAAGGAAGTTGACCAGAAGAAAGAGGACACTAAGGCTGGGAGGGAAATTAATTTATTAATTACACAATCCATTACGGTATTTCTATTAAGAACTGTTATCAGTCACAAGGTCAGGACAGGCAACATGAGACACTGGGTAATTTGAAGAGATCTTAATAACAAGACTATTTACAAAGGGCTGGAGAGGATGCCAGGAAATCACAGTGATGCCATCCCCTAACAGGAACAAGGGCCTTACCCTTTTTAACTCTGGTCAAGGGCTATAGCCCACTTCCTCTCACAGTGACCACTTTAGGGAAGGATATGGGAAAGAAATGCTCCAAAGTCTTACTGTCCCCTCTCTCTCATCTCCTGCTAATGTACCCTATCTAGAAGTCAGTGGATGAGGGAGTCCATTGATATAATCCTTACAAACCAGCCTACCAATGCAGAGACCAGTGTGAAAAGAATAAGAGATCTGGAGAGAATCATTTCCAGGACAGTCCTATATACATACAGACAGATCTACAGACTGATAGACAGGCAGACACATTTTATATGATAGAAACAACCATGCAATTGGATATCCAATAAATATTATTATATATGATTATAATAATTATCATATAGATTATTATTTATATTATGTAATACATATATTGCATGGAAGAGAGTCCAAGAGACAGCATGGCATAATAGAAGCTTTTGGAAGCAGGCTAACTTAGATCTGAATCCTGTTCTCTAATCTTGGTCACTTCAGTTTTGTATATGCCAACACTAACTAGTTAGGCCAAAGCAATTATATCTGCAGACTGGATGTATCACAGACCAGTATTCTGCAACTTCCATTATACATAAATCACTAATACTCAAGTGATTAGTTCCAATTAAAACAGTGATATTATGACTATTAAACCAACTGTAATTTGACTTCTTTCTTTTTTTAAGTTCCAAAAGCGCTTTGGTACTTTGTAGCAAGTGCTTTGATTTTGCCGTTATGAACATCTCTGCGCCATGGGTAATGCTAAAAATTCCATTTAACTATTGATAGCAGAGAAATACCTGGTTAGTGGACAAAATTTTTTATGTAGTCAATAAATTTTTGCCTCTAACTAGGTCTTTAGACCTATTTGGCTGCTACTTTCTTTAATGGCGATGATGATGATGATGATGATGATGACGACAACGGTGATGCAGCTGCTGCTAACACTCATGGGATACTGTGGACTGTGTGCTTCACACATATTAATTCTTCCAACAATTATGACTCAGGTACTATTAACCACACTTTACACATGAATAACCTGTAGCTTAGAGAGAGTAATAAAAACAAGGTCACTCTTTCACAAAACTTAAAACTTATTTTCAGATTCTGGTCTGTCTGGTTCCAGTCTAGTATGTTGACTTCCAAAAGATTGCTTTTCTGAGTTATTGTTTTAACTCTGGATCAATATGTTTACCTTCTATTGTATAGCATACAGCAGGATATAATTAATTTCATAGTTAATTCTGATTATTTTTAACTGCCGTTAGTTCTTAGTTGAAATACATATAAGGTCTCATTACTAGAATATTAATGGAACAACTATTAAGAAAATAATTTCCTTTAAAATAAACATTTTAATCCACAAATTGAATAAATTCTTTAAAACATAAAAAAAGTAGGGGTGAAATCCAGATGTCTATTTTTTTAAAAAAAGATGTTATATAAACAGCAATAAATACACTGTTTTTCTTTTAATGAATTTTTTCTCTTCGGAGAGTTTTTCGGGGTGGGGGGTGGGTGTCCTTCCTTGTTTTTTAACCCAAAGTTTGAGTTTTGCAATTGTTTTTGTAAATTATTCTCATTACCTAATAAGCCTAATGCTATTTAAATATAGCTACATCAGGAATATATAACCAGATTTTGCTTTTGCATTTTTAAAATGTATTAAAAATAATTTTGCTCATTAAAACAGACCCCATGATACTTAGAAGACCAAAGTTCACTGCATGACTCATTTAAGACTTTATATTAAAGCATGATTTGAAGAGATCTTTAATTACCTAGACAAAGCCTCTTAAGTAACAGAGTGATGGTGATTAACATCTGTGAGAAAAAAAAAAACCCAGAGACTCCAATTTAATAGAACAAAGCATCATCCTTGCAAATAAACTACTGAAACCTAGATATGCAAACAGAGCTATTGTGGTAGCAAGCAGGTGGCACTTTCATTTTGTTGTTCGTTTACTAAAGAGGGGATGTAATCAGGAGGCTCAAATCCATATACAAACAACGTAAAAGAAACAAAGTCATAAAAGAAAAAAGCCAAGGTCTGTCTAAATATAGTACTTGAAATGTGAAAGAAAGCAGAGGCCTGGTGTGACAAGTATTTCCAAGTTAAATCTAAGCTTTTTCATTTTTGATTTTTGTTTTGTCTTCAAAAATTATACAGAAAGTAGAGTGGGGAGAAAACCTAGAATGAACAATATATAAATGATTTTTGTTAAATGAAGTCTTCAGTGTATTATATGTTATATATCATGAATCCTGTGCAGTCATGAGTACCAAAGTTTGCTTTTGCTCTGAAATTCAAGAACAATGCCTGGCCTGGAGTAGGTCCCCCCAATAAATATCCATAAATAAAAGAATTCCCAAGCAATCGGCAGGAATCCAGAATAGAACATGATGCTGCTAGTTCTACATCGCCTTTTGATTTTCAGGGTGAGGAGAATACAGAGTACCTGGTATCAGATTTCCCCTACCCCAAATGCAAAGAGTGCCCCAGTTGAGAAACAGCTAGGGGCTTCACAGCTTATTCCCTACTAAAAGCAAATGCCTGTGCTGGGAGTGCTTACTTAAACTGACCAGCACTTTTTATCTTGGGTTGAATGAATTTTTGAGAACCTTTCTTAAGCCTCGTACTATTTAGCAGGGAATGGACATGGATGAGGGTGAGGAGGGGAAGAAAGCCTGAGGACTGGATGGGTAGGAACCAAAGGAAAGGCTGGAAGTCAAAAGAAAAAGCTTCTTGCTTTCCCTGTGGGCATAGAGCTGGTCATAACACAACTCAAACATTACCTAGTTACCAGATCAATATTTCCAACTGAGAACCCAATTTGTCATCTAAAAACCAAGTGGACACATTAAAACATATTGATTTCTATTGAAGAAGACTTTGGATTTTTGTGGTTGCTGTTTGGTTGGCAAATTGGTTGGTTTTACCAGCCAGAGCTCAACTATGTATTTAAACCAGAATTTTTGGGATACTGAATTTCCTTTCAGGTTTTACTTTAATTTGATGCTCTATATAAGTAAATGCATAAAAATTGCCCCTATTTCTATTTCTATAGCTATATCTCTTTATATATACCTTAAAAACATTGAGATATTGTTATAAATTCAGATTTGGAGTCTACTTTTTCCTCACTAAATATGAGTATGTATTCATGGAACTAAATAATCTTGAAAATGTGAACTTAATAACCTCATAGTATTCTATTCTATTGCTTTAGCATAATTTATTTAATAAATGTTTTGTTATTGAATATTTAGATTGTTACCACTTTTTGCTTAAAGATTTTAGTTTTAAGCAATGTCTACACCCAACATGGGGCTTGAACACACAACTCCAAAATCAAGAGTCGTGTGCTCCAGTGACTGAGCCAGCCAGGTGCCCCACTACTTTTTTTATTAGTATAAAGAGTGATGCAAACAACTCTTGATTCTTTACTTATAATCCATTTCTGGAATGGTGGGTCAAGAAAAGCCTGAAAGTCAAGATATACAGAATGTTGGGATCTTGATTTTCCCATCTTCTCCAGTCCAGTCCCTGTTAGGACCCCACACTAAGTCATTTAAATCACGTGGCTTACATGAGTGTTCTTGAAAAGTGCTTCTACTCTAATCGAAGCAGGAAAAAAAGTTGGAAAGTCAAATAGAAAGAAGAGTAATCTAAGTCTTACATTTCATCTTATGCATGCATGTGTGTCTCTTTTTGTGTTGTCTTTTGTTTTGGGACCTGAGAGGTAGAAGAGTTGACCAGATATGGGTTTGGAAAAGATGAAGGGATTCAAAACGAGGCAGGAGAAGTTAAGAATGGTATTTGGTGACAAGCTGAGAGTGCTGAAACATTATCTTCAGATAAATACTGTGCAATTTTAGTCAAACATTTTCAGTGGCATTTTCATAAATGTAATTAATCTGCTCATAATCAGGAAACAAAGTTCCAGGAACAATTCTGGCTGTAAATTGGCAGTTCAATAATCAATTTCACAGCTTAAGTACTTGCTATCTCTGAGCTTAAATTTGTGGATCCCCTCCCCCTACCCGTTTATCTGTCTTAGTACCTGACTGCTAATAATCAGAGCTGAATTTCTCAGCTCCTGGTATTTTAAGTTAGATTTATATTTCTATTAACATTTAGTTTTGGGGAGTTTATTAAATCATCTGGGAGATACATTCAAAATGATGCAGTTTTCTCCTTTAAATTGCGTGCTTAACTCTTGTCAGTGTTAATAGGTATTAAGTGCGTACATCAAAGTAAAACTATGAATGGGCTATGCCTTGGGAGAAAAAAATGCTACAAATTTCTCAGATACTGTCAGAAATTGCCTAATTTCTTTTATATTTCATTAATTCAGTCAAGTCCTTCCTGTGTCCCAAGCATAAATTATTGTGTAATTTTTGAAGTAAAAGTGCTATGTTCTAGAAGATATCATCTTTTCTGAAGATTCATTAGACTTTGTTTAAAACTATAGCTTTGAGATGCAGTCATATTTTGAAAACATGTCAGTTTTGCCATAATCGTTATCCTTCTCAATTCTGGAAAAACTATGAAAACTAGGACAAGTTGATTTTAATTAATATTCTCCTAAATCTCTCTAGAGTGCATTATAATTTCCATTACTTTTAAAGTGCTTCTGGGAACCACAGGGGACAGCATTCCCCAGTTTAACTGCATAGTTACAAGTGAGCGCAGTAAATGTTAGTATGGTATTTTGATTTAAGAAAAATGGTTTCAGTTACTCAAAGATGCTTGGTTGAAAAACAAGGACCGGGTTCGGTGTACATGTGGGGATTTTTGAATTAGCTGACTGTCTACAAGCCTGAGAATGCAAATGAGTATGAATTACCCCTTTGTGTGAAATAAGGTGGCATGCTCAGAGGAGAGGTACAATTACAAAAGTTACTGGACTATCTCTATGGGGTGCAGAGCATCATTTCTTTTGGATATACTATGTAGGGCAATGCTATCAAATGTGTTTTCTGTTACAAAGCTTTCTCATAGAAACCAGAACAATGTTGGACACCTGAGTGTTAAACAGGGTTGAGATCACCCTGCATAGTGTAGGAGACAGTTCACCACCATCCTGTTATGTAAGAAATTATATTTAGTTTTTTAAAAAGTGCTACGTTTTTAACTTTTTTTGCTGATATCACCCTCACATTGTGGTCCTTGAAGAAGAAAAGATGACTCACATCACAGTTACAGCAGTTTTTCCTGGTTAGGTCAGGTGTCCCCAAATCATGCTGGTCTGCCTTTCTACAGCCTCCTGTCACAGCCAGCCAGGCTTGGGTACAGACCCTTAGAAATCCTCAAAGCGTTTGCGTGTGCATGCGCGCGCGCACACACACACACACACACACAAATTTAAAAAAGTAAAATACGAAGGTGCTCCACCCAACATGTGATTCTAAATTAAAACAATACTAATTTGTAAGATGGAGTCCAACAAATTTGGATTTTCTTTTTAATGAGAATACTGATGCTTCTTTTTTTCTCTTTTCTTCTCTCCTTTCTCCCTCCCTTCCTCCTTTTTTTTCATTTCTTTCCTTCCTTTATTTTGAATCTTTTAAAAATCTTAGGGAAAAAAATGCCCCTGCTATGCTGCTGCCCTAAATACATGTTTGTCTGATTACTCAGCACTTCCTACTAATGGACATACCTCTACATGTCTAAGTGCTGGAGCCCCAAGAAACCATCTTTAGTAGGAATCCCAGTATGAACATTTGTAATTTCTCTGCTCACTCAGTTCATGAAGATGTGGCCACTGCTGCTTTCTTTCTTCAAAAGTGAAAAGAAACCAAGTAAAGTACATAACCCCAATTGCAGCCATAAGCAGCAGTAAAAGGTATTTTATGGACAACTGAGTGAGTCTGAAAGTAGATTGAATTTTCCATATTACTGAATTGAATTTCTGAGGAATTATACTCATGTTGTGATTATATATGTTCTCATGTTCTCATCAGTAGGAAGTACATGCTAAGATATTTAGGATTTTAGTATCATGATGTGTATAATCTGCAAATGGTTTAGAAAAATATTATAAAAATCTGTTATATGTGTACATATGTATATATAGAGATAGGGCCAGAGAATACAATATGAAAAAATGTGGTATGATATGCACTATATTTTCAACTTTTCTATAGTTGGAGAACTATAGGGGAAGAAAAACCCCTATAATCAGGAAAACCACATAATCACTAAAACTAGAATGCCAACTATCAAAAGAAACAGTTGATATTATATGAAGCTAAATATTTTGGTTTTTTTCATAGTCTGTAAGATATTTGGTAAACAAGCTTTGACTTATTAGTTTCATCAAAGAAATATACCTTAAAATTTTATTTTTATTTATTTTATTTATTTATATTTATTTTTGAGAGAGAGAGAGACAGAGAGAGAGAGACAGAGAAAACGAGTCGGGGAGGGGCAGAGAGTGAGGAAGACACAAAATCCAAAGCAGGCTCCAGGCTCTGAGCTGTCAGCACAGAGTTCGACACAGGGCTCAAACTCATGAACTGTGAGATCAGGACCTGAGCCGAAGTTGGACACTTAACTGACTAAGCCACTCAGGCGCCCCCCTCCCCCCACCCCATCTACATTTTTAAAAATCATTGTGACCTCATATTTTAGATAAATGAATTTAGGTACAAACACACACAGAAGCATACAAAGACCTGAGTTCAGTTAGCCCTGGAAGTTATTGGCTAAATGCCAATTACTTTCTGAGGGAGTCCAGCCCTTTGAAAGCCAACTAACTGGTTTGTTTTGATGAATTTCTACTACAACATCAGCTTTTCAGCAGTTCAGAACCTGTTAGGGATCAATAAAGCAATATTTCTTATACTTTTCTTGTCAATAAGATATGTTCTTCTTTTATTCCTCCAATTACTAAAAATTTAATGACTGTCTACTCTATGCCAGGGCCAGTGTTAGCTCAGAACGTACACAAATAAAAATCCGTGGGCCCCATCCTCCAGGAGTTCAGAATCAACTGCAAAAGCAGACATTTGACACATGATTAAAGACAACACAAAAAGTATTATAATAATGTACATATCAGCTGCTATGGGAGCATGGAATAAGAAACGTAACTTAGCTGGTAGAGGAGGGAGGAGATGAGGAATCAGGGAATAAAGTTACAATAATTAATAATGGTAATGACAACACCAATAATAATAGTGGTTATATGCCATGCAAGTCCTAAATATAATAACTATACTTATGAAGGTGTAGGGGAGTGTGGACAGTTGGCAGAAGCCAATACAAACTACTGGCAGGGCAGGGAAAAAAAAAAACCCAAAACCAAAAACAAATTACTGGCAGGGAAGGTACCTGGACATATCAGTACAAATCTTGAGTAAAATATTTTATCAAGTCTACCTGGCTAGAGCATTTTTGCCATTGCCATAGACCCTTTACCCAGGTGTTTCCCATATGTTATCCAGATAATATTGCCTCCATTTTATTTTATTTATTTATTTTTGTAATGTTTTATTTATTTCTGAGAGAGAGAGAGAGACAGAGCATGAGCACAGGAGGGGCAGAGAGAGAGGGAGGCACAGAACCAGAAGTAGGCTCCAGGTTCTGAGCTGCCAGCACAGAGCCCCGATGCGGGGCTCAAACCCACAAACCGTGAGATCATGACCTGGGCCCAAGTTGGAGGCTTAACCAACTGAGCCACCCAGGCGCCCCTATTGTCTCCATTTTAAATAAACCCTGAGGCTCACAAGAGGTATGTGAGTTGCCTCTGTACAAGCAGCTGGTATGTGGCAAGAAGGGAAATCTAGGTTAGAACTCAGGTGTCTTGGTCTCCTGCTCCATCTGGTATGTAACACCACCTGCCCACAGAGCTTTGCTTAGGAAGGTCTGAAAGGAGGGTTACGAATTATACCCATGGACCTTGGAGAGAAGAAAATGCTAAGCAAGAGGTGCTTATTTATGCAAGGCATTAAGGACCCAAGAAAGTTTAGCAAATCCTCATAGTCACAATTGTTAGGAATGATTGGAGTCAAAGTTATGTCAAAGGAAGTGGTGGGGGAGACAATTAGATAGGTGTCCAGGACCAGAACACTTAAGAGCTCTTGGGTATCGTATAAAGTGGCTTACACTTTGTGGAATAGGTTGGAAAGCCACTGAAGCTTTGGAATTACATGATAGATTGGATTTTTCAAAAGGTCACTCTGTGCAGAAGCCCAGGCAATTGCTAACAGGAGGGGAGCCAGCCAGGGTTAAGGGCCACATACTGGCCAGGTACCAGCCAGAAGGCACCTGGCAGGATAAAAAGGGGTTTATCTTTGCCTGCATTTTCTCTACCACTTATGGCCCTTCTTTCAACAAGACCAAATGTAACATCTTGTCATCATAATCACAAAAACTATCATGTCAACATGTTCTTTTAAAGAATGTTGAAAGCATACCACTTTTGCAAATGGCGCCCAGAGAAGCGATGGCTGCCTCTGCTACTTCCAGCCATGCTCCTATCTTAGGAGGCATTTTGGGGAGATTGAAGGTGGGAGGCAAGGTTCTGGAGAAAGAGTGCCTGCACTAGGTCAGTGGCAGATTAGATGTGTGATTCACCATAATTTAATAAGCTATTGAACTCAGGGGCTGAAAGTGAGACTGGGTCAAAAAGAAGTCTTGTTTTTGTTTGTGTTTTTTTGCCTGAGCAACTGGGTGGATAGTGGCATCAATTCTCTAAGATATGAGAGTATTTGGAGATTTGGGAAGAAAGATGTTGAGTTCAGATTTGAACACGCTGATTTTGCCGGCTGTTAGATTGTTCTCGCACCGTTTGTTGAAAACACTCTTTGCTCCTTTGAATTATCTTTGTCTCTTTGTCAAAACTCAGTTGACTATATTTTTGTGGGTCTATTTCTGGCCTTCCTATTCTGTTCCATTGATCTAGGTATCTATCCTTTTGCCAATACCAAACTGTCTTCTTTGTAGTTTTATAGTAAGCCTTGAAATTGGGTAATGTGAGTCTTTCAACTTTGTTCTTCTTTTTTTTTTTAATCAAAAGTGTTTTACCTTTTCATATGAATTTAGAATCAGATTGGCAATATCTATAAAAAAGCTTGCTGGGATTTTGATTGGGATTGCATTGATTCAATAAATCAAATTGGGGGAAAGCAGAATCTTACCATTGAGTCTTCCAATTTGTGAACAGGGTATGCTTTTCCATTTTGATTAGACATTTTTAATTTCTTGTATCAGTGTTTTATGGTTTTCTGCTACAGTTCTTGTGTGTATCTCATTAGATTTATCCCTAAGTACTTCATCTGTTTTGGTTGCACATGTTGATTTTGAGGTGTCTGTGTAAACCTATGTGCAGATGTTCTGTGGGCACACCTGGAAGTCTGAGGTGTGGTCTAGGTTGGCATTCACGTTTAGTATAATCACACATTTATCCAGAAATGTCACATTTCTCATGGACGGAAGATAGAGAATAGGGCTAAAGATTAAAAGTCATCTCAATGATCAACAAATGGTTATTTCTGGCACTTGATAGAAGTTCTAAGTTTAAGAAATAAGTCAGAGACCTGAGAACCCCCATGATAAGGACTTAACACATAGACTTTGGTACCAGAGAGTGTTTGCATAGATCCTGGCTCTGGGACCTCAGTAAGCCTCTGTTCTCCTTAACTGTAAAATATGTATGTTAATAGTACCTACCTCATAGCGTTCTTTCTTTAAAAGATCTTTTATTTTTAAGTAATCCCTACACCCAATGTGGGGCTCACACTCACGACCCTGAGATCAAGAGTTGCATGCTCTAGGAGCACCTGGGTGGCTCAGTTGGTTAAATGTCTGACTGTGCCTCAGGTCATTATCTCACAGTTCATGGGTTTGAGCCCCAAGCCCTGTGTCGAGCTCTGCTGACAGCTCAGAGCCTGAAGCATGCATCAGATTCTGTGTCTCCTTCTTTTTCTGCCCCTCCCTTGCTCAGGTTCTGTCTCTTTCTCTCAAAAATGAATAAACTTTAAAAAAAAATTGCATGTTCTACTGACTGAGCCAGCCAGGTGGGTTGCTGGAAGACTAATTAAGACAATATATCTGGGGGTGCCTTGGTAGCTCAGTCGGTTAAGTATCCATCTCTTGATTTCAGCTCAGGTCACGATCTCACCATTTGTAGGTCCGAGCTCCGCATTGGGCTCTGTACTGGCAGTGCTGAGCCTGCTTGGGATTCTCTCTCACCCTCTCTCCCTCTGCCCCTCCCCTACTCGCACTGTCTCTGTCTCTCTCAAAATAAATAAATCTAAAAAAAAAAGACAGTACATCTGGAGGACATAGAATACTGCTTAGCACATAGTGAGCACTCAATACCTGTCAGCACTCAACACCTATCAGTTACATAAATGAATTGCCAGGAGCCTATTGTAGAAATGCTCTGGAAAAACTGAGGTTCTTAAGAGTCTTAGCATTGCTTGGTCATTACTATTGATTTTCACAAGAAAAGATGGGATTCACTTACTGTGATCATTTTTCTTGCATGAGATCTACCCAGGTCTCAACGCCCCCCTTCCAAAGATAAATAGCACATAAGAAAGAATATGTAACATCTGAAATTCCCCACTAAAAGCTCTTGTTTAGAAACTATACGTGCTTACAATTTTTGGTACCTGTTTCAAATGTCTCCCAAATGAAGTATGGGAGTTGTGGCTGGATATCACTGTGGACCCACGATTTCTTTCTGAAGGGAAGCAAGAAAAGTGATAAGAACCCCTATCCTTCTTCTTCATCCCTCCCTTCCCACCAGTGGTTGCCTGGCCTCGTTGGCAGAGATTACCACCTTGGATTAGTATGTCTCCAGCTTTGCATGCGCTGGCCTGACCATGGGGCCAGGGCCCTTCAAAAGAATTGCACTGCAGGGCAAGGACAGAAATCATTCAGGGATAACTGGATGGCCTGGTGCTGCTTGGCACTTTGATAGAAAGAAATGGAGAATTGAAGCCCCTTCAGAAAGTCTTTATTTTCGGGGTGCCTGGATGACTCAGTTGGTGAAGTGTCCAACTTTGGCTCAGTTCATGATCTCATGTCTTTGTGGGTTCGAGCCCCGCATCGGCCTTTGTGCTGACAGCTCAGAGTCTGGTTTGGATTCTGTCTCCCTCTCTCTGCCCCTCCCCAACTTATGCTCTGTCTCTCTCAAAAATAAACATTAAACAATTTTACAAAGTCTCTATTTTCTTCAATTTCCTTCGTATCATATTTAAAGAAGAGTCAAAGAATGTCTTGGCCAAAAGAGAAGTCTTCTCTAATATTGGCAGGTACCAGGAAAGAAATCCATAGCTAACTTTGTGTCTGACAGAGTCACATCAACTGCAGGTGCTCAAATCAGGCAAAGGAACCACACAGGTGCTCCTGGGAGATCTCTTGTAGTGTATTGGGAAAATACCAATTGTTTTGGGACCTAGTGCTCATGCTGCTACTATTCATTCTGGAAATTCTGCAGTGCTTTTGTGTTCACACATTTTTGTAGTTCCTGATGAAAGTTGTTTTAGACTGCAGACAACTTACCTCCCCCCACAAAATTTTTTTTGATCAGCATAAAGATAAATGGGGAGGAGGGAGAAAGCTTCAGATGATTTTGCACAGATTCCACTTGGTTATTCAGATTGTAACACTGTAGCTAACCGTGGGTGGAGGGCACTGAGAGGTCCCTAGAGCATTATTCTGTGGCCCCCAGTGGGCCAGTGTAAGGCACAGATTGATTTGGTTTTAAACTCTGTTAAACATCTGGGAGTTGCAAATATTATAGACATACCACCTTAAATATTATCTTTGTATGCAATGAAACTGGACCTCTTTGGTTTGTTTGACTTTATTATACATTTTTTTTTTTAGATTTAGTCTTTTGAGTGCTATGGGTGGGTGTACAACCTATTAATATTTGGAAGCAAGAACTCTGACACTTGAAAAATGGAATAACACACAAATTAGTAGATCACAACCATCCCTTGCTTTTTGAAATGGACATAAACCTGGCAAGAGATTAATATTTGTATGAGTAAGTTCTAGTTTTTCATTTATTTGGTAAAGGTAGAGATGTTGTCAGACCCAGGTTTGGTGCATCTGATAAGCAGCTCTCATTCTGCCCTGTGGGACACTGGAGGCTGTCAGAGGAGACTGCAAGCTCTGTCCCGCTGCCCACACTCTCAGCATTGAGATGACACTGATCATCCACAGCTGGGACTCACTGGTCAAGGCGGACACTTATTTACCTTTGAGGCTTTGGGCTATTTATAGTAAAGTAAGAAAGCTTATTTTAGTTCTCTAAGTTCAAAATTCTGTATACAAAGTTAGATCAATAACTTTTTTAAGCTAAAATCTCTTTCCTTTTTAAAAAAATGTATACTTATTTTTGAGGGACAGAGCACAAGCAGGGGAGGGCCAGAGAGAGACGGAGACACAGAATCCAAAGCAGGCTCCAGGCTCTGAGCTGTCAGCACAGAGCCCTATGCAGGGCTCAAACTCACACACAATAAGGTCATGACCTGAGCTGAAGTCAGATGCTTAACTGACTGAGCCACCCAGGTGCCCTAAAATCTTTCTTTCCTAGAGACTTGAAGGGCCATATAAAGATTCTTTGACTAATGCTATTCCTTTTAGGGAGATGGGAGAGATGAGAGAAAGCTTATTTACTTTTATAAATCCGGTTTTGAGTCATTGTCATATGAATCTAGCAAGGAAAATATTACTAACTACATTTTACAAAGATAGAAACTTAGGCTCAGAGAGGTTAAATTCTTTCCTCAGGGTTACAAAGCTCATGCATATCAGAATGGGCTTTCAAATTCAGGGCTGTCTGCTATTAGATTCCAAAGCTTTTCCACTATATTACTCATTTCATGTATTCCCGGTGCCTTTATAAAGCTGCATTTATTGACTTCACTGAAAAGACAGGTTATGTTTGTTTTTTCCCCTGCAGCAATGTGATAAAGTTCTGTAAATTCAATCACTTCTATGCTATTTCTTCTGTGTCAATAGACCTGTCTGTGAGGCACCTGACCAGGTTGGGGTGGAGTAGTGTGGGTTTATATTGGTCTTTAACTTGATTTAATTACCTCTGGATTCTTGCAGACAGTCATGATGCCACAGGCTCATTCCTTGCAGGTGAGATAAGCAGAAGGTAGAACCGAACTCTGTTTTAAACGTCTTACCAGCACTTATCACTGGTCATATTTATGTTATGTGACAAGTAAAATGTTAGTGTAAGAAAAACACTAAAGATGGCCAGGACCGATTGTGATTTACCTCTCAGGGTTTGGACGGTTCTATTTTCTTCTGCGTCATATCTCATGTATTATCTTTACTGGGTGTCTGTATCACAGCCCATCCAATATTCAGAGTTTCTCATTTTGCTATTAACTTGTGCTTTTTTCCATTATGTCTCTAACTCGATACATTTTGCCATTTTATATTTAAGGTTTCCTCCTTCAGCGCCCATGGAGGCAATGTGCTTTTTCCTTGGACTTCTCTCTTTTAAATTTTTGTGTTGCAACATAATGGACCTTCTGATAGTTGAAACTAAAATAACAACATAACAAAATAGCCTCGTTTTCTAAACAAGCCGTCAGTGTGTGTTTCCCACGCCCTTGTTTGCCCTTCATTTCCTTTGCCTAATTGAGATTTGTAGGCTCAACGCATAGGCACTTTGTGTACACATGGTGCCTAACACTAGCCTTGGATTTAATAAATATTAAATAATAATGACTTTAGAATAATTATGAGTATTGGCATTTTTAAAAATCACAGCCGATCAAGAATACTGCCTTTTTTTATTCCTAAAATGACCTTGTTTGATTTTGACACTCCTGTAGTAGACATCCGTATAATTGCGGATGCAATTTCAGTTGTGTGTAATCACCTTACCATAACTAGGGAAACCCAGATACAATTTTATATAATGCTGCCTTATGCCATTATGACAGAATTATCTCACTGGGTTAACTTTGCATGTTGGAAATTGAAGGTCTTTTTCTCTTTGAATTATTAACTTGAGCATTCCTGATATCCAGTATGGACTTTTAAAATCAATGAGTACTCATTGATTATGTAGTGGCATTTACATTGTTAGGTTTTCAAATGAAGTCTTTAATTTTACCTATTTTCAATCTTAAAAAAAATCTGTATATCTTACCCAAACCCCTTTAAATTAGCAGGCTGACTGCGGACTATAGTACCACAGGGCGATTCATAAAAATAAATGCCAAACAACAGGCAACAATAGAAGGAATTGAAGGTGGATCAAAAGTTTAACAATGCATTTCCTTTTAGAAATGTCAGCATCAGCTTTCTCACAATAAGGAAATAAAGAGGGTTGTTTTCTCCCACTAGCCCAGTATTTTAAATGCAAACAAATCAATAGAAGAAAGTAGTTATGTCAGTATGAAGGATATAATAGTGTAACCGGATAGAACAATTTTGTTAGCCTGAATATGTTTTGATTTGTGTATTTATTTAAGTGTATGTCCAAGGCAGAACCGAGGTGATAATATTGTTAAATCAGGAAAAAATAAGTTTCTTTTTTTAGAGTCAGTTCCAAACATCAAAACACATGTGTGGCATTTACATTAGTGTCATCCTTACTCGTGTGGCAGGCTCCTCACATCTGAATTTTTTTATGATTCCTGTAAAATCAAACCTAAGAGTCTGATTCTAACTGTGCCTTTGATGTGCCTCATCTAACTTGTTTCATGAGCTCTATCCTATGAACACACTGCATCTTTCCCTACATGTCTGTCACTGTGCTCACCACCAGGGACTCTCTGGAATGCTATTTGCAGGTGCATACAGTATTTCCTAGTGGAGTGTGCTCACTGAGAATGATACGGTGTCTCAGCTACAGCCATCCACTCTCCTAAGATTCTTGCTGACCTGATGTCAGGGGTAGAAGTAACTGTAAAACAATATAAAAAAGTGCTTTTTTGGGGGGGAGTATGTAAGGAATGTCATTAATAAATTCAACTTCTCTCAGCTCTAAATCTTGCCTTCAAAGGGTTTTAACAACCAGAGAAAATGGTAACCAGAGCTTTTGTCTTAGCAGAGCAGGGAAATGTTCTGGATCTTTTCGATCACTCTCCCCATTCTCTTACCCATTCGGGGTAAGGTTAATTTTCCTAAATTAAACAAGTGCCTGGCACATAGAACAAGCTCCCACAAGGCCAGGGAAGGGATCATGCTTGTTTTATTCACTGTTGGTATTCCAAGCATGGAAATCAGCCCCTGGCACACAGCACTCAATAAATATGTACTGACTGAATAGTGACGCTCAACGTGTGTGTGTGTGTGTATGTGCATGTGTTTCAACAAAATGACTTCTCTTTCTCTACCAATTGGTCAAGAGATAGTGTATAAATATAGATGTATCAGTTCCTGGTCTTGTGTCATAGCTGGATTCACAAGAATTTTTAAAAATTATTTAACTCACTTTTCGGGCACCCAGGTGGCTCAATTAAGCATCTGACTTCGGCTCAGGTCATGATCTCACTGGTTGTGAGTTCGAGTCCCATGTTGGGTTCTGTGCTGACAGCTCAGAGCTTGGAGCCTGTTTCAGATTCTGTGCCTCACTCTCTGTCTGCCTTTCCCTTGCTTGCATAGCTCTCTTTCTCTCTCTCTCTCTCAAAAATAAATAAACATTACAAAAAAGTTAAAAAACCATATTTAACTCACTTAAAAGATAACTCTTAAACACCTAACCTATATGATATATTGATATATTTAGGGATGTATTAGATTTTACAGTTGGAAAGATAAAATATTTTTAGGTTACAAGTAGAATGGTATTAAAGTCAGAACTTGAAATTCATTTCTGACTTGAAACCTAGTGTTCTGTCTGTCCTCTAATAACTTTCTAGATAATATGATGGTTGTGGGGATGGAACAAAGGAAGTCTCCTTTATATACTTGCCTTTATGAGGCAGCATAATAGATGGCTTACTCTGTTTATGGTTGGTTGACACAGTTTGGATTAGACTGTTTAGCAAACAGGCAGATTTGTGTCCAGTTCTGTCATCCATGTTATACCTAAACATGCTGTTGGTGCTCAAATGATACTAAAACAACAATGGATGCCAAGTATCAGATGTCCTAGATGCTGAATGGTGATAAGCATTATTGACATACCCAGATAAGTAGATTATAAATAGTGGGAACATTAACTTTAATTGCGGTTAAATGATAGTGTAGAAGTTGACAGTGAGTTAGTCATTTTGGTGATGGAGAAGACATACTATGATGCCTTACCTGAGGTCATTGGTATACTTCAGTATCACAGTACAGCAGTCAGAAAAAAAAAAGAGCTGGGTGTATATCTGCAATTCACAACTTTATGGGTGTGAGATCCAGGTGAGGGGGGTTCCTGCCTACTGCCCATGCTTTGAAGGGCTCTGCTTTAGCTTCATACCTCTTTATGAGACTAGGATTTCCACACTCTCTGATCACCTAGGAGCCTGGAACTTACTGCCCTGCCACTCCAGGCCTGATCCTCCCAGGCTGGCCCAGGGATGGAAAAAATCATCGAGGGGTGCCTTTTGCGAAGAGTGTGATGTCGTTTGGCTGTGCAGGCTGAGGTGTCCTCATGTGTATGAGCCTTTTTTTTTTTTTTTTTTGTGGTATGGGATGGAGCTCAGGTGGAAAGAAAATGGAGTGTGAGTTTCAGGACAGGAGCCACTACTCTCTACAGCACTATGTTCTGGTTAATTTATAGTTTTCAGTATTTTTAAAGCAGTATTTGTTAGCTTACCCCAGACCCTCCCAGAGTTAAAAGCAGGCCTGGAACTAGGGCAAGTCAGGTAGCCTATTTTAGCCTCAGTCTCCTCATCTGTAAACAGGATAATAATTGTTCCACTAACCTCAAAGGGTTGGGATGATGAGAATGATATTAAAAATAACTATAATTTGTTGAATACATATTATGGTTCAAGGACTATACAAGGCACTTTGCATGCATTGTATTGAATCCTTACAAGTCTTCAGGGCATGCAAGTTTTATCCTCTTTTTATGGAACAGAAAAATAGGCTCAGAGAGGTTAAGTTCTCAGACTTCCCTCTCACCATTAGGGACACCACTGAGACCATGTATATAACAATCTTATATGCATACAAGATAACACCGTAGTTATTAATTCATTTACATCACTTTAGGGGATATAGCAGCAAACAAAAGGAAAAAACCCATTGACTTCAGAAGCTTACATTACAGTGGAGGGAGACAAACAATAAAATAAGTAAAATGTATGTTAGATGGTGGTAAAGAAAGCAAGGAAGAGAACTAAGGCATGTGAAGTTACAGGGAAAAATGACATTTGAATAAAGATATGAAGGGGGGGTTGGGAACAACATTGTAGGTTTTGCTGGGGAAGCAGGGAGATAATTCAGGTAGCAGAGGGAAGAGCAAATACAAAGGCCACAAGACTGGAGCTCGTTCACTGTATAGCATCTCCATTTCCAGTGTGGCTAGGAAAAAATGAGTTGGGGCTAGAGTGGTAGGAAATGACATCAGAGAGATAAGGCATGGAGGGAACAAGGTCCATGGGTCATATAGGCCATTGTAAGGACTTTGATTTTTAACCTCACATGAAATGAGGAGCTATTTTTTTCTTCCTTCCTTCCTTCTTTCCTTTCCTCCTTCCATCCTTCTTGCCCCTTCCCTTCCTTTTCCCTTCCCTTCCCTTCCTTCTCCTTTCCTTTTCCTTTCCTCCTTTTCCTTAGCAGAGGAGTGACCTGAGCTAGAGTGAAAAGACTCACTCTTGCTGCTGTGTTCAAAGTAGACTGGTGGAGGCAAGAACAGAAAGAGGGAGATGGGGTGGGTGGTGACCACAAAGTGCAGACAAAGGGTGATGCCGGCTTGGCAAGGTCAAGGTGGTAGGTAGAGGTTAGAGTCCAGATATGGTACTTTGAAGGCTGAGCTGACAGGTTACTGACACTTGTGGGGTGTAACAGAAAGGAAAGTCAAGAAGGACTCCAAAGGTTTTCACCTGAGCAATGGGAACAGTGTAGATGGCATTAACTGCAATGAGGAAGGCTGTGGGTGGGGCACTATTGGGACAGGATATCTGGACCCTGGTTTGCACACATTAATTCTGAGATGTCTATTAGACACCGGATGGAGATGTCAGGTATATTTTTTCACCTCACTGGATTTGATTTTTTCTTCTCTCTTTACAGAGCTGTAATAGCATTTATTCATGTTCCTTTGCTTTCAGTATGGTGGTCTATGTCGTAGAGAATTTGATGCTCGGGCTCCACAAAGGGGTGAAAAGATGTGGGGAAGCAGTTTCAGCAAAAGTAATATAAAAGGGTCTAGAGATACAATTTATAACTCAGATCTCGTTTCACAAGGTTGGGCAGTCCCCTCTCTAGGAAGCCACACAATCTGTTTAATGACACAAAGGTGACTTAAGGACCCCAAAATGTTTTCCCACAACCGACCCATTCTAAGTGTTTAAAATAAACTAGATGTTAAAAAAGTACATTTGAAAATTTGAAAAAAGTTCAATACAGTAGGTCATAAAAGTAACAACCCTCCTCTAAGTATAGCCTCCACACCGACATCGAAACATGAACTTATTGGGAAGGAGCGGGAAGAAGGGAGAGGCGGCAGATAAAAATAAAACCGGAGGGCCAGAACAGCAGACCTGTCCCTGCTGACCTTACACACCTTGACCTGGCTCAGAAAGGGAGAGGGAGGGGGAAATGAAAAAGCAGGAGAGGTGACATCTTACAGTGTCCTCTACACCACGTGAGTCCGATTTGGAAATCTGGGGTCTGGAGAATGAGATTTGCTCCGCCTCGATGCGAAGCCAGATCTGCCAATGTTCCTGATTATGTCACAGACCTTGCCGTCCGGGTCTCCCGCTAGTGACTGATCACCTTTAAATCGTGTGCCCGTCTGGGGGTGGTACTGGATCTAGTGTGAAATTGGCACTTTTCCATGTCCTTAATCTCGTGGTCATTAAAGTGTCTGAAGGTGGCAGTAAGCACGGAAGGCAGGAGAGGGAAGCTTTCCCTGCAGTAAGCTACAAATAAGCAAAATAAAATCCTTAGAGGATTTATCGCCTCTGGAGCAACTCGGAGCCAACCCCTGGGTTCAAAATGAATGCCCAGTACAGCCCATGCCTGCGGGCCAGACTTCTGCTCCGGGTCGCCTTTCAGCTCTCGGCCTCGGCGCGGCGCCCGAAGGAGTCTGAGAGGGGCGACTGGACTCCGCAGGGTCTCCCAGGAACCGGGTGGGGTGTGGGTACGCGGCACCGCGTGAGACAGGGGAGGGGTGGGGAGAGGAGAGCCCTACGCTTCGCACCCGGGCACGGGGACTCGCGTCGCCCCCTCGGGGCCGGGTGGTGCGGGGCTCTAGCCGGCTCAGCCGAAGGCGCTGCGACCCTCGGGCGGCCCGAGCGCCGGGCTCACCTGGCGGCGACCGAAGGTGCTGCTCCAGGGGGAGGGCGCGGCCGACGGGCGGGAGCGGGGAGCGGGAGGAGGCGGGACCCAGCTGGGCGGGGACG